>NC_054558.1:17211277-17578403 GCF_017654505.1 Polyodon spathula | reverse complement strand
ATTGTATATAATATATTTATATCTACGAATGTACACAGTCATTTTAAAGCTTTTTTTTTTTTTTTACAAAGTTAATAACGATGTTAAAATATCAGCTCGTCGTTGCTTTCCAAAATCCCTTCAGCAAAAACATTGATCTTGAAGATGTTACTTAAAACCATCTACTGCTGCAGTACAGAATATTAAAGAATGACAATCATTTCAATTATTGTATGTATGTATTAATTCCACAACCAAACTTGTATATAATAAACGCAAATAGTGTTGTTTGTTTTCTTCCAAAACATTGCAAAGCACATTGTGTTGTCCATACCCTGTAATGTTGCAAGCAGGTTCTCTTTTTCATATAGATTAACAGTTTCACAAATACTTAGAAAATCACATGCGATTACATAAAAAATCTTCCTCAAATTCTAAGTTGCACAGTACAATATTAGTAAATACAATTTCCAAATTACATGTTTACTGCATGAAATTAGTTTCTCCTCAATTTTATATCATTTTAAATACTGTGTACGTCTCGATGTGTTTTTACACATGCTAGCTTGCATTTCAAGCGCGCACACTCACACACAATGCATGTTCTATCAATTTGGTAGCCAGTATTGCTCGATTTATACTAACCCCGTGTCTATTTGATCGGCAATTGCGGGACATGTTAAAAGACGGCCCCCAGTCCAGACCATTTTAGTGTAAATATTGAATTTCTGGACAAAGTAAGAAATAATCGATTAAAATAATTCGTTAACAATGCATGAAAAAACGTACACACAAACATGCCAGTTTTGGCGATATTTAACAGTATTATATAACACACCAATGAAACACGCAAATTAAAAGTCATATCCCCAGCGGTTTGCAATCTTGTGATTTTCCTGCAGCATACTTAGGGTAACACAGCATCCAAATCACAACGGACAACAACATCCCACACATTTTAATTCTTAACTAAGTGTAAAATAATCATAGTCCCACTCATCAGAATTATTTTTAAAACTTATATATTTAAAAAAAAAAATTATTTAGTAGCGTGTATGTAACGTTCCACTGTAGACTATCTTTTAAAACAAAAACAAAAGGCACCCACATTCACACACACCTTAAAAATTGCGGTTTTATTATTAACTTGTTTAGTGCTTTTTTCCCTCCACCTTTTTCTGAGAATCTTTGACCTGCTTATTATTCCCCGCCCTCGTCGGGGTTGATGCCAACACTTTTCCAAATGGCATACCGCTCCAGACGCCAGTTTTAAACATAAAAGTTTGTTCTAAAATATCTAAGGATCTAATATAGAGGAAATTGATGTTTCAAACAGAGAGCGCGAGAGATGTTTATTTAGGATATAAAGGGAAAATAGGTAAATATTTTGTTTTAACCCAACTACGGTTACACACAGCAACGTGGTTTCAGAATTACACTGCATGATCTTCCACTGTTCAGTACTTAATAAACCAGCCTGCTTTCCAAAACGTGCAAATTAGACTAGAAAGATTCTTTTCCAGACAGTTGGCCGTGAAGACACCCTGAATCTGTTGGTCAAATCAGTACACGATCTCTAGGCTTGGTATTACAATGTTAAAGCTGAACACATACGTGATACTAATCAAAAGCCCTTAATAACTAACTGCCTTTCCCTTTTGTAAAAAGCCTATGGATTTATGTTGGAAATACACGAATTAAAAAAAAAAAAGCGTAACACACGTTATGCTCAAGACTGTGGGTCCTGAATTTAATCAAAACTTATTGCATTGTTATCCAGTACTTTATTATGTCTATAGCACATCCATAAATTTGATAGAATAGGCGTGGCTTTCCACTAAACCTCTGTTTAACAATCAAAAGTTCATACAATGAAGGACAAATAAACATAAAAAAGACTCCATGACATATCACAACAAAACTAGTTGTTACACCAAGTAACATAGTTATTTAGTACATGTTTAGAAGTTATTAAAAGTGATCCAGTCATTTAAATTAGCAAGACAGTAACTAATGCATGTTCATGCAGTTTGTTTTTGTTGTTTTTTTATACCCTTAGTTATATGCATTATTCTTAAATCTGACAAGTTTACAAAGATCCAGGGCACTAGTACATATATTTTATGTATTGGTTTGACACCCATTGGGGGTCCCGATTGAGAACCCTTGCTCCAAAATGTCATTCCTTGGATCTGATTTACAATGGTCTTCTAAAGTTCAGTATTCTGTGTTATCATGAATCAAACGCCCCCAAAGGAAGCCTCAATAACCTTCCCCTTTCCAGTTCAACATTGTATTTATCTTGGTCATGACAAACAGCCACTCTCTCTTTGATTTTGAGGAAGTATATTTCAATACTAGACAATTTAGTACTGTTAATCATTGTACTAGTACAAGCACAGACCAAGGGTCACATTCATAAAGACAAGGCCTCAATAATGCAGATACGAGTGTCTGTGGATTGGAAATTACTCTTCTGAATTTCACTTGTTCTCTCCCTTCCTAATATTACAGTATTGATTTTTTTTTTTAATTGATTACTACCACCTTTTGGCCAGGAGAAGGCCTTCTAGGACACAGCATGAACAGATGCAACTACTGTCCTATGTGTGGTTGAGTAACAAGCCTTGTTTTTAAAAGGGACTCCAGTTCAGTGCATTACGTATTCCACAGATGTGTCCATCTACATGAAACCAGAATATTATTTTGAAGACAACAATTAAAATAACTGCTTTATTCATTTAAAGAATAGAGTACAGGAAGTGTGCTTAAAAATCAAACATACACCAATTCAGTGATGCTGGCAAACACGGAGGGTTGTTTCTGAAGACAACTATACAAGACAATTAATTGGGTTTACATTTAAAAACACAAAATACAATCTAAAACTAAAATCCTTTATGACAGAGTAATAAAAGAACAAAGGTATACCAAGCTATTACAGTTCACAGTGGTTTGAATAAACTTATGTCGGTGTCAAAACTTGCAGTGAAGTTATGAAGGTCGTATTGTTTAATTAAACTACTTATCTTATGCTCCTAACAAAGCTAAAAATGAGCCATTTACAATCAGTTTGTGGCTGTACCGGATATTGACTGAAAAAGCTTTTTTCTGAAGCCTGGCTGCAGTGGAGGGTTCAGACAAGTCTGCTGCAGGCTGAACAGCCATTTAGTTTCAAGAGTTATAAAATGTATTTAAATTTCACTTGTCATCTTGGAGTAGCAGTCCTCTCATTCCTGTTGCAAAAGGTTTTTTTGGGTCTCTCTCCCCCAACCCACAATGTCAAAGAAACCACTGAACAATCTATTCCAGGCCAATCAAATCGATACACATTACAAAAGAAAGAGATTGTATTTTACAAGTCCAACTGAGCACTGCCAGGTGGTCCTATTTCTTGGCTTGTTTTGTGACCATGTTTCTTGGTGGTGTGACGGGCCGACTTGCATTGGACTTTTTCTTCTCTGCCGGTTTTAAAATCTGTGGGAAAAAAAACAAAACCTCTTAATCCATAGCATTCAACTCTACTAGTTTATTTAAATTTACAGAAACAGACCAAGTTAAGGGCATACAACATAGGATGATAGGATATAAATCAGGAGTTAGAAGTTGATTCAAGTTTTAAGATTCATTAAAAAAAAAGTTTATTAAATTTATTAAATTTTAAAATAAAAAAACATGACACTTTGTTCTGCACTCTAATCTTTTAATAGCTCACCTGAAAAGAACACATGAGGGTTTCATCAACACTCATCATGGCCCCAGCGTTGTCAAATTCTCCACAGTAGTTGGGTGCAGAAAATAAAGTCACCAACTGTCTTTTTGCAAAGAACTCGTAGCCATCTTCCACAACCTTTAAGGTAAGAGAAAGGAAGTCAATTAAAACTCCAAATTACCATATTGCTAATGCAACCTACAAAAAACCCAGCTCAATGCAACACACCAGCCAATTGGTCCTTTGTATACCGTTCTCTTCTACACAAGACACTGGACATTTAGTTTTACTGCTTGTCTTTTTGTAAAGTTACTTCGTTCTGAAAGATTTAAAAATCTAAATGTCAAGCTAAAGTCTGTCAACAGCATTTAAATATATTAAAACTCATCCTGCATTTGTCACAAATATGCAATACGTAACTTATTAACTGCAATTTGGAGTAGTCTGCAGGAAACCCCCAAAACTTAAAAAAAAAAAAAAATAGACCCTAAAATCAACGCATGTACAGACACAGTAGTAAGTTTAATAAAAAAAAAACATACCTGATGGGCTCGACATATTAGGTCCAAGTCATGTTTATGTAGGAATTTGGCAACTACTTCAGCACCAAATGTGAAGGAAACCCCTCTGTCATTCTCTCCCCAGCCCAGCACATCCTTGTCTGGATCAGACCAGAGCAGATCACACAGCAGACCCTGGTCTGGTACATCAGTGGGGCGCATGATCCGCCTGATCTGCTCCATTGACTGAAGATCAGGAGACAGACCTAAAGACAAAACGCTGCTATGTTAAATTCTAACATCTTGCACTCAGAAGGGTACTTGAATACATCAAGTTTGAAACAAATAAATAGAAGTGTCTGGTACTGCAATGTAGAGGCTTTTGGCAAGGTAATATTTATCAAGTTATTAACATAAAGCTTGCATCTCAAATGCACTGAAGGATAAGCTGTTTAAAAGATGGTGGTAGATTTACAAAGTGAACAGTTTGAAATGTTAGCGGAATAAAAGACAGGAACTAAAAGTCTAACAGAGAGAATGATAAATACAGATAATTTACAACCTCTGTCATCTGAAGACAGAATTATAATCCTTCAGAAATACCTACCTCCATGACAACAGAAGATTTTTTCATCCACAATAGCCGCTATTGGTAGGCAGTTAAAGCAGTCTGTAAAGGTTTTCCATAACTTTATGTTGTATCGCCTTTTACCTGCAGGACAGAAATAGACTATTAGTGCATTTAATAACACAGCACCTCAAATCTTTTCATGCCCCCTTCACTTCAGATGTGAAAATGCAAGAACACAACCTCACCCTTCTAAAAGAATGATTTGTAATGAGACTCTAAACACCTGACAAGTTTATTAAAATTAAGAAAATCAACAGACAAGAAAACACATGCAGATATGTGCGATACATAGGAACAAAACATATACCTATGCAAATATGCATTTTCTGTTCTTAAATTAATAGCAACGAAGAGTTAATTAACCCTTACTAACCTGGTAAATGTTATTTACAGAAACTTGGTCTTTATGGCACTATGTGTTAAACTTTAAAGCTTCTTCAAAACAACGCATCTCTATGTAAAAAAATCCCTTTAGCGCTTCTGGCAATTTGAAACAACCCTGCACGTGATCTACAAGCTTTGATGAAATGGTTTTAAGCCTAGATCAATTATTCTAGTCACACTACTCTAAGCAAATAATTAAATGTATTCACAATAAAAGAAAACTGATTGGGGAGGGGTAGCACTACTCAAAACACTTGTATGACATTTTGCGCACATTTAAAAAGGTCAGCAAAAATACAAGTGCAAAACACAAACTGATCCCAATTTGGGACTTTCTTTACTTAAGTCTGAAGTGTATCCACTATTGTGAAGGTCTAATAAAAAATAAATAAAAAAAAGTATTATTCTTAAACAAAAAGTGAATCTTACATTCATCATAAAAGCCATATATTCTGTTGATGCTGGCACACTCATGGTTTCCTCGCAGCAGGAAAAAGTTCTCTGGATATTTGATCTTGTAGGCCAAGAGTAGGCAGATTGTCTCCAGAGACTGCTTCCCTCGGTCCACATAGTCACCCAGAAACAGGTAGTTGCTCTCAGGTGGGAAGCCCCCGTACTCAAACAATCGAAGCAAGTCATAGTACTGCCCGTGGATATCACCTAATGGACAGAAAAACTAAAATCAGAGCCAGCTGCACCAGTAAAGCAGTGACCTACATAATGACATGCCTATGCTTTCTTTATAAAAGCAGACTTGTCTGCAACTTCACAATCAATCACCGCAAGGCTGAAAAGCTAATACTTTTGTTTAACCTAACCTTTGTTTGCAGTAGTTTGCATTCATAATAAATCTCAATATGCAGGGCTTGAATTTCAGCACGTGATCGCAGGAATCTGATATTTTCCAAGTTGCTCCTGCATATCAGCAACTTTCAGTATGGGAAAATCCTGCAGCGATATTTTAAGCTACGGTAATCTACCCGATCCCCCTATTTTTCACCCAATTTAGAATGCCTAATTTAAATACATGCACTAAGTAGTGCTGGATATATCAAATAACATGAGACTAATCTCTCACACTGTGATATGTGATTCTCAGTGGCCATCTTTAAGCATTGTTTGTTTTTGCAGAAGCCATCAAGTCTCACGCTACTGCAGTCAGAGGAAAGGAAACCGTGTTGAAAAAAAAAGTATTTAAGCCCTTCATTATTTTGCAAGCAATGACTTTGGGAGTTGCTTTTCTTTATAACTTTAAAGACAACACAGTATAAGATGAAATGGGACGCTGGTTAAAAAGAAATGCACCTTGTCTCGACAAGGCAGCTGATTGTTTGGCTGAAGGCAAAAAGTCTGCTGAAGCCACCGTTGTGATTCAATCTGCAGTCTCTATGCAACGCTAACGTTTGCTAGCCGCTGTTACAAAACCTCTAAATTGGCGAGACATTCTAGTGGCAGTGCACACAATGCAGCTTAGAAAACCGAAATGCAAAGCAGAAGCTTCACGTCAGGCAATGGAGAGTGCAGATATAGAACAGTAGATACGTGCAGAGGTGTTGTTGAGCAGCTTTAAGTCATTCGCATTAATACTTGCTATGCAGTATCTGCAATACAAATTATTTGCCTGAAGCAACACCAGTGTGAATGAGGCTGCAGTAGGTATGTGTATATGTATGTGTATGTGTGTGTGTGTGTGTGTATATATATATATATATAAAACGCAAAACGGCATTCTTTTGGAGCACAGGGGGAAAATGCCCCCGGCACACAAATGAAATTCAAGCCCCGATATGGGTCTTCCATGAAAAAGTATCTGCTGGATTCCATTGCACTAGTGGTCCTGCTTCATTACAAACCGCTACAATTCAGGATATTGCGCACTATAGTTGTGTGTTATGCCAATATTCTTGCTCCACAACAGCTGCACTACGTTTCCACAATGAGTCAATTTGTTATTGCTGCATCTGCATACTTACCACATACTTTAAGAGGAGCTTCAAGTTCTAGCAAAATGGGCTGGCTAAGAAATATTTCACGGGATTTGAGGCAAAGCCCCCGAATCTCATTTTCCTGAAGCTGTACATTCTTGCCTGGTTTAGAGCCCCTCACTGTAAAGAAAGGAAACAAAAGTCAGCCACAAAAGCATATGTGATTTAATGGGATACATGTTCATTTTTACGTGCATGACACACATATATTAACACCGACATTACTCCTAGAGAGTTTGACTTGGTAGTGATCAAAGGGCTATCTTATGCACCTTACTGATCCCCATTTGACCCTGGGATCCCTCTTCCACCAGTAAAACCAACCCTGCAAAGACTAAAACCATGCTGATGCAGAGACTAGGTTGAGGTAAATCTAGAATCCTAAATTCAGAAAAAAAAAAAAAGGATTTAAATAAAAGGTCAGTAGCAACTGCTGGGAATGCAGTAAAAACACAACCCACACACTGCCAAAAATTTGATTATGTAGGAAACTCAAATGTTTAGACAACCCCTATCCATTTGGAGGGAATTGCATTTACTGCAGATGTGGCTGAGTCATGTGCTAAATTCTTCACTTTAAAACAAGCCTCTAATCAAGTAATTTCTCTTTTTAAAAAACAAACTCATAACTGACAAGGATTATATACGTGATCAGCTGAAAAGTGGAACAATGTTTGTCAATGTCTTATGTTTGATAATCAGGTTATATGTTTAGGTGTTATCTAGGACACAATACTTAAATTGTAACCAAAAAAAAAGGTTTTGGGGCATTTACAAAACCAAATCTAGCATTCCAGTACCGTAGTTGCATTGACTAGCAAGTCCATCAAGGTGTCCCTGTTATGGCAACGTCTGCTGCAGACACCAGTGGAAGTGTAGCAGCAAGAGAGTCATGACAGATTGAACCAGCAGATGTGTGCAGTACTGTAACAAGGAAGAGACCATGGGCCAAACCATTGAAACCTTCAGCAGTAGACAAGACCACCACTTGAACTCAATGCACACATTGGGGCCTTTCTCCATTTTTTATTTTGAAAGGTTAGCGTTTCTCCCATATACGGTCATTATACATCATTCTTCTGCTTGGTAACAAGGCGTGTGCAGTTGCACAGTGAACTGTGATATTTTTCTTGATATGATTATCAATAGAGTGACCCCTGCATCAGTGCACTGCAATACTTAAACAAAATTTTCAATCACTGTTTTTGTTAAGCCTGCCAGAAGCAAATGCCTTGTGTGCCAACATGTTTATTATCACTGGATCTTACCAAGAGGCATGAATCAAGCGCTGGAGGGGAGGAGGGGAGGGGGGGGGGGGGGGGGGGGGTGTAATCAAATTTGAGATCTGAGCCAAAGGGGAGTGGCTTGGAAACCCTACACACTGTAAAACTGTCTTATTACATCATGAACCCCCATCACCCACAATAAGAGGCTGTAGCAAAGACTGCAGGTTAAATAAAACATCATCAGTTGTAAGGTTGACAGATTACCAACATGCACCAAGTGCTTTACAATTCACAGCCTGCACCAAGCAACAAAGCAAATGTTGGCTGACCACTGAAGACATTTCAAGGAGGAAGCATCGCCACCTTAGGTCAAACTTGTGCACACATACAGAAATATATTTTAAAATGCATGTGTAATCAATTTTAAAACTTATTTAAAAAGCTACTGCCCGGTAAAGGCCAATCACACCAGGATACAGCACAACTGAAATCAAATGCGGTGTAAAGCTTCCCAATGACAAGCCTTTAATCTACTTCGAAAAAAAGCTTTTTGGAGACGTCATGTTTTAACAAGACCTTGCTGAAATGGCGAGGACAGAAAAAATAATGTTTAAACTGTATTTTTGTCCAGGTAAAATAAATGACGCTTAACTAGCTGTTTTGCTTGTCAATGTATTCCACTATTATTATTCTGTAAGTGTCGAACCACCAAAAAGGCAGTGTTGGTTACTACATGCTCACCCATGCCCCAGTAAGCGGGGCACAAGGTTGTTAGAGACTGTTCTTTTGGCAAGTCAGACATTCCTTCCAGTCGCTTTATTATTATTTTTTCATCCATTAAATGTAACATCTTAAGGAGGTTAAAAGAATAGTATGTTGTACTGCATGCATATACTAGTGAACGGCTCACTGATTTACTTTAAATTAACGTGGTGGAAAAAAATGCATTTAGAACCAATTTACATTTAATATTTCTTCCATCGTATTTTTTTTTTTGTTGTTTCCTTCAGACATCAGAAATCAGGCCATTTGTAACAGACAAGATCGTTGCATGCTAACCGCATTACGAAATAATATCGACTCAACCCCCAATTAAATTTCTTGTGAATTTACTACCTATTAAAAATGTACCGAGGATCTCCACTGGGACTCAAATAGTAGCTACTGCAATAAACCAACCCGGTTTGCTCGTTGAGCCATTTCTAAAACGGGATAAACAGACATAATGAACCCATGCTTTTCCCTTTGATTAAAATTAGGTCATGTATCAATTTCATTTGGGGTGTGTTGGCTTCAATTCGATTGAACCTCGCACATGCTATCCTTAAAATGCATTTACATTTTGTAAAAATATTTACTATTCAGCCCAAGTGAAAGCAACAAATAAAACGCCAATAAACGCCACATTACCTTAGCAAATACATGGTGACTAAAACGTTACGCAACGGCGTCTTAACAAACGACACACAGATGACCAGCGGTTTCACCACGTGTTTAACGTGTATATTCCCACAGTACCTACAAACGCACTTAAATCAAGCTTTGTTTTGTATCAATACATATCCTTAATGAAATAAAACATTACCGGTATCTAACGAAGGAAGACAGTTTGCCATGCACATTTAAGCACCTGAATGAAATGCAGATTTGTACAGACACTAACTTAGCTACTAATGAATGAGATATGCTACAAGTGCGTTAATTGTATTTTAACAAACAGAGAATAACGGAACCAGCGGAGCTATATTGTTCACTGTCCCGCCATCCGCCCCCCTGCCCATCCTTTAAGCGAGGGTCCCACGCACTGTACCTATCCCCCAGTACGCTGACATCCGAAACACCACTGTAAAGACAATACGAAAATATATTTAAATTGCTATATAATACTGCTTACCTTCCAACAGGCGCTGGATGATACTGTCTATGTTAAGCTTGTCGATATCGGCCATAGCTTACTAAACTCAATTGAAAAAAAATAGACGTATTAAAAATAATAATAATATTGGCTACCGCAGATATAACGTTTTAAGTTATTTATACACGACGTCAACTCTGCTTTTGCTGAAGCGTTTAACTACAGTACGCGACACGTCATTAATTACCCAATCAGCCGGAGCAAAATCACCTCGCTGTTTAATAAAACAAAAATGGCGATTGCCTCTATCCCGGTCGACGGCTGGCGCAGGGATATGAACCATCACACAGCACTATTTATAGGGCGGTGGACGCATTGCAGACGCAACAAAACGCAAGTCAGGATATTCATCCGATTAAATTTTTTTTTTTTTTTTTTTAAAGTAGTTCCTTCCTGTTGATTTACTGTAGTGACGCGAAAGGTTAAAAAGGTATATATATGTAAAAAAAAAAAAAAAACAGTTAAGCAAAACAACCATTTTAAAATGTACATGTACAAATACAGCGCAGGATGTTGTTAAATATCATTACATAAAATCAAATACAAAAAAATGTTTTTAATTGAATGAAGCTTGGCTCAGATTGTGCTTGTACAGATTGTGCCTCTGCTGTAAACAAACCGGTCTGTCAATAAAGCTAATGCATTCTTTATTTTGTATTACAGTATAAATGTGCTATTTTTTTTTTGCATATGTAGCTGTACTGATTGACATACATTATTAATGTCAATAGAAAACGTGTGTGTATATCCCAGTTAATTATTATTATTTTGCATTGCGTCTTGCTGCGTATGGGGAGTGGCTATTTGTATACTGTACTGTATAGTGATGATCGGTTAAGGCCATTTCTGAGTAGCAGCGTCATTGTAGTCGTGTTATACAGTACAGGCTGGTGTTACATTGGATTATGATTATTGACTAATTCTATCTTAGTGTTTTACTTACAAAGCTAGTCTCATTTAAACATCATTAAAAGCTGTTTTCTGTAATGAATCGGATGCACAGCAATACACGAGCCATCGCTGCAGTGTGTTTGAACAATCAAATCAAAACCTTTTGTTTTTCCTGTAAACAAAACAGTTTACGAGACTCTCCCATGCAGAATGACATTCAAAACATTTAACCAGAAGGACTTTAAAATCTCCAGTTATTACAAATATTGAAACAGTAGCCTATATTATGTAGACCATAATAAGTATTTGCGGGACGTCATCCTGTGGTCATAACGGCGTCATAATAGAAAAACCACTTCTTATTGTCACAACGTTATTTTAATATTCCAAAAGCCATTTGATCAATGAAACGCCACCACTCATAAACACTGAACGGGAATTACAGGCGGACGTCTTTCAAACACGTCTTTCAAACAATCCTGTCTATATATATATATATATATTGGTATATTCTGATACTTACCAAGAAGTCAAAACGGTAAGTATAATAATATATAAATAACCCTACAGGCAGGTGAGAGTTACCTAAGTAAAAGCAGACTGTGCTGTTTTACTAGTTTAGTATTATTGCATATCCATTTATACCAAGCAATGATGTCACTGTATTGTGATGATTTATTTTCTTAAACTAATGCTGCTTCGTGGTAGAGTGACATTGAGAAACGATGTTATTGCATTGTGATATCATTTCAATGTACTTATGGTGCAGTGATATCAGCGTTTGGTATAATTCTAAATTAGAATGGTGTGACATCATAAATTTCACATTTTTAGTGAGGTTAATAAGGGGATCAAACATATGCCTGTTGGAAAACACCAGCTGGGTTAATATTCATATTTTGATAGGCACAATAGACACAATTAATGGAGGACTTTCAGAAATAAAGTACAATTAAGAATGTCAAGCCTAATTACAGTGTTCTTTTTCCGAAGCCCTGAGCAACATTTGAACTATGGTCCTGATACCCTTATATAACAGCTTTAAAAAAGGACCAATTGAGAATTACTCTCCAACGCACATAGCCAGAACTTTACAGTTATGGAAATATCAAGTTGTTATTTGCCTGTGCAAAAATGTATTTTGCTTGCAGTGCTTTACTCCAGTAAACTGGTAGGTCACAGATTCTCTCTAAAACATAGTTTCGTCTCCAGTGCAAATAGTTTTGTTCTTAATTCACTATTGAAGAAACAAAAAGAAATGCCACTCCCACTGTATCATTTTTCTAGCACAGACAATGCAGCCTATATTTTCCCAATAATGAATTTCATATCATGTTATATGTGTTCTGTGTGGTCTTCTATTGATGTTTCTGCTTCCAGCATTATTTGCCATGCTCGCTAACTTCTAGAAATGATGTCTGAAAAGATTCGGCAAGGCTGAGTGGAAAGGAAGTGAGTTGGGGAAGCATATTAAGGTTGCACTGTGTTCTGAAGGCCACAGAAAAGGCACTAAAACATTGAAACCCGGTCCTCTTTTCATGTGTTGAATTTAAATTTAAAAATTTTATTTTAATTTAGTATTTTTAGATATTCCAACACAACAAGTAAAAAAATGACAGTTGCTTCCCAGTACCTAATCACTTCCTGTGCTCTCTGTCAAACAGTTTTTCTACCTTCAGACCTACTTGCACAGGACGTCAATAGGTAGCATTAGACGAACATTATGATTTTGTAGCGTTGTGCTTACAGCGTCTGTGCTGGTATACCCCTTGTTGAGTTGCTGTGGACTGTTTTCTCTCTTTGAAGATGCCTCTAGGCAACACCCTGGACTCCATTAACCCTGACAGTGAAGCTGCGGCCAAGACGGAGCTGCGCAAGCTTCAGCACCAGTATCACACCCTGGAGAATGAATACAAGATCTACTGTGACGAGGCGCAGCACCTGATTCGGCGACAGGGGTAAGTGTTCACAGCGCTGCAGCAACCTCCCTCCTTACATTTTCCACTACTGCAAAGTGCACATTCTATAGTAAATCTGAAAAACCCCAAAGATGATTTATACTGTCACTGGTTCCCGGCCTTATTAGGGTGCTGAAGACCTTCTTCAGCTTTTAGTTCTACAGTCTGCTCTTGGTTTCTGTGATTGATATAATAATACCCTGTGCAGTGTGTCTCTTATTGTAATAGATATCTTTTCACACAGTTTGAGCAGCTAGAACAGCCTACACATAATGATAGTAACTGGGAGACTGGAGGGTGTAAAGACCATATAACATGGGGTACAAAACAAGTTAAGAAAATGATTAAAACAACCCATCAACAAATTGTTATTCTCTCAATAATACATCTCAATAATACGATGCCCACACTGAATTCAGAAGGTACAGTATTTCTGCCCTTTGCTTTATGTGTTTATTTTATATAGCATGCCTATGGCTACAGTCTGTGTGGCATGACAGTATTTTTTATTTTATTTTATTTTTTTGCTTCTTTTCTGTGGTAATAAAAATAAATATCACTGGCTTCCAGAAGCCTAGCGTGGCACGGCCTTTTACATTTTTCCATTTACAATGATCATCATTTGTAAGCTACTCAGACATTTGTCACCGAAGTGCAATGCAGTCTGTTGCACTTGTGCTGAAGCTAACACCTCCCTCAGCTGCTTCTCTGCCTAAACAAACACAGTGAGGCTGAGCTCTCTGCAACACAAATACACCAGTAAGAAATCTCACATAGAACAAGATCTCTTACATGAGTGGCAGAGTGTTCCAGGGGGACAAGTTAATGGTTACACTCCGGTATACTAGCTGCACTTTTGAGAGCTCTAATGAGGACACAAGTGAGCCTTTAACTTTTAAAACGTCACCAGGATGTGGTGACTGAAACAGGAAATGATATACAAATAGATTTTTAAACAACAACAAAAATACTTTAAGAAAGCAGTGACATTAAAAGAGTTAAAGGAATTGATTTGGATATGTTGTATATGGACAGAAGCTATAATATACAGTATATGTACATGTTATATGTTGTAAAACAATTGAATAACCATTAAATGTGTAACATAAATAGTAAAATAAAGCCATAGTATGGGCATCTGGTAACAATGGTGTCACTGCTTTGTTGATTCATTTCAGTGAAAGAGAGCGATGCCACTGACTATGTCAAAATAAAATGCACTAGAATGACTTTGAATTGGGCGTCTCCATTGGCTTATTTATTAAAGTAATTGTAGCTGACAAGATCGTTCCAGAAATTGTACCTGTTTTGCAGGTAGATCTCGCTTGCGCAGTTTGGATAAACTCACCTGTGACATGCAACATGCACTTCCCTTTTAAAATGTGCTACCTTTGCACGTCCTAGGTCATTCCTGTGGGTGACAGCATGCTTCCAGCTGAAAGCATGGCAGTCACTTGAGGAAGCAGTTGATTGGTTAATGACAGGAAAGATGATGTTGAAGGGGTGAGGAAATGATCAAGGAACGCAACACTAAGCATGGTTTGCAAACCTAGTGCCGGATATCGTATTTTATACGTAAAAAAATACATTTCTGTATATTTAACACATGATTCTTGCAAAAGGGCACATTTGAGACCTACAACCAGTGACAGCGCACAGAGGGTTATGACTGTTTTATTTAAACAGGGTTGTTTAATTGTGTGCAGAGATGAGATCAACGCACTGTTAAAAGAGCACAAAGAGATCGACACGGACATGCTGCTGCTGAACTCGGACCAGAATGTCCTGCAGGACGGGGCTGACCTGATGGAGATGAAGTCCCTGCTGGAGAGCATGGACGAGTGTGACAGGCTCATCAAGAAGCACAAAGAACACATGAGCCAGCTGGACACACAGGTAACCCAGTCAACCCTTAGAAAGGAACACATGAGCCATCTCTACACACAGGTAACCCAGTCAACTCTTAGAAAAGAACGCATGAGCCAGCTCTACACACAGGTAACCCAGTCAACTCTTAGAAAAGAACACATGAGCCAGCTCTACACACAGGTAACCCAGTCAACCCTTAGAAAAGAACGCATGAGCCAGCTCTACACACAGGTAACCCAGTCAACTCTTAGAAAAGAACGCATGAGCCAGCTCTACACACAGGTAACCCAGTCAACTCTTAGAAAAGAACGCATGAGCCAGCTCTACACACAGGTAACCCAGTCAACTCTTAGAAAAGAACACATGAGCCAGCTCTACACACAGGTAACCCAGTCAACTCTTAGAAAAGAACACATGAGCCAGCTCTACACACAGGTAACCCAGTCAACTCTTAGAAAAGAACACATGAGCCAGCTCTACACACAGGTAACCCAGTCAACCCTTAGAAAAGAACGCATGAGCCAGCTCTACACACAGGTAACCCAGTCAACTCTTAGAAAAGAACGCATGAGCCAGCTCTACACACAGGTAACCCAGTCAACTCTTAGAAAAGAACGCATGAGCCAGCTCTACACACAGGTAACCCAGTCAACTCTTAGAAAAGAACGCATGAGCCAGCTCTACACACAGGTAACCCAGTCAACTCTTAGAAAAGAACACATGAGCCAGCTCTACACACAGGTAACCCAGTCAACCCTTAGAAAAGAACGCATGAGCCAGCTCTACACACAGGTAACCCAGTCAACTCTTAGAAAAGAACCATGAGCCAGCTCTACACACAGGTAACCCAGTCAACTCTTAGAAAAGAACGCATGAGCCAGCTCTACACACAGGTAACCCAGTCAATTCTTAGAAAAGAACACATGAGCCAGCTCTACACACAGGTAACCCAGTCAACCCTTAGAAAAGAACGCATGAGCCAGCTCTACACACAGGTAACCCAGTCAACTCTTAGAAAAGAACGCATGAGCCAGCTCTACACACAGGTAACCCAGTCAACTCTTAGAAAAGAACGCATGAGCCAGCTCTACACACAGGTAACCCAGTCAACTCTTAGAAAAGAACGCATGAGCCAGCTCTACACACAGGTAACCCAGTCAACTCTTAGAAAAGAACGCATGAGCCAGCTCTACACACAGGTAACCCAGTCAATTCTTAGAAAAGAACACATGAGCCAGCTCGAAACTATATGAACATCATTTTGATCTTTTATTTAAATCTCATGTAATCAAAGAAACTGCAAAATGATGTCACAAAAGTCTACCGGAAGCCATAATAGTAGTACAGTATTTCATGTTTAAATTTTTGTCCCTTTTTTGTTAAGTATATGGAAAACTACAAAGCGGTATGTAATTCAATATGTTAACCTAACATTATTCAGCAAGATTCATTCAACTTTATGAAGCAAAATTTGTTAATTCTATAGGGTGATGCAAAATTTTTGGCCGTAGCGGTATGGTATGGAATGGTACGGCATAGTTTAGTATTGCATAGTATAGTATAGTATAGCATAGTAATATATTTTCATATCTAGTACTATCTATGTATGTGATATGTTGTGTGCAGCAACGTTACTTAAGAATTGGAACAGTAAACAGTAGACTTCCTGAAAGACTTTCCTTAGCCTAGTGTAGAACCAGGTAATACCTTTTCTTTATACATAAACATGTTCTTACTGCTGAGTGTTTTGCACCTTCTTCAGATCAAAGAGATCAAAGGAAAAATCTTTGAGAAAAGGAAGATAATGGGAGGGCCAATCGGTAGACAGAGGCAGACAGCTTCCATGCAGAAGCATATCAGAGTGCAGGAGAGCCTTCTACAGCAGGTACACAGGAACCATGCTGACACCCCTGTGAACTGGACTGCAGGAGAACTGCATGGAAACTAGGTCTTTTTCAAACTTTTATCACAAGCTGTCTGTAACCCACTTCTCGTCCTCATAAGTACTTACAAGAGGTCAGTTCAGCTGTCTCGGCCCCAGCCTCACTCTGGGAGACTGTGTATGTGTGGCTAACTAACCTGCGGCACTGGGGTGACCTCATAGAAACGGCTTGAAGGAATGAAAATGGGTTTTCTGACAGTGTCTGTAACGCTGCAATCGTGTTATCACTGCTATCGTGTTTTTTTATAATGCCAAGGAACCACACGGTGTTTCAGTTAGAACCATGATCAAAATTCACGTCACTTAGATTGTGTCATGTTAGAACGATTGTCAGAGATGAATGGCTGTGACAACAGTAGTTATTCAATTATTGGTGCTTTTTTATTTAAGTTACTATGATGTGTGTTGGTTGGATGTGTCCTATACAAACAATGTATTGCAGTATCTTATTATAAATCACAAAACGAAGCTGGTACTCATGAGCTACTTTAAAACTGTGCTGTTGTTTTGTTTTTTTTTTGCTTTAGAACTGTGATGTATGGTCTATGTATGTTATAATGTGTTGAATCTGTGGGCTTGTCAACAGAGCTCAGAGCAAGCCACTGAATCTATTCAGATGACCTATAGAGTGTAGGATCCAAACGCTGCCAGTGTTTAAATAAACTCAAATCCAGCTCTTTGTGTATGAAGGCTGTGAAAATCTAACATTTAACAGTGCATGCAAGTCTCTGTACTAGAAAGGTGTAAAACGACAGGGAGGGGTCCTAGTTGAATGATCTTTTGAGACACGGCACTGTTTTGATCAGTTGAATTGAGCCTCTTTTTTGCAGGCCACTGTGCGTTTTGACAAGCTGCTGGCCAAGAACACAGCCCTCCGAGAGGAGATTGAGGACCACAGGTTCTGGAGGGACAAGTATGGGAACTTCTTCCACAAGATCAGCAGGGGACTGTGCCTCCAGCAGCAGCTCATGAACAAGCTTGTGGAGCAGTCAACCGAAGCCTATGAGCAAAGGTCTGTGTCATAGGGGTGTTGAAATGAATGACCACACATTCTCGTCTGCAGAGCTTGCTCTTCAGTTGAATGGTCTCAATGGTCTCTGAACCGTGTGCTTTGCAGTTTGTGTCCAGCCCTGACCCTTACCTGTTATAATAGCAGCTTTCTACCCTGAAAAGACGTCACAGATTCGATTTGCATGAAAATAATCGGTCATCATGTGTTTGCTAGTGCTAGTGGTAGAAAAAAACAGTGTATACCCCCACCTGCTGGATATACTACTACATGACAGCCATTATTCTCAGCTGCGGTGTTCCACAGCTGTGCTAGTTTGTTTTTAACTATAATATGATTCACTCTTGTTTTACTGTAGTCGGAAACGTGTGTACTGTTAATCAATAACAAGCATGTACAGTTTGTAGGTAGTTTCAGTTGTTGAGAGTTTCAGTTGTTGGTGCACGGTGAATCCTGGATTACCCTGCTGACCTAAACCCTCCCTACCCAGACGGCGCTCGGCCAAATGAATATGTACGAGGCGGCCCCTTCGACGTCAGGTTTAAGTTCCCTGCAATGGAATCCTGCGGGTTGCTGAGCTGGAGCGGGTGTGTCTGTGCTCCTGTTTCAGGTCAGAGGCTCTGGCCCGCGCGTTAGCGGTAAGGGATCGCAGTCAGAAGGACAAGGCCTTGTTCAACACGGAGCTGCAAGAGTTGCTGAGGATCCTCGACCACGACCACAAACTGAGGAACTTCATGATGCACAAATCACACGAGCGCAGCGTTGCAGAGGACGAGGAGATGAAAGTCGCCAAAAAGAAAAGTACGTTGTGTGAGGCAGTAGTGTGCAGATGAATCAGAACACCATAATGCTTCTGTATTTTGATCTGTTGTGCATATGAAAACAAACCACTAGAACTGAAACGTGTCCAAATAAGCAAATTAGCGATTATCTACTTTCATTGATGGCTTTAATAGGCCAGATATGCAATTGTTTTAAAATTGTAAGAGAAAATGAACACAGCCACAAATGATAATAGGCATGGAGCTTTTTAGAAGTTGTTTAAAATCCCTAATTAAAGCACAAAGTAGTTTAACATTTTTAAACACGCGTGCCTATCGTCACTAATTACTGATTACCATAGTTTGCCATGTTTGTTTTTTTTAATATGCTTTACCACACCTTGCTATTCTTTACAGTACTTACCTATGCATTTACTGTACTTTATTACACTTTGCTATGCTTTTACTATGGGGCACTTCTATAAGGCAAATACAGTGCTCAAACAAGTACAGCTGGTACTGCAACCATTGACCTGTCCCTCTGCTTCCAGTGAGCGTCAGGAGGAAATAGCATGTGGAACATGTGTGGTATTCGTTGCATGCACTGGGGCTGCAGTGTTGCTGGGGAGCAGGGTAATGGTTCTGCTCTGGCGTACTTGGAGATTAGACATGTTTGAGTATCTTTACTGCCTTGCGCTGGGTTCCAGACACCGAGCAGAGACTGACTGAGCGGGTGGGCGGCGACTCCTTCGAGAGCTACCAGACTGCGTACCAGCGCGTGGTGGAGCTGACAGGGCAGGAGAACGTAGACGTGATCAGGCAGCAGTTCGCTGAGAACGAGGAGAAGAACTTTGCTTACTTCAGCTACATCAACGAGCTCAATAACCAGACGGAGATGCTGCAGGAAAAGATACAAAAACTGCAGGTGGGTTCAGGAGCTGTGTTCAGTCTGTCCAGCTGGAGAACTGCTTGTCCAAATGTGAAGAAACCTGTAGTTTTTGTTGTTAATACAGCAGTACATTATTGCTAAACCTGTGCATAATCTAACCAGTTGTCCTTTGACTGAAGCAGTAGAAATAAACTCTGCATGGCCACTTTATTAGGACCTGAGCTTATATCAGGTTCAGCCTTGGTTTCTCCTACTCACAGCCTTGACTCCACAAGGTGCTGCAGGGCATCCGTTCAGTCATTATTACGCAATAGATCCACAGAGAGGCAGAGGATCGTGATGGCGAATGCGTTGTTTAAATTCATCCCAAGCATGCTTGATTGGATGGCAGCCATGGAAGATGGCAGAAGTGGCCCACAGTGGTAGCATGCTGGACGGGTGCGTTATTGCCTTGAAAGTAGCCATTGCCAGCAGGGTGGGTAAGCTTGATCCGCAACGATGACATCACACATTTCATCACCTTATCATCCTTCCTTGCGTCTCTAATTCAGGAAGGTGTCAAGTCCAGCTGGGCAGACAGGTCCTAATAAAGTGGCCAGGCTTGGTCTTTATCAAAATGACAGTGTGTATATATTGCAGTTGATTGAGTGTATGACCTATTGCTGTTAGGGTTCATATTTAGCTTTGAAACAGCTTCTGTCAGGCTGTGCATCTCTAGATTACATTACAAGAGAGCAGATGGGAGACAGAAGAAGCATGCGACTTGTCTGAGCAGTGCCCTGGCTGATGAGAATAGCCTGTTGGCACTTGTGAAAAGGCCAGTCGCATTTTTCACAAGTTGTGCTAAGAACAGGCAGGAGCTTTGTTTCAATGCTAAAGGGAGGGAACAGTAAGTATTTAGCACAGAGGTCACTCAACAGCAAACGGCAGGCCAATATGAAGAGCACAAATTTAAAAGGGTCAGAAAACCCTTATTTCTGGCCCTATTCTCAAAGGTCAGATTCTATTCTAGGTTCTTAATCCCATGCACATGGGTTCGGTCTGTGATTTGGGGGTACCCAGTTTATACCCTGGCTCAGGGACGCTTGCTGCAGCAGTATGTGTGGTCACAATGGTTAGGGCTGTCAGACCAAACTGCCTCATCTGTGCTTTTTTGAACAGTATTGCAGCAATAATTGTTCCTCCTTCTTGCACAGGGGGAAATTCTTCAGTTCCAGTTTCAGAATAAGCAATTGAATGTGGACAGGCATGCAGCCCTGAAGGACTTGGAGGTAATGAGAAAGCGGTTCGAGAATTTCATAAAGCTTTCAAGAGGCGTGGTAAAGTTTAGTACAATTGTGTTAAAGCACAACCAAACAAGGTTAATCACTGGGAACTAGAAGTAAAGGATGTGAAACTGCAGAAATTAATAGGCAAATGAACTTTGAATATGTAAAATATAGTCACTTTGCTTTAGTACTTTTTAATATGTGAAGGAGGCTTTCATTATCTGTGCAGAAGGAACTGTCCAGTTTCCCCCGCCATGTAAATATGATTGAATTGGACCCCCTCTCTCCCTCCCCTCTCTGTACCTCTTTGTTTAGATGACACTGGAGAGGACGACTCTGCAGGCCAATGACCTGGAGCTCCAGTATCGGCTGACCTGTAAATCCCTGGACCAGCTCAAGACTGGCGTGGAGTCCCTCTTCACCAAGATGAACTGCAACCCCTCTTCCATCGTGGACAAGCTGGGGGGAAGCCAAGGCATCACTGACTTCAACATTGTGCAGTACATCGGTACAGCCATCCTCTTACTGTGGTTCTGTATAGCGATTTTATTCTTTTTTTTTTAATTTTACAAATGACTGTTTTTAATTTTTACAAAATCTGCCTTATTTGAAATACCTGGTTTTAATCCCGTCTCACCTCTGAAACCTACCAATCAGGAGTACCGAACATCAATGAAAGAACTCTCTTGCCTCAGTTGTATTAGTGTCGTTGCTCTTCTGGAGTTTTGATATGTTAAATAAGCTCAAATCTAATTGGGAATCGCAGTGCAAGATGTAACTTTGTTGCTTTGAAATACAGTAAACTGTGCCAAGAGTGGAGGTAATGAACACAAATACCAGGATTCTCTCGTTGCCTTGGATAAACCAGGGGTGTTTTATCATTGTTAAAGCCTAAATAATGTAATATACCAGCAAAGTTAAGATTAAGAGACTAGTCCTTTATTTCACCCTTACTTGTTCTGCACTGGTATCATTTCCCCTTCTTTCTCTCCAGTGCACTATAGGTGAAGTGACCTGGCGAGAGCTCCTCAACTTTGGACTGATTTATCCTGCCTTCCCTCGCAGGTATTCTGGAGCATAAGACCAGCGACCTGATGATGGCTCTGACCTTTCTGGGCATGAAGGAAGCCGAATATCAAGACATTCCTCCCACTAACCCTCTGCTGGGCGGCTCCTCGCTGTTGCCTGTTGTGCAGGACGTTAAAATAGACGTGCCTTCGGCCATGGAGGGGGGTGACTCGGACCCACCGGAGATTCCAGGTATAGCCCTTAGAATAGTGTAACTGATTTCTAGGATTGTGTCATCTTCTGTGCTTTAACCTAACCTTCTGTGAGGTTCTTAATACAGTGTGATGATTCCCCCTGTCGTTTCCAGAGTGGCCCCTGGATTTTGAATCCTTGCAGGACAAGGTTCTCCAGAAGGTCCTGGTTAAAGAGCAGCTCTGCAAAGGGATGGAGGGGTCCAGAACAGACAGGGGGGTCCGTGACGGCAGGAAGACCCTGAAAATCCTGTGATCAGTGCAGGCACGGCCACCACGCCAGCCTCCACCTACGGAGTACCCCCTTAAGTATTTTATTATATTAACAATATCCCAAGAATACAACAAGTGCTTGAACTACCAGAGTTGCTGTTGAGTCACTTAACCTAGTGCGATCACTCTTTGCTATTTCAGCTGCTGAAGGCTGTTGCAAGGATCCCATTAGAATTACATACAAACAACTGCCATATATAGCACACACTTTGGTGCCTGATTATTTTGATAGGCAAATGGGATCCCTGAAATATATTGTGGGATATATAAAAGCTGTATCTCCTTGTTTTCAATCAGAAATTTGTCAGCAGACTTGAGAGAATTTGATAGTAGCTGCTTGGTTGGCAGTCATCCCTTCAGTCACGTCGAATACAGTATAGTACACCTTGCTGACAGTGCTATGGCAGGTGCTTTCTCATTTGCTTGCAGAGTTGAGTGAAGCAGTATTTTTTAAGTCTGCCAGAGGAATTGTGAGCCTACAGCTGTGGCCAAACATTTTGCATTACCTAGATTTAAGGACTGAGACATAATAATAAAGAAAAAACTATATGAACATCATTTAGATCTTTTATTTAACATAATTGAATCAAAGAAACTACAAAATGATGTCACAAAAGTCTACCGGAAGACATAGTAGTAGTACAGTATTTCATGTTTGATTTCAAAATGTCATGTTTGCCAGTTTTTCATGAAGTATATAGGGTGATGCAAAACATTTGGCCGTAGCTGTACATGCCCCCCTGTGTACAGCACTGACAGGCTAATAAACTATCAGCCCCCAACAGCCTGACGTTACTGAACATCTGTCTTCACACTTCTGTCTGATGACCTTTGATAAGCTGTTGGGTGCAGCCTAGTTTAGACACAGTCTATCTATAAAATGGACTGGCTGCACAGGCCCGTTTCTAGTAGCTTGACATCACAAATAGCATACAGACTGTACGCACTAAATAAGGACAGCATTTTGGATTAGAAAGCTTGGAAAATACACTCCTAATCATTATGCAGTGCTTCTTAAATGCACCATTAGGAGGCACTATAAGCAGAATTAAGAAGTTGCTCTGACTTTTTTTTGCTTGAGTCAGGTATCTCATAGTGAGCTATGATTCAAACTCCCATTGAAGCCCTAGCAGCTAATTGTTTGAGTGAGTAACAGGCACCTCCAGTGCCCCACTGACACTGCAGCAAATATTAATAAGCACATCTTAACTCTGACACTCTCCCCCATCCCAGACCGTCTACTCGACTCTTGAGTGTAAGTGGGCTGACTCACAATGAGAGTCGATATAAACAAGGTGTGTGTGAGGTCCGAATTTTGCTTCTCACATACTATACCAGGCTTTCTGTTGTTGTCATCATCACTCCCACACGCTGATCGCAGGGGCTGCTGGAAGATAATTACAGCATCACGACAGGGCGAGTGGAGAGAGAGGCTCCGGGGTCTGCCTGGACTGTTTCACACAGTTTAAACCTGCAGTGTACAATCGTTGGCATGACATCATGAGATATAGACCAATACAAACACAGCCATTGCACTAGCATGTCAGTACTGCTTCATCCTAACCTATTGATGTTGCTTGTTCCATTGCTGGTACTGTTAAGTTTTGACTAAGGTTTCTTCTGTACAGTGTAGAATTGCAGTCTCAGTGGTGCAGGGCTGTCCAGCTGATAGCTCTCGAGATAGAGATTCATTTTAGAATGGGTTTGAAAAGAGTACCAGGGGAATCTGCAGTCTTTGGTAGCAAATGAAGGAATGTGGTGTTTAAATGTGACTCGTTTAATGAGGCTGTGTCTTGCTGTCTGTTTTTTCTTATGTCTTTGTCACAGTTGAGTCAGCTATTTAGTTTCAGTGAACAAAACTCATTTTACATTACAGCCTTTCCTTTTTGAGGTAAATACATATATATATATATATATTATATATATATATATATATATATATATATATATATATATATATATATATATATATATATATATATATATATATATATATATATATATATAATATTGTATGGCTCTCCAAAAACCCAAAACAGCTCTGCAATAGTGTTTCAGCTTTTTAAGTAAGTTAAAGAAAACCTCATCAAATGTATTATTTTTGTCTTTCAAATTGCATCCATCATTAGTATATCAAAGCTCCATCTCCCTGAAGTTCAGTTTTATGCTGGGGAAGACAGCAGACATGTGAAATACTGACATTTAAAAAAACAATGACTGAAAATGTGGCTGTAGTGCTCTGTGTACGGTTATCCCATATTATTATTATTATTATTACTCATCGGTTTAACAGGAAAGAAATCTCACCACAACGCAGCACTTGCATGTTAGACTCAATATTTCCTGAACCGAAAGAAGCAATACACAGTGAGGTGACCTGTACTAAAAATGCCAAGTTTATTCATTTATTTTACACATTTGTTTGTGAATTACCAGATCCAGGAAAGTAAGCATTCGCTCTTCTTGTGGGCGTTAAACAGCATGGAGTCAGGACACAGGTCATCACAACAGGACAGTAAAGAGAGTGACATTACAGTAAGCAGCAACAATAAAGGGGATTCTACACACTGCAGACTGGGGGGGACTAACTGAAGCAGGAGGATCTCAATGGAAACAGACAGCGCTTACAGAACAGACAAAGCTGAGAGCAGAGAGCAGGACACAGAACCGGGCGACGGCTCTACTCCTGGTCCTTGTCCTCTCCGTGGGTGATGATGTAAACCAGGTTCTTGTAGTCAAGGTTTCCAGCCACGTCTGGGGGGAAGGCAACGAACATCTGCTCCATCTGATACCAGAAGAGAATACCCACTTAGAAAGGGTTTGTGTACAGCAGGTCAGCTCCAACTATCGGTGCAAGAGCATGGTTAATCTTGTGTTGTCTTGTAAGTACTGTCAGTGGCTGAAGTGGCAGGACTACAGTTCATACTGTCCAAAGGACCAAAAGCAGAAGCTATGGAAGCTGTAACTCCTATCACAGTAAAGAAAAGCCCAATACTTCAAACAGTGTTTTTCTCTGTTTCAAAAAATATTTCCTTTTCATGATTTGACCTAAGATGTTATCCCAATTCTATAAACTAATACTGCTTATTTTGTTCCCAGCTATCACTGGGGTGGGATTAAGACTCATATTGCTTAGCAGTTTCACCCATTCCATGTTTTACTATGAGTTTGATTAGCCACAATGTGTAGCTAAACTGCTGTGTAATGGGAGTCTTATTTCCATTCCAGTATTTTGTTCTAAATCCCCTGTGTTGCCCTTTGCTGGTAATGCTGTGGTCTAGTAATGGTCCTGCAAGGGTTTCTGCCTATAAAAAGCAGAATGCTGCAGACCTACCTCCTCAGCTGAGAACCTATCCGCCTGTGTCGTCAGCATTTCCGTAACGCTGTGAAAAGACAACATTGTTACATCAGATTCCAGCGTGACTGAAGCCTGTGACTACGCTGAGTCGCCACACCTGAGCCCCGTCATACTTACTAGTCTTTCTTGAGAATGCCTGTAGCCTCGGGGTCAAAGACTTTGAACGCGTTCAGAATGGTCTCCTCTGGATCCGCGCCTGGAAGAATTTGAACAAACACTGCTAAAGACCACGCCCCAATCTATATAACATATAGTACAAAGCAAGGGGCTTTTATTTATTTATTTAGAGCACTAGCGTTGTTTACACCTCTTTGTCTCACTGCAGAAAGCTGTTTTTAAGAGGAAAAATAAGAATGTGTCCCTACAGATAAAACGACCTCATGGGGGGTGTAAACAAACTGAACTCGGATAAATGAATGATGGAAGGGTATGATTCTAAACCTGTTTTGCTGTATAGTTGAGCATGTGGGGGCAGCTTTAAAAAGCTATTAAAACTAATTAGTAATATGGCATGGCGCAAGCATGGTACACTGTAGGTAAGCAAGGTAAATCACACACAGGTCTGGTAAAGTACGGTAACCATAGCAATCCGTTTCTCAAACTTTTGTAGGAGTTTTAATGTCATTTTACTTTAACTTAACAGAAGCTGTGAGCACAGGAGGGTCCTGAAACCTGGCCCTATGAACTCGGGGCTGGTGTCCTGTTCTGTACAATGCTGCTGTTTCGTACCTTTGAGTTTTTCTCCGAACATGGTTAAAAAGACAGTGAAGTTGACTGGTCCGGGAGCCTCCTTCAACATCTCATCAATCTCCTCCTGCTTTACATTCACACGCCCTGAATGATGCACAGCAAACACAGGCTATTATTATTATTATTATTATTATTATTATTATTATTATTATTATTATTATTATTATTATTGTTATTACTATACACCACGTGAATTAACCCATTGCACTCCCCCAGTGTTAGAAAAGTGTTGCTTAGGTTTGTTCTGCTGTAGAGAATCCTATTCAAACGATAGTAATACCTCAGCTAATTTTATTAAATAAATCTATCAATTAGTTTATCAATAAGATGCATGTCGATTTATTTACCATTTGCTGGTATGATTTAGAATCAGAGTGCTGCTATCTGTTCCAGACGCATGGTTATGTAATTTAAATTCTAAGAGTGTAATAGGGTATTGTTTATATAGTGGTACGCTTCAGTTTGCATTATCTTGATCTATTAATATAGTAATATTCATGATCTATAATACTATTCCAGATGTCATTATGCATGTAATACATGCAATACATGTAATACATAGCTACATAGTAACTAGCTAGACAGCATTGCCATATTACATTATACTATAAAACTACAAATGCGTTCAGAGAGAGTAAGAAACCCTACCCAGAGCTGCGAAGGTGTCCCTGAGATCTGACTTGTCGATGAAGCCGTCTCTGTTCTGATCCATGATGGTGAAAGCCTGGGAGAGGGGTGCACAGCTAGGGTTAACACTTAAAATACTTCGAAACTGCTTTGCATTCAGAAGAAATATGTGGGGGTGTGAAGACACACACAGACATAAGAACATAAGAACACATAAGAAAGTTTACAAACGAGAGAGGCCATTCGGCCCATCTTGCTCGTTTGGTTGTTAGTAGCTTATTGATCCCAAAATCTCATCAAGCAGCTTCTTGAAGGATCCCAGGGTGTCAGCTTCAACAACATTACTGGGGAGTTGATTCCAGACCCTCACAATTCTCTGTGTAAAAAAGTGTCTCCTATTTTCTGTTCTGAATGCCCCTTTTTCTAATCTCCATTTGTGACCCCTGGTCCTTGTTTCTTTTTTCAGGCTGAAAAAGTCCCTTGGGTCGACACTGTCAATACCTTTTAGAATTTTGAATGCTTGAATTAGGTCGCCACGTAGTCTTCTTTGTTCAAGACTGAACAGATTCAATTCTTTTAGCCTGTCTGCATATGACATGCCTTTTAAGCCCGGAATAATTCTGGTCGCTCTTCTTTGCACTCTTTCTAGAGCAGCAATATCTTTTTTATAGCGAGGTGACCAGAACTGCACACAATATTCAAGATGAGGTCTTACAAGTGCATTGTACAGTTTTAACATTACTTCCCTTGATTTAAATTCAACACTTTTCACAATGTATCCGAGTATCTTGTTAGCCTTTTTTATAGCTTCCCCACATTGGCTAGATGAAGACATTTCTGAGTCAACAAAAACTCCTAGGTCTTTTTCATAGATTCCTTCTCCAATTTCAATATCTCCCATATGATATTTATAATGTACATTTTTATTTCCTGCGTGCAGTACCTTACACTTTTCTCTATTAATGTCATTTGCCATGTGTCTGCCCAGTTCTGAATCTTGTCTAGATCATTTTGAATGACCTTTGCTGCTGCAACAGTGTTTGCCACTCCTCCTATTTTTGTGTCGTCTGCAAATTTAACAAGTTTGCTTACTATACCAGAATCTAAATCATTAATGTAGATTAGGAATAGCAGAGGACCTAATACTGGTCCCTGTGGTACACCGCTGGTTACCACACTCCATTCTGAGGTTTTTCCTCTAATCAGTACTTTCTGTTTTCTACATGTTAACCACTCCCTAATCCATGTACATGTGTTTCCTTGAATCCCAACTGCGTTCAGTTTGAGAATTAATCTTTGTGCGGGACTTTGTCAAAAGCTTTCTGGAAATCTAAATAAACCATATCATATGCTTTGCAATTATCCATTATCGATGTTGCATCCTCAAAAAAATCAAGCAAGTTAGTTAGGCACGATCTCCCTTTCCTAAAACCATGTTGACTGTCTCCCAGTACCCTGTTACCATATAGGTAATTTTCCATTTTGGATCTTATTATAGTTTCCATAAGTTTGCATATAATAGAAGTCAGGCTTACTGGTCTGTAGTTACCTGGTTCAGTTTTGTTTCCCTTTTTGTGGACGGTATTACATTTGCAATTTTCCAGTCTGTCGGTACCACCCCTGTGTTAGACTGCTGCATGATCTTGGTTAGCGGTTTGTAAATTACTTCTTTCATTTCTTTGAGTACTACTGGGAGGATCTCATCCGGCCCAGGGGATTTGTTTATTTTAAGAGCTCCTAGTCCCTTTAACACTTCTGCCTCAGTTATGCTAAAGTTATTTAAAACTGGATAGGAACTGGATGACATGTGGGGCATGTTGTCAGTATCTTCCTTTGTAAAAACTTGTGAAAAGTAATCATTTAACATATTTGCTATTTTTTTTTCTTCCTCTACGATTTTGCCATTTGTATCTCTTAAACATTTAATCTCCTCTTTGAATGTTCTCTTGCTGTTGTAATATTGGAAAAACATTTTGGAATTGGTTTTAGCTCCCTTAGCAATGTTCATTTCTATTTCTCTCTTGGCCTTTCTAACTTCCTTTTTGACTTGCGTTTGCAGTTCTGTGTACTCTTTCTGTGTACTTTCTTTTTGGTCCTTTTTTAATGCTCTGTAAAGTGCCTTTTTTCGCTGAATATTTTTTTTAATTGATCTATTAAACCATTTTGGCAATTTAGTTTTACATTTAGATTTGTCTACTTTAGGGATGTAATTGTTTTATGCCTCTAGTACTACATTTTTGAAGAACAACCATCCTTCTTCTGTGGGTGTTTTCTCTATTTTACTCCAATCTACTTCTGTTAGTCTCTGTTTCATGCCTTCATAGTTTGCTTTTCTAAAATTGTAAACCTTAGCTTTAGTCTTTACTTTTGAGGATTTAAAAAACACTTCAAATGAGACCATGTTGTGGTCTGAGTTTGCCAGTGGTTCTCTGACCTCTGTTTTAGTTATTCTATCTTCGTTATTTGAAAAGACTAAATCAAGGCATGCCTCCCCTCTAGTGGGTGCCTTCACAAATTGTGTTAGGAAGCAGTCATTTGTCATTTCCACCATTTCTATTTCATCCTTCGCGCTACCCACCGGGTTTTCCCATTTTATTTGGGGGAAGTTGAAATCCCCCATTAGTATGGCTTCTCCTTTGCTACACACATTTCTAAGTATAACAGATTATTGACAGACACACACTTAGAGAAGACCGGCTTTCTCTCACACAAACAAAGGAATTTCTCTGTTGCACAATGGATAAAAGAGCAGATCTGACAGGTATGGTCAGTGCTCAGTTGGCAGGCTTCTGTGTCACATGCCACACACATACCTCAGGTTCTGCAAGGAGCTGTCAAAAAGCTTAATAATAATAATAATAATAATAATAATTAATAATAATAATAATAATAATATGAAGAAACAGAAGATCACAGCATGATAACTCTGTCGCATTGGTATCAGTGTTATAAAACGTACCTCCTTGAACTCCTGGATCTGTGCCTGTTCAAACATAGAGAAGACATTGGAGTTCGCTCCCTCTGCCCTCTTCTTTGCCTTCTTGGGTGACTGTGGAGACATTGATTTAATAGCCTCAGTTATTCCATCCCATGCTTCTATTCACACACAGCATGAGCTCTAGCAGTTTGTGTATACTCTTCTATTGCTGCAAGTAGTATAAGACCTCAATGCCGGTTGTGTGCACTGCAGAACGTAAGAGAAGCAATATGGCATGGAATGGTCCTGTTCTAATAGTGCATTGCCCTCTAAGCTATGGAGAACAGCTATGCCCAGTGACTACGTATAAACTGTAGTCATGAATTTCCTTTCTCCAGCTCCCCTTTGCGCACCATGTATTTTTGGGCACATGTTCAGAATTAGTGCTTTCTTAAAGCAGCCATATTATTGAGTAAATACTTTTCATTTATGTCAAGTTTAGCAAGTTACTTTAAAAAAAAAAAAAAAAAATCTGATTTATTTTTAATGTAGACTCATTTTGGGGACCCCAGCGATGACACGGGAAAATCAATACCCGTTTCTGTGTTTTTTTTTTTTAGCATGCATTTACAGCTTCACATAAATCAATGTCAACATATTTATTAAAGTGTTGTGCTTTTATTGAATGCTTTCAGTCACCAATTCAACCCATAATCATTCACGGAGTTTAAAAAATAGACAACTCTGTTCCAACTTTGGAAGCGCAACGTCCGAATAGCTTAATGATTGCCATGCTGTGTGCTCCGCCAAACCAGTACTTCCAATGGCAGAAATAATGCACGTACCCATGAAAGGGTTCTCAGAGACTCGTGCTGGATATACAGCTCTGGGGAAAAAGTGTGCATCACCCTGCACAATTAACAAATCTTTCTTCATAAAGTCGAATGAAACCGGCTGACTAATATTACGTTAGCATATTGAATTAGATAGCGCTTTACAGTTTCCCATATACTTAACGATATAAATGATGTCTCAATCCTAAAATTCTAGGCGATGCAAAACGTTTGGACATAGCTGGAACACTGTTAACATTAAACTTGCACCAGTCAAAACTAGAATTTGCAGGCGGTGTCAAATTGTTCGTTTAACTGCAAAATCTTAACGACTTTCAATTCTGATTTGTAATTGAACATAAATTCTAAACATGTAATGACCAGTCAATGTATTGCTGGATGCTCCTTTCAACACCAGATTGTCTTTCCAACTGCGATAAGACTACTGAACAGCACCCACTGATGCGCTATAGACGATACGACTCTAGGCGCACTCACCATCGTTAAAGCTTGCTGAGTTGACTGTCGAAGCAAGAAGAGGAACTCCAAATGCTGATCAAGAATGGACGGACAGAACGCGTTATATACCCTATACCACCCTCTACCCGGGTTTATAAATACGCTTTTGCCTTCTTTTGGCAGTAGCAGGTGAAGTATGTCAGTGTCACCCCCACCCCCTTTGCATTGTAACAGATTTAGAATAACAGTGGTCTAGAATAACACCGGTGTCATTCTGCTGCAACGAAGCTGTGAAGGTCAAAGAAACGGCACACGCTTGTGTCTTCGTCGTCCCCGGCTTTAGCGCGTTGCAGAAGGATGAGTGACATCCACACTTGTGGACTTAGAAAAGCAGTCCAACAATGTAAAACTTCAGCTGGCTGCCTTCAGTCTAAAGATACAAATGAGAAAGAATCAGTATGGTCTTTCACCGGGCATGTAGAGAGTGTAATGAACACGTTATGAGTGATACTTCAATAAGCGTTGGCAAACCGGCATTTCGACGTTTACCGTGCCGTATAGTCCTATGCATGACGTTTTAATGATATCGTTTATCTCGCATATTTTGCACAGAAAGACACTGGCCCCGATTTTCCACTGTGGACAAATTGCCCATACTTCTATTTGACCATAATGGAAAATATAAACATTAATTTGAAAATTGTGTCAAAGCAATGTTTCAACCACATGAAACAAAATTCAGGTCACTTTCAAAGCCTTTTACTAGAACTGCATGAAACATGAAACTTAGTCACGCTTCTCCTTTTTATATATAAACTACAAGAGGCTCCTGCATTGAACTCACTGGGGCTTATAAGGTGCAAGTCTGGGCAAGTGTGGCAGTATCTAATGCTAGGAGTTCACCTGCCCTGAATAAGATGGCTTAGGATCATTTAGTGGCCCCAGCTCCAATCTTAGCAAGGCCTGTTTGCACTACTATTCATAAACGGGCCCATATGGTGGTATGGATGTAGACCTGGCCCATCATGTCTCTGAGTCTCTGATGTACAGCGGATCTTGCAGGTAAAGGTGATGTTCATTAAATGCTTTTGCAGGGTAATTGCAGGCTTCAAGGCTTCAATTTTGTCATTCCATTTGAAAAAGCAATAGTTTATACAGACCTAGACACTAGCATGTGCACCAACTATAGCCCTCTATCAAAGTGTACCACAGGTTATTATACTCATCTTCACTCAAACTGATTCGCAACACCCTTATACAAGTTTGCCATGGTATTTCTGCAGTTTTCCCCCCATGCTTTTTCAATGGTTATATTATGCAGCTACCATAACTTACCCTGGTTTGCCATGTTTCTTAATATGCTTTACCACATCTCACTATACCATGCTTTATTACACTTGATTTTTACTATGGTCAACTTTTATAAGGGCAAGGGTCATGACAATACAGCAGAGCAGTACGCTCGGGAGGATTGCTCACTGGTTGGCCGTGTCCTTCATCTCTTCTTTGTAGTTTCAGCTGTCTTAGCGGTTGAGTTTATTCTGCGTTTAAGATACAAATAGCAGCTGTTGCTCAGCATGCCTTTTGTGTCTGTGTGAGAAAAAGTATTGCCACAGCTTAGCATGCATGTCAAACAGGGGATCTCACTGCTATATAAAGGCTATGCTTTACTTCCTATTGCATTTCGGGATACAGAAGAAACTATAAGAGCCATGGAGTCAGGATCCTCAGCAAATGATTTGCAATGGCAATGCAGCATACTATACTATAGTTTAAAATCGAATACAATAGACTGGAGCGTTTTTGGGAAGTTTTGCTCTTTTGAGTCTTGTGCTATAAGAGAGATTGCAGATGTCATTAATGACAGTCTACTGCTGCACAGTGATATATTAGCAGGTACAAAGCAAAGAAGAAGTCTGTTTTCCAACAGTTACCTTTCTGGGAATATAAACAAACTGGACTGGCAACAAGATCTGCCAAAAAGGCTCAACTACGTTGCTTTAAAATGCGCTGAATTACAAACACAAAACAGCACTAGCAGTATTTTCCATTTTGACGTTTTATAATGTCGTCAATTTTGCATCATTGTAAACCTGAACTTGCTTGTGGGCGCTACAGCTTTAAGGGTTGTAATTACTAGATACAGAGGAGCTTGGTTAGCTGAGTAAGGGAAGAGAACATTCAATGAGTGGAAGGAGCAGCTACACTTGGGTGAGAATTGATTTGCACCTGCTCTCTGCCAGAGCTCACAAAGGGGATCATTGAGGGAGCAGCCCTGCTGAGTGCACTGTTAACACAGCGATGGAACCATGAGAAAACTGGAGAAAAAGGATAATGTCTATCTATCTATCTATATATCTAACCTATTCTAAATGACATACTGTGGTAAGTATCTGTGGTAAGCATCTAGAAGTGAAGAGCAACTCCTGAACTCATAGTCAAAGCACCTTAACAAAGACTTAATAAAACAACTCCTTTCACGAAAAAGAACAGTCTCCTAATCTTTCTACATCTGCTGCTGAACTTCCAGTAATGTCCACTGGGTGGTGCCTGAACCACACACACCATTTGATTGTATATAGTTTCAGGGGGAGGAGCTAGGTCACCTGCTGTAATGTTTAGTAACAAAATAGAACATACAAAGAGAGAGGATCTTTGAAGGCCCTACGCATATCAAGGGGGGGTTCCGTCAATGAAGAGACCCGACAAACAGGTGAGGGGTCACCATCTCTGAGATGACCCGACATACAAAGAGGGGTAAACCATCTCTGAGATGACCCGAGATACAAAGAGGGGTCACTGTCTCTGAGATGACCCGAGATACGAAGAGGGGTCATCATCTCTGAGATGACCCGACATACGAAGAAGCTCGCGAACCAGAAAGAAAACACATTAATTAGTAATATTAACACATAAAAAGAGGTTCCAGCTCTTCAATGGCCCGACATATGCAGTAGGGGGGTTCCGTTGCTGAGGAGACCCAACGAACAGGAGAGGGGTCATCGTCTTTGAGGAGACCCGACAAACAAGAGGGGTTTCACCTGTTGGGACCCTCACATAAATAGAGGCACCAGTATCTGAAAGAGAAGAAGGCAAGGAATCATGCATGCTAATGGAAGGGTTTGGCCTGGGGTCCCCTCTCACTCACGGAGAGCCCTTCTCTACGAGGTAAATGAAGTGACACTTAACAAAGGGTTGGAGAAAGTGGAATCACTAATCCCCCAGAAGAGACCGATGCAAAGGCAGCTGAGATGCAGGACAACTACTTGTATGTGGCTAAGCATTAGAGTACATTTAATTGATCGAAGGTGATGATAGGGAGCAGGGGGCCAACTCCACCCCCCGAACCACACTTAATAGGTTAACATGTATTAATGTATTAGAAAACAAGAGAAACTGCATTACAGAAACACCCATAATAATCGAACAGTGTTGAGCTCCACATTTTAATTGTTGAAGGGCAGGACATTCAGCAGTCAAAATGCAAAAACAAAACTTCTGTAACTTTTTAAACATGTAACCTGTAAAATGGTGAGTAGTTCATTTAAACACTTGAGTTCATTTTTCTCGCTATGAACTCTCTTGTCCTCCACATTGCTCTTTCAGTCCAGACGAGTGGATAGCTCTGGTGCAAATTAAACAGTTCTCAAAAACAAGAAAGTGAATGCAGATATGGGGGCTGATGTCGATATTTGCAGGTGCAGAACACCCACAATGCTCCGGTACATCGTAGAATCAGGCTTTACATCTGCGAAACGCAATTTACGGAATCACTAGCAGGGTTTTGTACCCGCAAATCACTTTGCGCATATCCTTACATCACCCCTTAAATTTTCACAGTAAAATTAGCAACCACTGTACTATAAAATAAGTAAATACTTTAGGATGGCTGTTCTAAACATTTGCCATGGCAGATTTGCACAGTCATTTAGCAGTTTCCCCACGTTTATACTATGCATTTACCCTTGTTTACCATGGTTTGTGCAATACTTTACCATACCTGTACTTTCCAGTGCTTGCTACACTTTCTCATGCTTTTTATCACTATACTACAATAATACATGTAGTGTAGCTATGTTTTTATCATGGTATATTTTTATAAGGGTATCCTCTGAGCTGGAAGGAAAAACACTGCTTCTCAAACCTGTGTTTGATGGTGCACTGCTTAATGAGAGCTTTTACAGTCAACAGGTACAGCTGACCCTGTCTCTGGTACAGTCCTGTTGTCTCCTGTGAACTTGGCTGCTGTTGTCTTGTCCATTGACTGAAACAGATACAGGTTTAATGAATGACAAAATACATGTTAGGACATTTGCATAACTTTCATGTTTTATTACACTTTGCTGTGCTTTTACTATGGGAAACTTGTTATAATGGGGGCAGTTTTAATGATTAAACACAAGTGGATCTTAATACCATCACCTTACATGTATAGAGCTGATTTTCAGTGAACCTCATTCAAATGTATTTGTATTCTATGTAATAATGTTAAAATCGCCCTAGAAGGAAACCAATTAAAGACTACTGTTCTAATCTGGCAATGGTTTGTTAAAAGCTGGAATGACGGTATCAAATGTGCATGGGAATGTGTTCACCAGGGACTGTTTTCTCATCAAATAAACGCTTTATTTAAATTTGCTGCTTTAAAAGTTCATTATTGTTACGTTTTTATACCAGGTAAGAAAGAGAAGAAACAACAACATGTGGGATTAAACAATGAAACCGTTTTTGAAATATATAATATACTATAGACTTGAAAAACACAATATACATGCAAGCTTACTTTTATGCAAAGATTCTCATTGAAATTTCATATTCCCAGTGAAGCATTTCTAAATAAGAAATATTATTGCTTTGTTTCCAGCTCTCTGCCTTATACTTGCTCCCTGGAGCTACCAATAAATAGTAATAAACTGGAACTTTTAATAAGTGTCTTTCACAGTCTTATCCCCGGGGGGGCCGGGGGGGCTGGGGGTTACTTTGCACAAATGCATTTTTCTGGGTAAAAATGAATTGCCTGAATTTTCAAATATGAAACAACAAAGCTTTCAAAATAAACCTTAGCGAGAGAAAGGCCTGCCATTTCAGGTTGGAAAGACTGTTCTTTCCCCATTATTTGTATACCCCGCTTATGCCAGTAACGCCAACAGCACTAAATAATTCAGAAGCGTGCGTGTTTAAAGAATACTTCTGTCTAGACTTGCTCTCTGGCCATCGGGGCCTCATCGTTTGTCATAGTTTGAGCTAAAAATGTAATGTGCTTGTTACTGTGTAGCTGACTGTAACAGAACAGGAATAAATCATGTCTGTGTCTCATTGTATCTGCATTGTGGAGTCTGACTGGTAACGAACCCTTATGGCTAATGCTGTAGATTATACACCTTTTTTTGGACTATAACATACTCCACTATATACCATAATAATCGTTTGTACCGGTTTCAAGACTTATAACATGCAGCCCAATCTTGCTATGGTGTTCTAACTTTTAGTATTTTTAAAAAAAAAATTATTTCATACCACAATGGAATTACTTTTTCTAGAGTAAAGACAATATCACCGTGACGCAATCAATACACCAGGAGAGTTGTTTATCTTTATGTCAGTCAGTTACAGTCTCCCTGTACATCGATGTCAATTACCACAGGACTGTCAGCAACAAACACTATTGCCACTAGAGGGCACCAGAAGCTATCTTTCTCAAATCTTTTGCTCCAGCAGAAAAATAGTAACACAACTACAACAGCGAAAATCTAAAACTGTGTACTATAAATCAGGTTTGAAAATCAGGGTTTCTTTCATTTATGGTAAAGCATGCAGAGGAACCGAGCTTTCATAAATATATAGCTCGATAGAACAGCCTACCCCTCTGAAGACATTTTAAAGAAAATCAACCAACCAGGAGGACTGAATCAATTAGCCAGCCATCATTTCAGTAGAAAAGGTCTTGCAATGTGATAAGCAGCCAGCAGGCGGAAAGGACTGAACGGAATACAGGTGTAATGTGTTTATTGTCCAGCAGGGGCGGGTGGAACTAATATGTTTAGTAGCCAGTAGATGCAAAAGGTTAAAATGAGTCCAACTCCATGTAATCTCTCATGAATGCTATTAAATTAATTACTCTACAGATCAGACACTAACTTGTGAAACAAATATAGTGAAACAATATATAATATATTTTTTTTTACATCAAACAAAATGAATATATTGGACTTTATACAGGGCAGTAATTGATTGTTTGGTATGCAATTCTTAATTACTGTTTACTAGGAATGCATCTTTGCTCCTTAAAATATCACATAATACCTTGTGAGTGTAATGCAATAACCAGACTACCCTGTGTAAAATGAAACCCTACATCGAATAATAACCCCATCGTTTTAAACACCGACAGCACTGGGAATTCAGCGCCAAGGAGGCAAGACACCCAGTAGAACGGCAACAACAGTAACGACCAGGCCGTAGCAGAGTAGGGCCAGTGTGGGAACAGCATGCCGTCACTGCCGAGGTCTATACCGGAGAGCCAGACGGGGAAGTATATATGCAGCAACCTAGATAGACTACAATGAGCTTAAAGTTCCCTTAGACAATTAAAACCGGTTGCACAAGGTACTGTTTTTTTTTTTTTTTGTCTCTGCCTATGCATGACACCGGCCTCAAAACAACAGCGGTGATTTGGTTTTGATTTTGTTTGTTGTTGTTTCGGGTTTTTGTTATAGAACAGAACTGCCAGACTCAAACGGTGTCTTTGTGTCTCTTGCCCGGATGACAGGCTTTTTTCAGCCACTTGAGAATCACAAAACAACATAAAAGCAGCATTTATCAGTCAATGGGGACGCTCGTCTGCGCGTCTGAGCCTGGATCAGATCAAGGGAGGCCTGGCTGTATGCGGCTGCAGGTGTGGACTGCTGTGAAAAATGCAACGACCCAGAAACATCTGCCATAAAACACTAGGCAAACGATAACTTATAACTTATAACCCGTTATATTCCGGATTCACCTGATAACATTATTCGTGCTGCAATGCTAGTGTTGACTCAGCAGGCGGCGCTCCACCTTACTGGTCCAGATTCAAGCGCAGTCTCAGCATTGTGTTAACATAAGGGGGTGCTCGTCTGTTGGCAGTGTTATCCTTTAATGAGATTTAAAACGGAAGCCCTGAAAACAATTCAGTGGCATTTAAAAAATAAAATAAAATCATTAAGGGTATTAACTCCCATTGAGTTCCACTACATCTCTAAATAATTGTGTAGCTAAATAAAACAAACCATGTTGGGGCTTATTTGATCACATTTGTTTCCTTTATTTCTAAAGGGGGGTGGGGGGGTATTACATTTGAAATAATGGCACTGATTTGATGGGACTAATACCGCCTTGTATTCCTTAAGGAAACTTGGGCTGGAGAACTGTGTATTTTGGGAATAGTGCCTTTTGGGAAACATCAGTAAACCGTGCAGTCTTGGGTGTGGAAGCACCTGTCAACTGAGCGCCTACTATCAGCCCTCTAGTCTGTGAGATTTACTGTTCTGCCCATGGCCGTCACTGAAACTGTCTTCCAACAGGGAATTAGCGGTTTTATATTACAGAATACATTTCAGGGATGCCATTCGCAACAACAAATAAAGCAGTTGTAGCACGCATAGTTTGTAAAGTATATGCACTTTCGCAGGTGTGTTGTCATGTTTGTGCCCAACCCCTGTGTGTGTGTGTGTGTGTGTGTGTGTGTGTGTGTGTGTGATAGTTTGTTTATTACCTTTTTTTTTTTTTTTACTTTTAATACATGTAATTATTTAAAATGTGAAAGTAAATGTATATACGTAAATGATACTGTTATATGGCGATGTAGGAATAACACAAAATCAAATATTCTCACACAATACTTTCTGTTAATAAAATTAAATAGTTAAATAAAGGTAGTCTCGTTTTTAATAGTTGTTTATTATTATTTATTATTATTATTTATTATTATTATTATTATTATTATTATTATTAAGAGAACGTATATATTTATTTAACACCTGGCATATCATTACTATGCTGATGGGTACTGTTATACAGAATTTTTTGCCAATACAGTAGCGGAATTATACTGAACTCCACCCTGTTCGGTAGTAAACATTTCTTAATTAAATTGTTCTGTTTTTTCCCATTTCCAGACGGTATTGATCAACACGTTACGTCAGTATTGATAACTTTGCAAAACCAAAGTCAAGTGCAATTGCACAGTTCAACATTCTCCAAATCAATGGACATCACTAATGCAGGGTTACCAATTTTTATTTATTTGTTTTTCGAAACGTGCCCTTCCGCTCGCAGAGCTTCGCTATTTTCTTTAAGTCCTGTTATAGCTTCATTTACTTTTGGGGACTTTTTTGTTTTCGTGGGAAAAGAATAATACAGGCTGCTTAACGGAGGGAATCCAGCCCATATATTTAGTCTAGCCGGTGAGAAAAAAAAATATCTTCAATGTCCCCCAAGATGGCCGCCGATGTGGGATCGATGCTTCAATATTGGAAGAAATTTGATCTACGGCGGCTTCAGGTTAGTGGCAACCCTTTACCTTTCTGGAGAATATGAAACTATAAAGCGTGCTGTACCGGAATATGAGGCGAAATGGGCTTTTGGAGCGAGTTTGGGGGAATAAAAGCATCGCTGTTGCATTGATAGGTATTAGAAATTGATCGTGTTCTGCCTTTGTTCAGTTCAATCATTGATCACCGGCAGAGCGACCGTGGAGTAGCGCTAGAGCTCTGTACACACTACCGGGACGGGAGCCCTGCGATGTCTGTTTATTTCAGTTATTATGCAATGTTTATTTTCACAACTGTGCAGTTCCTTGCGACAAATCGAAACTTTTGTACTGCATGCCTCTGCCTTGGTTTTTGGACTTTTTTTCACCTAAATCTGTTTTTAAAAGGTAATAACGGTGCGTGACTTCTTTATTTATAAGCCTTGAGGTCTCTTTGCCAGTTAGCTTAGCTTTCTATCTGTAGTCTCTGTTAGGTTTGTTATGAGTGTGTTATGTTTTCGCTCAGGTGTAATTAACGTTATTTTTTTGCTATTATTGTGTGATAAATACTTGTGCACCAAATAAACTTTGCCAGCTGAAGTTATGCAAAGTTATTGTATGCGTTTCTGTTGAACTTGTACCCAGCGTTTCTGAAGAGGTATTTTACACAGTGTATTATGTTCCTGTTGCCAGTTTTTAAATGTAGCTTTGATTTGATAGATACTTGCGTCTCTGCGTGTGAGTGTCAGTAGGAGTTTGTCAAAATGACTCTATTACTGAGATTTGGGGTACCATCTCTCTGTTTTTTTTTAAAATAATAGCACGTGAATGTAGTTTAACGTAGTTTATTTTGGATATATATATATATATATATATATATATATATATATATATATATATATATATATATATATATATATATAATATCATGCCTAATACAAGCCTTTAGGATATATTTTAGGGGATATTACATCCATTTATTTATTTATTTATTTGTAGTGTGAAGGAATGACTGCCCCTGCCATAATTAATACACTACACGCATAGTTTATTTATTGTTAAAACTGGAAACACATCTTGAAAAGAAACTAAGAGAAAATACGTCTCTATTTCGGCTGCGTTGCGTGCAAGGTAGCGTACTCTGTGTAATTGTATTCCTTGCTAATGTTTGTAAATCAGACCTGGCCAGCGCCAGGGCACAGTCTCACGCTTTATGATTGATGTTCCGTGGCAGGAGATATGACAAGAGCATGGCAAACAGCTCCCGAGGGAATGAAAAGGCAGGAGAGGGAGAATCGCGTCTGATCAGGGCTGCCTGGAGCCCTTGTGTGGCCCGATTGTTATTCCAGGCTGCGAATATTATAGCGTGTCACTCACTTAGTCTGAGGAATCTGTACTGTGTGTGTAGAGCCATTGTATTGTGGAGCGGCGTCGCTCGGGTTCGTTCCCATCCACCCAGGCTGCAGATTCATAAGGAAATGGAACAGCTATCCCATATCAGAGGGGCTCGCACACGGGCAATTTAGCACCCCTGTACTCTATTTACAACATCTCATGTACAGTACTTATTTCTTTTTTTTCAATTTTACATTGCCTTGGTTGGTCAACACACCCGTATGCGTATTGTAAAATCATTTTACCGCCTTATAACATTAAGATTTCCTGATGGTAATCTCAGATGAGTTGATGGCTTCTTTACAGCGTCTAACTTGACAGAACATGTTGTAAATCTTCATTTCTAAGAAGAAAAATGATCTTAACAAGGAGCCAGAATTTATTTTAAGAATCATTTTTTGTTTAGCTTCTTAATTCAAAACGGATACATCACACACACACACACACACACACACACACACACACACACACACACACACACACACACACACACCCACACCCACCCTTGGCTTTTGTTACAGCTTCAGGAACTTTTGGGGTATGTTTTCAAAACCAATTCTTTCCCCTGTTTCTCTTTTTTTAAATATAAAATCTGGGCTGAAGACGCTTTTGAAAACGCACCCCTTGTGTGGGTGCTTTATATTTCAAATGACTTTAAAACAAACAAACACAAGTTTCAGTTTTATTTTAAGCTTTAGTGATACTATTCAAGGTCTGTTAATCATATACCAATGTAGGATAACTCATTAATAAATTTGTCCCACACAGTTTGATGATGATATATATATATATATATATATATATATATATATATATATATATATATATATATATATAGTGCCTATAGAAAGTCTACACTCCATTGAACTTTGTTCACATTTTGTTGTGTCAGTGCCTCAGAGTTTCATTCATTTAAATAAGATTTTTTTCCACTTATCTACACACCATACTCCATACTTTTAAGTGGAAAAAAAATAATCATTGAGAAAAAAATTATATATTAAAAATACAAAACTGAAAGATCATAATTGGATGAGTCTCCACGCCCCTGACTTAATACGTGATGGAAGCACCTTTGGCAGCAATTACAGCTGTGAGTCTGTCTAGATTTGGCAATATTTGACCATTCTTCTTTACAAAACTATTCAAGCTTTGTCAAGTTCCTTGGGGAGCGTTGATGGACAGCAATCTTCAAGTCATGCCACAAATTTTCGATTGGATTTAGGTTGGGGGTCTGACTGGGCGACTTTTGTCTTTTTGTTCCTTGGCCACTCCAGTGTAGCGTTGGCTGTGTGCTTGGTGGGTCTTGGTGGTCTTGGTGGTGCCATACACCTTCCACTTCTTAATAATCGTCTTTACCGTGCTCCAAGGGATATTCAAGGCCTTTGATATTTTTTTTTACCCACCCCCTGATCTGTGTCCCCAAGTTCTTTTGAAAGCACCTTGGTGCTCATGGTTGAGTCTTTGCTTTGAAATGCACTACCCAGCAGAACCTACAGGAACTGGTGAATTTATCCTGAAATCATGTGAATAACTACAATTTAACAGTGGTGGAGGCCATTTAACTTGGTGTGTGATTTTGAAGGCGATTGGTTACACCTGAGCTAATTTAGGATTGCTATTACAAGGGGGGTGGACACTTATCCAACCAAGATATTTCAGTTTTTATTTTTAATTAATTTTCTACAAATTTTCTAGAATATTTTTTCACCTAGAAGTTGTTGGATAACATGTAGATAAATGAAAAAAAAAAAATATTTTAATGCATTTCAATTCCAGGCTATAAGGCAACAAAAGGTGACCATTTTGAAAGGGGGTGTAGACTTTCTGTAGGCACTGATGATATATATAGATATATACGCGCGTATGAGTATATATATATATATATATATATATATATATATATATATATATATATATATATATATATATAGTCCAAGTTCTGTTATTTACACTGCTGACAAATAATCTGAAATTCCTGATTATATTTTGTTTTCATTTATAACCCCCTACTGCTGCAAGAAGCACGTTGATTTTGCTCACAGTGACATGCTGACAAGCAAGTTTCAGGAGAGGAAGACGCTTTTGTCTCTCCAGCTCAAAGTACAGTTTACTGTGTGTCTTTATGCCTGTATTTGATAATGTAGGTGCTTCACACTGTGTTTCATTCAGTGTAACCTGGACAATCAAAAGGATAGCTTCCATCTTATGCATTTCCTGCAGAAGCAGTGTGTGCGTGTGAATGTGTGTGTGTATGCGTGTGAGTGTGTGTGTGTGCGCGTGTGTGTGCGTGTGAGTGTGTGTGCGTGTGTGTGTGTGTGTGTGTGTGTGTGTGTTTGTGTGTGTGTGTGTGTGTGTGTGTGTGTGTGTGTGTGTGTGTGTGTGTGTGTGTGAGTGTGTGTGTGTGCGCGTGTGAGTGTATGTGTCTGTGCGTGTTTGTGTGCTCGTGTGAGTGTGTGTGTGTGTATGTGTGTGTGTGTGTGTGATAGTTAAAAGAGCAAGCAGGGCACTGCCATGGCTGCGTGCCAGCACTGAGCCCCGCTGGCGCCACCCCTGGTCAGAGTGGGGAAGGTGACCTTGTTGAAGCCTGGAGAAATCATGCCCTCTCTCAGTAAAACACTGAGGCACAAACACATCACGTGTTATTCCACTGACTGGCAGGGAGCCTTACCTAACCACAGCAAGGGAAATTACACAGCTTGAACAAGCTAAGTAAGAAAATACATGCTAAGATTTTAATTGTGGATCTCAGCTTAAAGCAGCAGTGCCCCACAATGTGCCCTACAGTACCCCACCCACTTGAACCTGCTTGCAAAACCGCCACACTTTACGTCAAATATACACGCCAATAGTTGTAGCAGGAGTAACATTTAAAAAAAAAAAGCTATCCAATCACAGCAATATGTAGTAAATGATATTTTTTAGGAAAGTTTAAAAGTGTAATTGGAACGTCAGACTGAATGTACTGAACAGAGCCACTGCGCCCGACCTTCAATGCAATATAGATCTGAAGTGCATTAAGATTTAAAAACAATAATGTCGATCTGAAAGAGCATTGATCTTTAATTTGATACATTGTCATTCACTGTGACTGGCAATGGGACTTTTCCAGCACCTATAACGAGAATGGTAGTTTCTGTGTTCCGTTTTCAGCTTCACATTCGCGTGTGTCAGATAACTCCTATCCCTTCCGGAACTAAACCCAGAGCCGCGGAGGGCACACATTACATGCTAACAAACGCAGAATCTCTCAGGATATCTAGCTGAGAACAGCAATGTGCCCCTGGACTAGATAAACAGCCCCCCTTCCTCCTGAGCGCTTTAATAAATGCAGCTGAAGGGCAGAGGAAGTCGTATGAGCCGCGCGTGACCTCGCGTGAATTCATATACTAGACCACCAAAGTGTCAGGATAGTTGTAAGTGTCAACACTGTCTTGTGAACAGGTGTTGAGTAAAGGTACTGCACAGTTGCAAAGATACTGTACTAAAGGAAGCCTGATGCACTAATCAGGAAACTAAAGTCAAAGCACCAGAATGCAAAGTATATCAAAAATTGAATGAAACACAGGATTTGAATAATTGCAATAGGAACCACTTGGAATGGTAAAGAGGTAAGAGGACAGAAATATATGAGAATGTAATTTGAAGTCTTTAAGGGAAGGTTGTAAGCTCCTTATTTATTTTCATCTATTCATGCAAGAGATTTCTTAATTTTCTTGGGGGGTCGGAGGGGGAGGACCAACAAACAAACAAAGTAGTTGAAGGCGCTGTGACCTTGGACCCCGCTGACCTGCTGACATGACCAGGGTAATCATTTACACTGGCCAGATGGTGCTCCTGTCGACGCTTTTGGAAGTAGAGTTCATGGGGTGGCTGCCAGGACTAAGTGAGAGTTTCCAGCTGAAATGACCGCTCCCGGGGGCTGGCCGCATGCCCTTGTCTGCAGGGAAGGTAAATCCTGCCTGGTTGGAAAAGCCAAGGATGACCAGGGTCAGTGGCTCAGTGCCATTGCTCATATGGAGGAGAGGAGAGGAGAGGAGGGCAGCAAGCAAATCACTGGAACACAGTCCTGCAGGAGCGGATCAGAGCTCTGGTTTTTATGGGGTTTTCAATCATTCGTTGTGGCTCTCTTCATGTGCTTTTAAGAGCTGATCTTTAGCTACAGTTGCTTGCCGTGTAATTCAGATTAGATTAAGTGTCTTCATAGATGTAAGAACCGGCGCCATCTAGTGCTGCCACTCTCGCTCAAGTGTTCTAGATAGTGCTGGCGCTTAATAATATAGACACTGTTGCTGGTCTAGCCTGTGTTACACATGTCTGTGCAACTAAGCTGAAGAGCAGCTCCTGTACTCAGTCAGTATAAAAAAAAAAAAAACATTAGTAATTGCAAAAACAGTCTTCAGTTGTGAGCCCTGATCAGCGCTGGGGTCGCTTCCTTTTTGTTCAATTCCAATTCCAATTTCAATTCCTTTTTAATCAATTCCAATTCCATGCTCTTAAAGGAATTCCTTTGAAAGACTTGTTATTGCAATGGGAATTGCTTAAAAAAAGGAATGGGGATTGAAATTGGAATTGGGAGTGGATTTTACAAAGGTATTTGAAATGGAATTGGAATTGAAAAAAAGGAATTGACCCCAACCCCACGTTACCATGTGCTCGACAAGCTTACCCCGTGCTAAATTGCCAGCATACTGTCCTTTTACTTGCTGATCGGCCTGTCAGTAGTTCAGAGAGCAAGCCGCATGCATTCACTGTGTGTATTTGCTGTATTTTTAATGTTATAGGACCCCAGAATAGCTCTGTTTGAGAAAACCTGGGTGAGGTTGTTTTGTTAATCTTTGTGCTGCTGACAGTTTCAATGCGTGCGGTTAAACCCTGCTGATCAGTAATGGGACTCAAGTATTATAAAATATACAGTAACATCAACGTCTGGAAGCAAAGTCGATGAATATATTCATTGTTGGCATCGTAGCAGAAAATACAAAACAACTGAATTGATTTTAACCCCCAGTGCTCTGCCACAAAATGCAAAGTAGTGTGAAGAAGCCATAGTATCACACGTCCAATAATGGAATTATTCTTACAGTGTCAGGAAATATACATGATGCAAAACAGGGCTGTCGTATAACATTGAATCTAGACATGCTTTCCAAATGGAAAAGCAAATTGGATGGTTCTCGGAACGCCTAACTGCTCCGCTCTGAGTAGAAGTATCCCATGGGTTCAGGCAATCGGAGCAGAATCCTTTTGGGACACTGCATAGGAAGCAGCTGAGCCCCCTTCACTGTGCTGTAAAGCGTTCCTGGTGCAGCCAAACAGACGGTAATCTTGAAGAGGAACAATGGACCACATATCAGTCATGCCCCATTGTCCTTTTCAAGCCCAAGAATAATGCGATTGGAGGTTGTGGCGGGATAGAAGTCTCCTGGTGCTTGTTATTATCGTGGCGTTGCTGTTGTGTTCAGTTTTAGGCAAGGGGTGCGAATTATTATTTTTCAGCTTGTTAACCCAGCAAGCGCACCCTGGGGTGTAATTGTGTCTTCATGGTGACAAACAGGGCCTGCCAAACAGATCATCCCTGTGCACAATTGCAACAAGACTCTCAGCATGAAAAGCAAGAGCCCTTACATTGAAAAAGGGCCCTGGATGAGGCCTTGCGTTAATGAGAAACACCATTCCAAATCTAACATGAAATACTATACAGCTACTATGGCTTCCGGGCATCATTTGCAATGTCATTTTATAATTTCTTTGATAACATAATGTTAAGTAAAATATCTAAATTATGTTCATATCATTTTTTTTTGTTTTGTTTTGTTTTTTTTTTAATGATGTCTCAATCCTAAAATTCTAAAAGTGATGCAGAACTTTTGGCCACAGCTGTATATTGTGGTACAGTAGTCTCTGTATATAGGAACACCCCCTAAGAGAACACCTTGCCTAGGGGAACACCCTTGTGGTGAAACAGATTTTTCCCATTGTAAATGCTCTGGCTAAAAGAGCAGGAACTTTGCTTAAAAGATCATCTTCTTTACAGTGATAGCGATTCGATCACCATGGGTACAGTACTGTTTTGTAAAAAAGCGACTTGTCATCGCGAGAGTGTCTTGAGGCACACTGATTGGTTTATTAAATCTTTCCAGAACTGCCATCATATCACTGAATTGTTTTGTATTCTGATTTCCACGAGTGCACCTCATCGCTACAAAATGGCATGTAAACAAACGGCAAAATGCGTCGCTGTTTCTCTTGCTGCACAAAGTTGGAAATTGTTAGAGCTCTTGAAAAAAAACCTGAATCAGACACAAGTCACCGGGCAATTTGGGGTTTCCCTGTTCTAGTGAGTTGCTTCACCATTCTGTTAAATGATGTGCATGTCTTGTATATTGCTGCTGCATTTTGCAACGTGTGTAGGGGTGCTGTGTTAATTTAGTTTGACAGTTCATTTATTAACATTGTTAACCCTAAGTAACTCACATTATTTCTGCCTCTGCCATTGTGATAGCCTGAAACACACCCGCCAGCTAATTTCATAGCACACAGTGATTTAAGCTTTTTGACTGGGTTGTTTTGCTTTGCTTTTATTAACATTGGATGGGCTGTTACTTTGCTTTTACTTATTCAATTAATTTCATATGTTGATGCATGTGCGTCATGACAAGTAATACATATGTATTTATTTATTGATTCATATTGTGTCTGGTGGCTAACTCTGACTGAGAGAACACGTTGGCTATAAGTACACTTTGCTTGTTTCCTGAGGGGTGTTCTTTTACCCGGAGACTACTGTATTACCATAGTAAAAGTGTAGCACAGTGTAGTAAAGTGTAGGGAAACATGGAAAATCATGTAAAAAAAGTACAGAGAGATGTGGTAAAACTATGGTAACCAAATCCTATTCAATGAAGTTGCAGTGGCACCAAAATGGCAATACAAAGGTTCTGTAGTAAAGGGTAATGGCAGCACAAGGGCAGCTGCAGGGGTATGATGAGCAGTTGGCATCATTGCTGACGATCCATTGTTTGTATAGATTCATACCATTGCACACTGACTTCTGGTCAGAGGATTTTAATAGTTTCTCTTTGTTTTACCGTGCTGCATTGCTATTGTTGTATAAACCTGACAAGAGCTTGAACTAAAGGTGGCTTGAAGTTAGTAGAAGCTAATGATGATGAATATACTGTTTATTGATTTTTATGGATCACCTTTTATAACTGGATCATTGTTTTTTATTAACTCATTATCACATTATATATTATTATATATATATATATATATATATATATATATATATATATATATATATATATATATATATATAATAAGGTTTGCTAATAAACACTTCATTAGCCATTTATTAATGATTGTTAGATGCTACATAAATATGAAAGAGTAAGCTATAAATATCTATAAAGCCATTTAGAATTGAGGTTATTAAGGACAAATCAGCGTAGGGAGCTGAGATTATTCAAGCATATTATAAATATCATTATTAATGCTTTAATAAGGTCTGCTAATAAACACTTTATTAATCCTTATTTCTAAATGGCTTTATAGATATTTATACCTCAACCAGCGAGTCCCCCTTCACCACAACTGCTCTCTGAAACCTGTAAGAACAGCACAGGTTACAATAACTGGTTAGAGGGCATGTTAGCGTGACTGGCTTCTTCTTCAGTGCTGTTTCCAAGACACGTTGCGATCCCCCAGCCATGGCGACGAGTGAATGCCATTGTTTCCTGAGCGAAGGGGAGAGAGCTGCCACTTATATAGCCTCTGACCGTTGTGAATTTCACACCCTGTAAAATAAACATTTATTTAGTAACTATTAATTCCGTGGGCGAAAGGAAATGTTTAAAAATGTCTTGGAATCTCTGTCTGTCTCGTCATGGTATCTTGAGAATTCCTCAATTCCAGACGGTGAGCGCCCTGGCATTGTGTAGCTTTTCCCTACAGCTGGAATAAAAATAAAACAAGAAAGGTAAAGTTATTTGAGTTGTGAGTTTAGAAGCTACATTTATGAGCTTAGAACGGTAAATGTGGTAGCAGGAAGGCATGTAAAATGACTTTATTAACTGCGTGTTTGCATGGCCTTAAGCATAGGCTTTATGGTATTTACTGAGCCAATAGTAAGGACAGGATAAATGTACAGTACCAGTCACAAGTTTCAGTACACTTGCTGGAAACTAGGTTTTTTTCATAATTGACAGTGTTTTACGTCATATACGTTTCTGTAAATACTTGAAAATGAAAAGACATGTTACAATATACAAAACAAAACATAAAGAGCAATGTTTTATATTTAACATATCAAAGCAATGTTCAAGAAAATTGAAAATTGTCTCTAAATCTTGGATACCTCAAAATAGCCATCCTTTGCCTTAATAACAGCCTCACAAACACGAGGCATTCGGTTAACAAGTTTCAGCCGGAAATCACCCTACATGTCTTCCAAGCTCTTCTGCAGCAATTCCCAGAGATGTAGGGCACTTGTGGGTAGCTTTGCTTTGACTCTTCTGTCCAGTTCGTCTCATACAAGTTCTATGGGATTGAAGTCTGGAGACTGGGCAGGTCATGTCATTAGATTGAGTTGTCCTTCACTTTCCTTCTTCGCCAGATAGTTCTTGCACAACTTTGAGATGTGTTTCGGGTCATTATCTTCCTGAAGAATGAAAGACTGCCCAACTAGCTGTAATCCTGATGGAATGGCATGCCTCTGAAGTATGCTATGATAGCCATGCTGGTTGAGCTTGCCATAGACTTGGTAAAGATCACCAACTCTGTCACCAGCAAAGCAACCCCAGACCATGACACTGCCTCCTCCATGCTTGACAGTGGGAACCACACATGCAGAACTCATGCGCTCACCCTCTCTGCGTCTTACAAATACTCGGCGGTTGGACCCAAATATTTCAAATTTTGACTCATCGGTCCATAAGACCGAATTCCACTCCTCAAACGTCCAGTTTCTGTGTTTTTTGGCCCAGGCAATTCTCTTCCTTTTATTCTGCACTCTTAACAATGGTTTCTTTGCAGCAATTCTTCCAGTTAGGACAGCTTCACGAAATCTCCTCTGAACAGTTGATGTTGAAACATCTGTACTTCTAGTAGCATTTAGCTGAGCTTGTATTTCAGGGGCAGTTAATCACCGGTTTCGCAGACTTGTGACTCGAATGAACTTGTTCTCTGATTCTGAGGTCACCCTTGGCCTGCCTGACCTTGTTCGGTCCTCGTGAGTGCCAGTTTCTCAAATCGTTTGAAGGTCTTGGCCACAGCAGTTACAGACACTTGCAAAGTTCTTGCAGTTTGTCTTAAAGATTTACCTTTATTTCTTAAAGTAATTACAGACTGCCTTTTTTCGTTGCTTAGCTGTGCGTATTTTGCCATTTTCTGCTCCCTTACATTCAGGAATGACAAACTTGTGCCTATGCTACCTATATTTGTAGTAATCGTGGACCCTCACCTGTTAACAATAATTGGTGACAAAAGGTTAATTAGGTAACATGCTAGTTAACTCAGAGAACATCTAACAAAGACACTTTTATACTTAGGCCAGTGTTCTAACACCGTGTTATACACATTTCAGACTTTTAACTGACTTTGAAATCCCCTTGCTTTTGGTGACCATTTCATTGAAATTGACAAGATTTACATTTTCATTTAAAAATAACATTTTTGAATGCAATTCACTTATGATTATCAGCTTATATAAGTACACATATCATATAATGAAATATTAAGTGTTTATAGACAAGTTTATACAGTTAAAAGCATAGATAATCTTGAAACACAGTTAGTCAGGTTTTCCTGGTTTTCCTGAAACACAGTTAGTCAGGTTTGTGGGATTATATTTATTTTATAGGAAAGCTGTGCGTGCACCTTAAAGCTAAAATAACGCTTGAGATGGATGATTCCTAATACTTTATTAAATACACAGTAGCATTCAAGAATAAATCTTGTATCTCTTAGTAGATTTGCCTGCTAGGAAATCCAATTTCCTCTGTCACTTTTGCATTACTGCACAACAAAACCTGAGTCTCCTGCCCAGCAGCCTTGCTTACGACAACACTGGCGCCACAAGAATGTTACCATAGTGATTATACTGCTACTGCTAAGGGGCCGACATCAGGGAGGCTTCTGAGAGCTGTGGCATAGCTAACAAAACAGGTTAATTGTCCACATCCATTCATTAAGTAAATCTCAAATGTGCAGTTCTGAAAGAAGCACATGTTTTAGCAAACAAGTATTTTAATTTTACAGCATGGTGTCTGGTACTGCTGTAGGCTAAAGTAATCGCTGTTTGCAAGCCATGCTGCCTTCTGCTTCCTGGGTAATTTCACATGGAAAGTAAAATTGTCTCCACCTCTCCATTGGCTTCTTTCCTGTCAAATCAGCTGCTTCACATGTTGACTGACATTCTTTCAGCCAGTCACGTTCTTTGACCCAGTAGACACGGCAGAGGTGCAATCACCCAGCTAACGTGTGATTAAAGTTTTAAAAGTGAGAGCTTCCTTTAACCTACTAGCACTAGATATCATGCTTTAAATGAAGATACTGTACGTGCGTGTTATAGCACGTGTTTCTTTCACAACTGCACATTTGAGACCTATTTAGCTAAGATTTATGCAATTATTTTGCTAGCCCAATTACTTTATGAGATATTGAATTGTGCTGCTTCGTGTATCTGTTTGTCTTCAGGTACACCTACGGGCTTCAGTGCCCAGTGCTACACAAATGAGCTTCCGCACCACAGATGTATTGGAATTTTGATAAATCCTTACGAACGATCAATTGATTTCCTACCTGCGAATAGAAAACCTAATTAAAAACCTAAAAAAAAAAAAAAAATCAATAAAAGATGAGGAAAGCATCAGAATAGCCTCATTATTAGTAGGATGTGAACTGTAGACCAGATACGGAATCGGACAAGGTTTAATACAGTCCCTCACTATGGGGGCATATTCAGATTCTAAAAGACAATCGTTTGGTGACATGTCACCATTCTGTAGAAATCCCCAACAGACTTTGTTGCTGATGCTGTCCCTGATCCTTTATTGGACTGTTTCGCTTTAACATTTAATGATTTCCCAAAAGCCTGTAACAGGACCCTTAAGTATTGATCGAGCTGCAGCTTTACAAATACTTCACTGCTAAAGCTCAGGCATTTTTAGATTCATTTGTTTGTCTGCCTGCTTGTCCCTCGGCTGCGCCAATATCACAAATAAAAAAAAGTAAAGTCTTTAAACAAAACTTCAGGGAGAAATGAATCTGATGGAGGAGGATCTGCCGTGGCTGTTTCCAGTGAGGAGACACACACAGAAGAAATAAAGCTTGGCCTGTATCAACACAAAGCTCTGTGTGCAGAGGAACGACAAGCTTCAGGAGCCAGCACTGTTCTATTGAGCTCTGTATCTGCACAGCCACAGAGCGCCTCTCTTCACTCTCTCGCTGTATTGTGCACAAGCTATTCCTTTTCAATGGATAACGCTTTTGTTGAAGCCAGCTCTTTTTCTGCAGCCTCTTGTATTCACTGCGGTTTATTCACCTCCTCCATTGTCCATTAAAGGAAGGATATCCTCTGTTAACTCCCACCGTTCCCATCCCACAGCCTCCTTATTCAGCACAGTCATTACTGTGGAGCACAAAGCTGCATAGCCTGCAGCGTTTTAATTCCAGTTTTTTTTCAATTCCGCAAATAGCTTTAGTCATTACTGTAAACTCTCACTATGACGTTTATTATTAAAATATAATGTCTATTAATAAAACAATTACATATAGGGCATTGTAAAATACTCCAGAGCCCGTTGTGAGCCCGTCTAGTCTGATATCTTGCAGGGTGGATATTGGCTTGTGTTGGGGTAGAGTGTAAAAGCATAAGCACGATATTTTATGTTTCATGTACCACACTTAAAATAATCAGGCTTCATCTCTGAGATCGCCTGTGTATTTTCTATTTCACACAAAGGTTCCTATTAGGTTGAAAGGAAAAGGGTAACAACGCAGCATTGGAGCAGCACAAGCCAGGACCACTGAGCGGGATTGTTAACAAGAGGCACAAGCAATTCCATGTCAATGACAGCCGAATTGATTGAGTCAGTCGATTGAATTGCACGTTATCAAACAAAAATCATCCCACAGGACTGGGCCGGTAGTACTACCTGCCTACTAACCCCTAAATCTACCCTCTACCGCTAAGCCTAATGCCTAAAACTAACCTAATCTCAACCTCTAAACCTAATCTCCAGCCCTAAACCTAACTGGGTTACTATTAAAGTAATTTTTACTATTATTTTAACAACACTTTTTATCACCCTCTAGCGACTACTACATCCGCCGTCCATTAAAGCGCTTGATCCAGACCTACTCTACCTTAGTAAGCTAGTAGATACCTACTGGCCCATTCCTGTGGGATGCTTGATAATGCACCCATTTAATCTCAGTCAGATCAGGTGTCAATGAAGCTACTTGCTGTTTAGATTTCTCAAGACAGGGCATGGGACCAGACCCTTTACTTAGGTCTCAATAGCACTTCTCTTGTGCACAGTTCTCTTTTGCAAACAGCCATTCAGGGATGTGACAGGTACAGATGTCTTCAGCTGATTACTCGGATATAGAATCCTGCTCTACTCCAGGCAATTGCTTGCAAATGGCAGCTGCAACATGTTGGCTTGTTGAAATACGAGGGTGTGGACCTGGGTTAAAGTTGACTCTGCATATAATGCTACAGCTGGTCTCAGCCCTTCTTGAACATTATTGTAGTGCTGTTAAAGTACTGAGTTTTGGCTGTGCTGATTTCTTTCTTTTTATATAAAAAATAATTCATTCTGTCTTGTAAAATTCAAATCTGAATCTTGTTAGTGCTTCCAGCACAAATACCGCCCACCTTAAACTAAAAATCTCAGCGGCCTACCTCGGATAAACAGATGATTAAACCAAAGAAAAGGAAAGTGTACAGTACTGCATAGCCCTCTGGGTTTTTTTGTTATTTCTTTCCTTTGAAGTTTAGATTAAGCTGCGCACCAACAATACAGCATCAGATCTTTTTAAAAAGGTGTTTTATTTTTATTTGTTATTGAGCTCAAGTGAAAAAAAAAAAAAAAGGTTTTCTCTAGTTGCAATCTGTCCAGTACAGAAACAGGTAATTAGCATGATTAAACCACAGGGATCCAGGTTTGTGCTGGGGTGGGTGGAATGATGGGTGTAGAGGGGAAAGGGAGTAGTCACCCAGAGACTAGCTGTCCTTCCTTTGGTTCAGTTACCACTCTGAAAACACAGTTGATGTCATTGTTCTGTTGTCACTTTTTTGTCCGGGAGATACTTGGGTAATGATTGCGTGTTTAGCAGCTCTGCAAGCGTGTAATTCACCTTGAAGCTCCCATCACTTGTACAGTCTCTAGGTAGCTTCTGAACCCCCTGTTCTTAATGAAATATGCAATTGTTCATGGCAACAACAGAGTTACTTCATTGCATTTGTATTAGTCACAGATATTTTTGTCACCCCCTCCATTACCCATTTAAAAGTTTCTAAATCCAGTAATTAAAAAAAAAAAAAAAACGCAGAACAACAAAGCGTTGAATCGTTTCTTGCTTCTTTTCCCTTGTCAGCTGTTTTTTTCTTCAGATACATTTTGTGAATTCTACCCTCCCCATTCTATTTTCTCCCCAGACAGCTTCCATGGTGTTTTAAAGGGGATGGATTTAATTGCTCTGTGGGGATAGGCTGGCTACGCTGGGCTTGGCTGTTTAATTAGTGTGCCCTGCTGGGATTGGTTTAATGCTCAGTGATCTTGAAGTTGTCTGATTGTTGAACCCTCCAGGGACCCGCTTTGCTTATACAGACTAGCAGGTTTAGCTAAACAGAGTGGAGAATACCCCTCACAGCACCGAAACTACAATATAAATCACTGACCCTTTGTGCAATTACCTTACCTGAGTTACATTTACACACAGGAGTATTGCAAGGACTGCTGCAGAATTTCACTCTCTTTCAAAACTCCGACACACACACACACACACACACACACACACACACACACGCACACAGGGGAACATTTTACAGGGGAAAATGAAAAGGTTTGCAAAAAAGACCTATTAATATTTTTTTTTTTTTTTTTTTTTTTTTTTACTAGGATTGTAATAAGCTTGGAAGAAGTATCTCTCACCTGTCAGTGATGCTGCGCTTCCCTACCATGCAGGGTTCAGGCTAATATACCATTTGCTGGCTTATGTTTACTACATCCTCCTATAGTTCAGCCATCTGTCTAATCTGTGGTTCCGTTTCTCCTCGTATTTATTATACAAACCCTTGAGTTACTTTCCTGGTTTTTCTCAGCAGCTGGTATTGGATTGCATTTTCACAGCACTGATGCAGACATTCAAAGACCAAAAGATGGCAATATTATGTACAATTGTCTATTAAACAGCAGATTTGAGCTGTGGGACTGGGGTACTGTAAACTGAGTGTTGTGTGTTTTTTTGGGTACCCGTTGCCTTCTCGAAAACCCGGTTATCCGTACCTAGGGGTGTAACGATATTTTAATGTCATGATATGATACATACTGCGATTTGCAGGTTGCAATACAATATATATCACAATACATTATGCATTATAAGATCAAATCACCATTAAACAATGGACTACTTGTTAAAAGAAACTTAAATGAGATCGGGGAGTGTATGCATTCTTACTATAAAACACACCTATTCTTGAACCACTTGAACTGCAGTGAGCTCTGATGTGCTTTTGGTCTTGTGTCACAATACAGACGATACAGACTTTCATTACAATATGATATAATTGAAGAATTCAAATTCATCGTTACGTCATGAATCATTACACCCCTGTCCGTGTTCTCCCGAAAGTCTGTGCCAACCTCTGCCCCACACATGACCGGAGAAGTTGATCCTAAAGGAGTGAGGACGGGTTACGCTTGCCATGGGTCTTAGAGTAATTTCCTGTTCCGAATTTGGCACCAGAATCCATCTGAATGCTACCAGGAGGAGGTAATTGCAGGTCCCTTGAAAATGACAGAGTCAGGAAGCGCTTTCATCATCAACTGCTCCTCCGTATGCCCTCAGCTCAATGATTTTGACATTCAGTTGCAACTCAGTGCATATTTCCTCCCTCTGTACCTTAATATGGAAGAGCCTCAGGTGAAACACAGCCAAGCACATGCAGTACCATGCTGCAAGAAAGAGCCATGAAAGCAAGCCTGGATTTCTCTTCTGTTAAAACGCTTTACAGTGCACATGGTGGTGATTTATTAATCAAATAAATCCTGTACAAAGGAGTTTATAAAAAAAATGCATTACAGCAGACTAGTTTAGGCAGACTGAAAGCTCTAGTTATAGATTTTTTCTTCACCCCCAACAAACTACTCAATCAGTAATATTCTTTAGCGATATGTGTCTGCTCTGTTATTATCAGATCAGAGTCATCCTAAAACACACAGTATTTCTGCAATTTCAGGTCACAGTTCCCAGACAATTAGATTAAGCATGCGCTGAATTGGGTGTTAACAGCCACCTTAATGAAGAGTCAAATTAGCATTACATTGCTACAAATCAGCGAAGAGGAGTGTTAGCTTCTGATCTCATTCAGGGACACAGTGCTGCCCTTGGTTGGGCTGAATCAATGCAGTGCTGTTGACCTCGTTGGAAATATAAATATCCATCAGGCGGTAAGTATTCCGAGCAGAGCTCCTCTCTCCAGTGCAGTATAGGAAAAGTACAGCGTAGTAGCAGTAGTACAGTATACTGTATTGCAGCCTGCATTCATTCCACTCAGCTGGAGTTGAGACGCTAAAGCAGTTAGCTGCGGAAACCCTTGGTGCCTACAATACCTTTAGCAGTACCTACAGTACAGTTTCTTCAGGTATTTTAGTGATGTCTTTCCAGCGTTTCCGTACGGGTTGAGCTTTCCCGCATGCAGAGTTGTGTGCTTGCATTGTGTTGTGGATTTTACTCTGCCTGCTGACAGTTGTTGAGAGCTCCAAACTCTCACTTGTGACCTTCTTGAAGCTGCATTCAAATCAAGGCCTCCAGAGATGGAAGGCTAGCTGTTTAACCCACTGGAACCAAGAGCCACTCATCACTCAGGTTTCATTCGGACATTTCTTCTACAAAAGCCATGTCTGCAGTTTGTTGCATTTCCCCTGCCTACTCTCTGCCACCTTTGGTCACTTTGTCATGTTGTTTTAAAGATTTTGTTTCTATTTTATGGCAGTACAGTACGTAGCGCTAACATAATAATTCTTGTAAATGTTTCCAATAGTTATTTTCATAATTTTATAATCTCGAATTTCCTTGTATGAAATAGACATATATTCTGGTTCAGGTGAAAAATGATCGCTCCTCCTTTCAATGCTACGCATCTGGTTCACAGCACTCTGCTTCAAGGAGTCACATGAAGGAACACAGCTGACTTTGAAAACACGTTGGTCACTGGTAAAGCAGCGATTGGGACTGAAGGCAAGCCAAAGTATGAAGATTCTGTTTGATTTCTCGTAAAGGAATGGCAGAATTTTTTTAAATTTTTTTTAGAAGTATGATAAAGTTCCAGAAGAAGATTTTGTCTTTTTTTTTTTTTTTTTTACAATGACGGCGTTCCTTATTGTCTGGAAGTGCAGCATTGAAAATATTTTTAAAAATCTGTTTTGAAATTGCTTGAAAGATACCATTGAAATCAAAATACCTTGTACATATGTACCATAATATGTGCATCTTAGAGGAAAATGTGAGATCTACAAAGTGATGGCAATACATTTATAGTAAGATTTGCTGCATTAATGACAATATCTAAAGTACAGTGCCTGGACTTGGAGTATCAGTGCTGGTATCAACACTTCCTCTTTGACTATACAGCTGTACCCTTTTAAAACGATACAGTAGCAGAATTTTTGCCTCATTTTAACACAAAGTTGTGCTAGCATTAGAACACACTATTAGTATGTGAAGTTCCAGTTACCCTCGTGGATCGTCTAGTTTGGCTGCAGCAACGCTCTGATCTTTTCCCTGGAGACACAACCACCCCACCCCTCTCGTCGGCTCCTTGAAAGATGCCCTGATTGCTAAATCTATTACCTAAGTTCTGATGCCACAACTGGCATTTTAATTGCCTGTGATGATTCTAGGGTTGGTTTTGAAAGGCTGCTAGGGAGTTGCTAATCACAGGGCTGCATAGCTCAGAGATATTTCAGGCTGTTATTCCTGAGGATGCCGTTTCAGATGCTGTTATATATATAATATAAAGAAGGACTGCATTGTCTGTAATATATATATATATACACTCTATACACACTGGATGAATACCTCTGGTGACTGGGATATAGTGAGGTGGCAGTCTGTCTGTTGGTCTGTCCTTTGAGGGACCTTTCATTAAAGATCTCACTTATTTGGTGTTCAGGTACAGCGCTCTCTGGTTTGACCGGAGTTCCTATGAACGTATGCATTGTAGGAGGATGCTCTTGGTTTCATTCCACAGGTAACTGGTGATCCAGGCTATGGAAATTCTGAACACTACCTGACAGCAATCGAGTTGCCAGGGGATTATAGTTATAATGTTATTGTCCAGAATGTTTCGTGAAATTTGTGGGCCGATTTATATGTAAATGAAAAAATATATATTTCGACTATTTTTTAGAAATATTAGTAGAAATGTAATAAAATCAATGACAAACATTTTAACTGAGGTCTTTTTTTCAACGTCTTCAATGTTGGAAGGGGAAAGTAGTTCCTTTGTCAAGCTGTGGCGCGTAGGGATATTACTTGAGATCACAGACAGGTTATCGTTAGAGACGTATTTTTTGGCATCAAAGTTTTTCCTGCTATTGAAATTTAATAAAAAGATATTGAGAGGATAGGAGTCAGCACATTGTGTTTGGTAATACCTTCAAAACATAAAAAAGAAAACACCAATACAGCCAGCTGTAGATGTAGTGAGTTACATACAGCGCCCTGCAGCTAATTAAAGAAACCTCAAATACAGTTGATCCAATCCAGCTTCTCTTTTCAACGCAATGCATCGTTTTAGACCTCCCCTTTAAAAAGTACATAACTGCAATAGTCTCTTAATCTCTGTAGTACCTTCCTTTTCAATTCGACCACAAGGTTTCTAAAATTAAAATGAATTCTGTTTCATCACAACTAATGCGTGTTGTTTTTCCAGGCATGTCGGGTGTGATGTTTCCAATCACGCCCACACGAACACGTTAGCCTTACAAAATGCTTTCATTAATAAAAATGGCCAGGGCAGCTGCTGATGAATTCATAGTCACGTCACAGTAATCTAATGTCACGATCTTTACTCTGCTGGGGCTGATGGCTCTTGTGATATTGCCTGTAAAGCCGCAATGCTCAAGTCCTCGCATAAATTCATCAGGGCCAACTACACGGCTTCCCACCCTGCTGAATAATTCAGTGACTGAGCAATGGCCATGGAGGTCTGAGGTCACGGGAGTTCAGGGGTTAACAACGGGCTGGGATTTCAATGTCAGCAGCTGCTCCGATAACATATGAAAGAATCCTATTCTGTTGATTAGATTTTTCGAAATGGATCAATTTTTAATCAGCAGAACATCTGACCCAGTCAATAAAAGTAGCTTTGTGGAGACAGCCCTGGACATTTTGCTTTATTTACAGGAATGTTAGTCTTTCAGAGACATGCAAATGCACTTAAAAAAGGCCAGGGAGATTGTATTATTACAGTGTAATGTGAGATTCTGCCAATAGTGTAAACTTGCTTGATTCTGTAAATCAGCATTAAAATTGAATAGCATCAAATATGTAGATATAATAAATGGAAAACCATGCTATATACCACTGTTGGGATAATATATAAGTATTCTTTCAAAACTCAAGATTATTTTGATAATCTGAACCCATTTTTGGTATATTTTGTTATTATTAATAAAATTAATATTATATAATAATAATATTATTAATTATTATTATAAATAATAATAATTATAAGTATGAATAAACTTGAATAAAAATCAGTCCACGGGAATAGGTACAATGTTTTATAGTGTAATGTCTTATAGTGTTATGACTATTCTCGTCAATAAAGTAAAAGTATATATATATATATATATATATATATATATATATATATATATATATAAATATTCAAAGAAAATGGTTTTCTTAGAAAGTAATGGATCTGTCATCCGATCATGGAGGATTACAGTCTTTTGGATTACACTTGGAATTCCCTGTACGCTCCTGAAATCCATACATATTCTGGTTTTACTTATTTATAAAATGTTGTCAGCATTCTTTATCGAAAGTAACTTCGTAGGGTGTGTTCATAGTAAATCATTCTTGTTATTTGAAATATGTCTCATGACGCGGGGGAGAGGTTGAATGCGAATGGAGACTATGGAGTCACTTTGTGTCATTTGTCTGGTAAAGCTTTTCACTGTAGAGGAGTGGAAGCTTGAGTGGGCAAGCACTAGACTCTGGGCAACAAGTTTATACCTTACCTAATGACCTTCGGTGGCAAAAAGTGGCAATAAGTGGCAATGCAGCGGCAATAAGTGGCAATTAGGTGGTGCTGTATTAGGGGGCAGCAGCCGAGCTAATACAGCTCAGGTGCATCTTATTAAACTGATTACCTTGGTGAAGCAACTAGTTCTTATTCACAAGAGCTGGGGAAGAAGGCTGATTAAAAAATGTGGATTTGCAAGCAGATCTTCCTTAATGTGCTGCTCTTCATTTGAAGGCGCAGAATCTATTTCTGTGTTTTGTGTAAAGATTATAATGTGGTACAGGCACCTGTCGGGCTTGTTTCCACTTCTTTTTCTCGTGCACTTGGGGAAACTGTTTCTGAAGCGAAGTGTCACGTTGCCAGTAGCGGTTTTTCAGTTCTAACATTACCCAGCTCTGGAGGCCTGTGTGGTTCTTGAATCTGAAGCTGATTGCTCGCCTGTAGCAAACAAGCTTTTTTTGTTTTTTTTAGAACTTTCTTCTCTTGTCAAAGCGCTCTACTTTTCACAAGCAGCTGCAATAAATCAGACTACCTGTAGTGAAAACAAAAATTCATGTACTGTGAAATGAGAACTAGGAAAGAACTTCATGAATAACCGATCCAGTGGCCAACTGATCATCTGCGTGTTGATATTACAAGGGCTCATGTCCCTTACGGTTTTAGAAATATTGTTGTTACCTGTTTCATCAAATTGCTGCCATACAAGTTGCATATCTCAGTTGTCTTTGTACTTTTTGCTTTCTCATATACAAGAGGGTGTGAAAATGTAATTTATAGCCCTGGAATTGTTAGCACAATCATAGCTAATTGGTCTATATAGTGCCAAGCAGGTTTCAGTGGTAGCTTGTGAACAAAGTGGATTCTGATAATATCCACAGAGTTGACAAAAGAATACAGCTAACGATCTCCATGGAATACAATATTTTGTTGCTTTAACTTCAAGTCAGTCTTTGGTCCTTATTTTGTCCAGAAATACCGTTCCTGACAACTAGTTGTCTAGACCAGAGATGGCCAAAGTTGTCTCTGCCAGGACTGTGATTGGATAACCCTGGTCTAGACCATGCATACTGGCAGTCAACATGCAGTGCCCCGCGCTCTTTGTGTTGTCATTACCTGAAGGATGTTTTCCTGCACATGTCAAAAGTCACTACAGTAAATTCCAGCGAATGAGAGCCAATCTGTACCCAAGCAGGGTCTATATACAGTACTGCACACTACAGCAAGTGTCCTGCAAAGGCTGACAATATCTTTCAATGTAGGTATCTGAGTGTCTGTGGCAGGCAGAAATCACAGTGTCCTTTTACAACTCTCCATTGGCAGTTAAAGGCAGCCCTTGATCTCTTTTATAAACGTTTACCCTGCTAAGTTCTTCAGTTTCTGCTGCGTTCATTATCATATTCTTAGTCTTGTTTTATTGACGGCTCTAGTATAATGATAGTCATTCTGAAGCAGCTGTGTGGAATGTGATAAGAGAGACAGACCATGTGTCTGCTGTACAATCAGCCCCACTGGAGCTCTTACTGCTGTGTAGCTCCTGTTGTTAAAATAGATTTGGAACGAAACTCAAATGTGAACTGAGAAGTGAGGGTCCCTCCCTTCTTCATGCCAGCAGCAATTGCCCCTTTCTTGTGTAGGTCCGCTGTTGTTTTCTTGCGGGCGTGTGAAGTGAATGTGACAGTGCATCTGAAATCATTAAGGGTTTATTTGCAAAGTAATGACAAACAAATGGGCAGCCGGTGTTAGCTGTAGCTGCAAAAGGACAAATCCGTCATTACTTGTTAATTCATATAGAAATGTGGAGCTTTGTAAATGTGCCCTGGGGCGTCCAGTGCCATAGACTTTACTGTCAAAGGAAGTCACAAGGAAGGATAACTTATTAGTCAGGAAAAGGGCATTTGTGTTTCTACTTAGAGAATCTGAGAAACATTGAGAATTGATATGTGTTTACAGCATAGGTTCTGGCTTTAGTTAAGGGGGGCGGGGGGGGTTGTGATTTTTTAAAAACATTTTTCCAGCTTTTATCTTTCTTGTTAATCTACCAGAAATATAATTAAAAGATAATTTGCTTCCGAATGTGGTGATTCAGGAATTCTAACACTTCCAATCAAAGTGACAAAAACCATTAGCTGTACAGCCGTGTACAAAAGACAATGCGAAAAAGCATTAGCCAAGGGAAAAAAAAAAAAAAAAAAACTAGAACAGAAGACTTGATGTAGATGTATTAAAGCAGATTTTACATTTTAATTAAAAACATGAAGACCCGCAGGATCTCAAATGCCCGCCCCCCCCCCCCCCCCCCCCCCCCCCTCCTTCCACACTGACGCACCCTGAGAAAAGAAAAACAAGGAAATGTCACTGCCAAGCTAGTGTCACGACGCACGTATCCACGGAAATGTTTTTATAGAACATTCTGTTGCTTATTTTTTTTTGGTTTATTTGTTTTGTCTTCTTTTTTTTTATCTCTGCCGGTCATAGTTCTTGCTGCTTAGTTAATTTACACAAAGGGCCTAGTTCAGTGGACTTTTAACTTGAAGAAAAAACAATCCTAGGAAAATACGAATTCTTGAAATGAAAAGAGCACACGTTGAGCAATCTTTTAGAATTAACATCGGTTATGAGCTCAAAATAAATACAGCTCTATAATTACATTATTACATCTAAAAGTGAATTGAAGTGTGTGCTACATGTGGCTGTTTTATGTATTGGAGTGTTTTTGGTGATGTTATTTCCCCACAGCGAGTGTGAATTGTTCAAACGTAAAGTACAGGCTGAGAACTCTTTGCCAAAGCACACCCGATTCGCAGCATTGCAAAGCTCTGAAATGCCAAGGCTTGAAGCTCAGACTCAGAAGCGCTCTGGCGTGCGCTGTGAGAAAGGCAGATTTATAACTTCACAGCATTTTGACACCAAATCAAACTGTTGAGTCAATCCTACCCTGTGCCAGCTAGTTATTTTTCCAGGATCATTTAACACTAGAATTTACATTCCGTGTAAAAACACGTTCTGATTCGGCTCTGTCAAGGGCCGTACATCATTGAGGGGGAGACTGGAAGCTTCAGTGAAAAGGACAGAATTAGATCATATTCATGATGTAATTAAACACTTCAGTGGGAATCAATGTAAAACTGATGAGCCCTGAAAACAATGCATATGGTTTAGAACATTATAACCCATTACCTTCCCTCAAATCCTTTCCAGACACGATTTAAATCTTCCCACTGTTACTCCACCAATTCATAACGGTGGATGATAATAAATTAATTTTTCACAAAATTATTCAACTGCTAAATTGCCCACGGTAACTGGCTATATGATGAAAGTGATCTGAATTATTAACTGGAGCAACTGTTTGTTCTTATCATGAGTCTAATCCCTGAAAAACAATTACTTCACTCTACTGTACATATCAGGAGGACAAAAAAAACTACAGTGTGTAGCACATACTTCCTGTTCATCACATGGCTGATTCATTGGTTTTGAAAACTGAATCGCTGTGATAGATTCAAAATTCAACCTATCTGTGCTCTTCCAGTCCTTAGTAGCTGATTGATCTCAAAACTTTCTCTAGTTGGGTTTTAAAGGATCACAGACCCAAAGCCAACAGCATGACTTGGCAGCCCATTCCAAACCCTCCACTCTCTCTGTGTTAAGAAGTGTCCTAAGTCTAGCCCCAATGTTACACTTAAAGTAATGAGGATCCTTTTTTTGTAACTTGATCCTTTTTAAAGACATTACATCTCTTAGGGCTGATCCTTTTATGCAGCATATGTTTTTGTACATGCCTAATGTTTGGGTTTAAAGAAGAAGTGAGTTTATAATACAGCCCCTCTTTACTTACTGTCTGGAAACACATTACAAGAGGCATACGTAACTGGAGTTTTGACACCACTTCACTCTTAACAGGCAGGTCATTTCACAGCAGGCCAAACACAACTCACTGGTGCATTACCAAAAACTGCTGTTTCTTCAGAACAGTAGTGAAATGCTGCAATCTGATTCTCCTGCTCTCCTTTTGCACATACCATACTGTAAAGAACTGTAAAGCCTCTATACACTGTGCTGCCCCAGTCACAGGGGAGGTGTAGGAGTAACACCAGGCTATCAGGATGAATGGGATATCTAGATCCTTGAGTGCATTGCTAATCAAGTTTTTCTTTTTTTTCCCCGATAATGTATTTGACCCGCTTCACTCCCCAGTCTGAAATAGCACATTTTAATATCACCTCCTTGCTACAGCCCACATAATGACTCAGAAGGACTGCAGATCAACATGCTACCTCGGCTCCTTTTGTCCAGACCATTTCACCTCTTTTCTGGAGGGGCAAGGTTATTATTAAAAGGCATGAAGCAAAAAAAAAAACCCAACAAACTTTAAATTAAACTGAAACTCGTGAAAAACCTTTAAATTGAACTGAAATTGAACTGTGTAACGGGCAGTGTTGGGTGATGCACTGCCGTGACAGATTCTGTCCCCTGTCGGTGAGATGAGATGAGGTTAAAAACTCTAAAACCACGAATGTTGACAAGCCTAGCTCCTTTGCATGTGTGGTGTGTGGGGTCAGTGGTCCGTGCCCAGCCTCATTACACATGTGCTAATACAATAATATATACAGTACATAAGGCACAAAGGATCTAAATTGTGACTCAGGACGATTAGTTAATGAATGTTAAATTGAGGCTCTCAAAATTAAAGCCATGGTGATTCACTGTTGCACACAAGAGATCTACAGTAAGCAGCAGATGTTGCTAAGCGATTAAACCCTGAAGACAAAGGCCCAACTTGGCTGGTCCCTTCCTGGCATTATCTGGTAAAATGACACCCCAGATAATTTTGTGTACTGTAGGGATGGAACACCCTTGTCAAGTGAACATATTTTCTCATTACTTTCAATTAAACATCATTACAATAAAATAAAGACACCATGCTTTGTACTACAACACCCGACGCTGAACTCTGGAACCTTCCTTTCAGAATGATTTGCTTGTGTCACAAATCCAAGTGCTGCGGTTTCAAACTATTTAACAGAAGATGAAGGATCTTGTGGATTCGCTGCTTTCCAAAAGTGTATAAATGCCTTTTCTCACCAGCCGGCCCATATCAACACACAAGAGCGACTGCAGTTGTCTTTATATATATATATATATATATATATATATATATATATATATATATATATATATATATATATATATTTTAAATCAGGCCAGAGGCCCCAACAGAAGAGACATTGTCTCTTTAACTGAATGTAGTACTGTATCATTCTTTCTTATCCGATTTTCAGTTTTATTAGCAGAGCTGCAGACTACTGTTTATACTAGTGGGTATTCCACGTTTGCCAGAACAATTGTAGTATGACAAATGGCACATCAATGTAATCTATCAGCCAAGCCTTGACAGGAATCCTATATGCAGGGCTGCCATTAATTCCTGCTGCTGATCTCTGGGGTCCCATGCTTCGTATCCATGACAACGCGTAAGCCACTTGGCGTGCATGCCACCTCCATTTGAAAGATGGGCATCTTACCGCGGTTCTGGAATTTAGCCTTTGACACCGTCTATTCCATTCCACTGCGAGTGCCAGTCTTCAGTTCTCTATGTTTATGCCTGCAAATATTTCTCAGTTTCACAAAGATTGTGTTTAAATGCGTAGCAAGAAGAAATTATAGCCAACTGCTTTCTTTTCTCATTGTTGTTGAATTAGAAAGGCACGTTTCTGAACCGATGACAAAAGTTTAATTTTCAGTGATGTTCTGAGGAGGGCTTTTGACAGATAGCAAAAACAGACTTTCTTCAGAAAAATGTAGTGCCAACAGTTAAAGGATATTAAATATCCTAATCGTTCTGTATGATTTTCTATTGATGTTTCTGCTTGGGTCTTTACTTGCCATGTTTATTATCAGTGTTACCCAGGCTTTAGTGCACAGTGCTACACTGGTGGACTGCAACGCACAATACCATGCTGGTATGATCCCCTACCTCACGTCCTCCAAAATGAACTTTGAGAAGGTTTTTCAGAATCCATTTTTTGAGCAGAAACAACAACAGAGAATCATACAGAACACACATAACAGAATATTAAACAGGTGTGACATTTAAGAAAAGCAGACAATATGAATCAGAGCTTTAATTGTTTATTAGCATGCACATTACTGAGAGATGTCTACTCGAGGATTTCTGTTCCCTGTACTATGCAGCTGGGGTAGGAAGACAGCATTATTGTATGTGTGCAACTTTACGAGCATTACAAAGGTGTTGACTGCAAATGCAATGAAGCCATTCCCTGTTCTCTCAGGACTCCACTGAACGGGTTATTGGGTTACACACACTCAGAGAAGCATTGGTTAGATATGCAGAAACACTCAAGAGTCTAAAATAACTCTTCAGGGAAAACAGAACAATATTATGGAGCACTTTAGAAGAACGGTGGAATTCTCCCTGTCTGGGACAGCTGTAATAATGCTGATGGTTATAATTCTGATAACACTTCATATCTGGAATGATTGTGTTTGTACCCTTTCAAAAAAGTGAGCAATGCTACATTACTGCTTTGCTAATACAGGTGTACTACCTGAACAATATTGCCTGTGCAGACCACTTGGATAAGTGCTCAAAACTACTGCTAATAATTACATGGTTTCAAACTGACACTGCACTTAATTAATGTGTAGACCATGGCTACTGACTAAATGGTCTTAGACCATGATTATTGATGTAGTACAGCAGTGATATATTAATAGTAATTTAGCAGCAGCAATGCAATTCCCTTTAAGTCTCACTTTAAACAGAGGACAAACTAAACAAACATATTATTTCAAATCTATTTTTGATGTCTGTCATGCCTACAGAACAGATCTCTGTATTTGGAAGTCTAATAATCAGGCTGTCAATTAATCAGACAAAACTGGTCTCTATAAAACATGTATTTGTTTATCATTAATTTGGGTTTTGCAGGCTACAAAGGTTTATGTTGTGCACAACCTGTCCTGTAATCTAGTAGTTGCTAATAAAGGATGCTAAGATTGCACAATTGGTCGAGCGCCGCAGGAGTGGGGAGGGCTTAAGTTGGCCAGTGTGTCCTTGGCTCACCAGCGACCCCTGTAGACTGGCTGGACACCTGCAGGCCTGCCTGTAAGTTGCCCAGAGCTGCGTGGTCCTCTGACGCTGTAGCTCTGAGGTCGCTGCGTGGTGGGCCTGCAGAGTGAAAAGAAACTGATGGCTGACGGCACACAATTCGAAGGACACGTGTGTCCGTCTTCGTCTCTCCTGAGTGAGCGCTGGGGTGGCAGTGGTGAGCTGGGTTGAAATCAAAATAATTGGGCTTTCCAAACTGGGGAGAAATTGAGAAAAAAAATAACTGGGGATTCCAAATTAAAACAAAAAAAAAGGATGCTAAGATACCGACCAGAGTTTTTAAAGTAACTTGACCACTTTGCCAGTGTCGCTCAATTGATTTGACCTCAACATGTGTTATTGCATCAACTAGTCAATGTCCTTCCTGGTCAATAGATGTTTTTTAAAGGATTTTTAGAAGGCATTTGAAAACTACTGGAAATGATTTTTGAAGAAAAAAAAAGTTGCTTTTGAAGCTGTCAGTGCCAGTAAACACAAGTGAAGAATCTGATAAGAGAAGGTTCTTGTTCTGACTGTAAATGCTGATAGGAGGGGGTGATGCTTTGACATACGAAACTTCAGAAATGCATAACTCGAGCTGACATGTACTAGCACACTGACAGCTTTATCTGGTATGAAAAAGAATCACCTCTTTTCAGATGTGTGGTTTGAATGCCATGCAGTAGGGGTAGGGGCTCTGAGTTTCCAGTTCTGTTCTTTACTATTTTCCAAATTGGATCATTTATTCCTGCTTATACACTCAGCATAGGGTTCTGTTTAATCATAAATCATGTTTAATAATTAAAAATAATAACTTTATGTCTATTGTTTATTGGATCAATAAAAGCTACACACAAAAAATAATGAATTGATCGGTCCGGTTAAGAATGAGGGTGCTAGCAATGAATAACTTTATTGTATTTAATGCAGTGAATAATTTTCTTGTTTTGTTTAAATCCACTTTCTTTTCCATACGTTGTTCTTGATATATAAATAGAGGATATTGTGGTATACGGTTTTTATAGGTGAATAAAAAACGTCTACAACGAATGACATTCAATATTCTGTTTCTACCACAAGCATATTTTTAAATAAATCGCAATAACTAGAATACCTGGCGGATCTTTACTTTCGTTTAACCTATCCTTTGACGCAGGTTACTTTCAAACCCTGTTTATGGCCTCTTTGTAAACGTCTTTTTAGATAGAACCTTGTGCTCAGTCTGTCATTTGCAGCAGTGTATTACACCACTGGATTGGAATGGAAGCAAAGATACATTCGAAACTAGTCCCGGTAAGCATGTTATTCCACTTGAGTGGAAAAACTAAAATGTCTCCCACGCTAGACATACCCATGCTTGTGGTATAAAACAGAATACTACATGAAGGTTCAAGGTGTGCTGTCTTTATTTTACTCATGAGGATGACCCTGACTGCTTGTCTGTATTCGGCACTGCTCTGTCAACATTCACAGCGTACACAATTTTCAGGGGAAAATGGGCATTATTAGGTTTATACCTAAAATCATAAACTGTATGGGCTCACATGAATTAGTGGACACAAATCAAAGACATGATAAAACCAGAGACATGGGAAAAAATAAGTGGATTGCGTGTGAGCAGGGTGGCAGGGCAGAGCGGAGCAGGGTTAGTATGGCAGTGTAGCCAGGGCACCATTGCTTGGGATCCTGTTCACATTAATTCAAACTGGCATGGGTTCAGTAGGTATCTTTTATCCTGACATGTCTCTTCTGTGTGGATGCCAGATGCAGGGCTAGTCTTGGAGACGCCAGAGCGCAATGTTTCTCTCAGCAGCCACTGTTATCTCTGTCCGGCCTCCAGCAACTAAAACATACTCACTCAGTCACTCTCACACACCCACACACACACACTCCCAGCTCTTTGTCATCTCACAGGAACTGTTCTATAACAAGACTGGAATAATTTCTTTTTTTTTTCTTCAATGGATCAACAGCCGCTTTTGAAATTCAAGCTTGTTTAGAATTTTTTTTTTGCGAAACACATTTAGGTCAATTAACTGCTGCCATCTGTCTTCTTGCATTAATTTGCTTTTTTTCCCAAAATGATCCTAATGGGTTTAAAACATTCTATGCTGTTTGGCAACCATAAAATGGGCTTTCTTTTTTCTTTTTTTTTTTAAAGCAAGATTTAAAAGGGATTTGTTTTAGTTTTAAATAGTATTTAGGAATTCATTTTGGGAAAGGAATTACATGTCCAAAGCAAATCTACTTGTAAAGATTTCAAGTTGATACAGTTTAGCAATTCATGGGCCATTTTCAAAGAGATTTCACATAGTGAAATGAAAGAATATTTTTATGAATGCAGCTTGGTAATGTGCTGTATGTTAACACATGCCATCAACGATGGAACCAGTCTGAGGTAGTGTATAAATAAATGTAATTTAAAAAAAAAAACAAATTGTCCTGTTCTCATGTATACTCAATAAAAGAGTTTATTCTTCAGCTCGACAAAAATAATTAATGGCTGAGAGGGTTAAAGAACTTCCCACAAAAAAAGTGTTATTTGACAGGTTCAGTGGCTTCTTTTTCCACTTTAAACAAGATTCATGAGCTGTGCCTCCCTGCCCCAGTAAGTAAGAAAAAAAAACAATAATGGCTCTTGTCCCTTGCAATGTCAATCCTGCAGCTTTGACAAGCAATAAATTCAACATCAAAGAACATACCAAAAAAAAAGAATTAAAAACAAAAGAAAAGTGTGCCGGGCTCTGACAACTAGTGTGTCAACAGTTGTAACTCAGCACTGTCACTGCCCATCACTCGAGTATCTCATTGATGTGGCAGCGTTTTTTTTCACCATTTTGAAAGCAGACAGTTCTGCCGAGCCTAGCAGTGTCTAATTATCTCACTTAATCAACAAGATTTAACCGCAGATTGCATCCAATGTTCTCTTGCTGTTGGAGCCAAAGCAGCCTTTGATAGGTGAGACGAACAGCCAGCCTTCGTCTGATTGCGGGTAAAAGCAGCTGCTGATTGGACAGATGCGGATCCCTAACCAGCAGACGGGCGTGTCCCAGCAGAGTGTCTCGCAATAAAAGGGAATGGCATAGATACTTCCAGGCTGCTGAAGAGCCAAGGATAAGACTGTCCACGTTACCCGAACAACGAAATCGTAGAAAGCCAAAACCGCCAACCATTTGGCCTTTTTGCATTTCCTCTTCGGTTTACACTGTATGTCCAGCGTGTGCTACCATCGCTAGTGGCATCATGTGCTTTTGTTTATTATAAGTAAATCCTGCGTGCCTGTGAGGTGTGTCAACGTCACCGCCGTGTCTCTCCCAGTCTGTCAGCGGATAAACCACACCCCCTTCTACAGTGACTATAACATGTATTCACTGATTCAGCTCATGCAGCTTGACAGGAAGGTGTCTGAAATCTACAGGTTTACAGTGCGCCACTCTGTTGAACAAGTGCTGAGATAGTAACTGATCAAGGACCATAGCAAAAGACATGGAGAAAACTGCACTGCCCGTGATCAACAAGAACAGCCACGTTAAGCCAATGTCGTGGTCACCAAAACATGAACCTACAAATACGAAGCGACCACCTTGAATGGCTTCCGAGCTATCAGGCTGACACTGTGGCGACAGCTTTGTAAAAGTACAGGCACAAAAGTGTGATACCCATGGTTAAACTTGACCTAGAGAATGACTGAATACATTAGTGTATCAAATATGAAGCCAATATCTCAAATAGATTAACCGGAAATCGGAAGACGTAGGTCAAAGTGAAGGCCACTGGGTGATTTCCAAACTCACTGAAGCTCTGCCTCCACGTAATTACTCCAGTCACTGCTATGTCACTTTCAACTGCCATTCATAAATTTACAAGTTGTAAGTACATAGTAACCAGTATAAACAGACTACACATATTTAAGTACTACTTAAACTACTTGGACATAGGTGTACTATTTAACTACTGCTAAGACATCTTTTACTACTTAGTTTGACAATCACAAGTTGTAAACACAGTAGTACTTCTCAGAAGCACCGTAGTACTCAGTAACAGTAGTACTCCTAATTCATTGACTGTTGTAGGTAGTATAACTCACAGGGTGCCAAGGGGTGTTTGCTAACAATTTCATGGTGTTTTGCACATATGTTTAGCACTAGGACACAATTATAATACCCATGGTAAATTCTGAAGAAACCCTGGGGCACCTATGGTAGGCCATTGCATAACCAGCAATGGTTACGAACTTTGCACAGCGATCCTGATAGGATACCAAACTGTTATGTTTCAATGTTAGAGAAATTGATTTATTGGTTCGTGACTGTGGCAGAGCAAAGCTCTGCCCTTTAAATTGGCAGGGATGGGGTTAACTTCCCCTGCCTGCCTGGGTTTATTATGTTCAGGTGGCTGGGGTTGATTAGTTGATTAGGTTGATTAACGATCAATCAGCGCCCAGCCACCTGATATAAAAGGAGGCCTCTGCTTCTCATTTGGGGAGAGGGAGCTGAGGAAGCAGGTTGGTTTTTTTTGGTTGTTTGGAAAACTTGAATCCAGTGAAGGCATTGCCCAGCCTGGAGATTGTTATTTTTGTAAATTTTGCTTTTTGTCTTCCTTTGTGTTTAAATTGTTTTGTTTTGGCCCTTGTGCCCTTTCATTTTGTGTTTATTTATAATAAAATAGTTATTTTTTTGAACTGCAGTCTGTCTCTGGGCCTCTATCCACTTGCCAGCCTGCCACAGTGACATTGTTATGTCAAAGCAAAAAAGTCATTTTTCAGACCACCAGAGTCCCTGTCCATTCGCCTTTTATCTCAGTAAAGACACTTCTCATTATTAGAGTGAATAGCTGAAATGGCAGCGATGCCCAGTCGTCATTAGAAAGCCTTTACTTTCTTCCTGACTGCCAGATCTGTTTTGCACTTGCTACAGTCTGCCAAGCCCAACAATCGCAGATTAGTGAAGCACTTCTCCTATTTCAATAGAGGTTAATAAGAAGTGACAGGGCTAAGTCTGCTCTGATTAAGTATGCTGAGAGATAGTATAGCAGTTTGTTACATCAGATCATTATACTGGATTAAACATCACATTCAACAGTGAAATTTGAATGTTAATTTTCAGGCATTCAAAGAACAGATCTGATGAGGACTGTTTGTCAGAACAAAGACTGCATTGTAATAACTGTTTTCATTTACGATTTGATTTTTCTTCTTGAGTAACACAAATAAAGTAGCTGTGAGTTGAGTGGTGCTCGGGCTGACTCAAGTGCTCGCTCGTGATTATTTTAATACTGAATGCTTTTCTGCTGTGAAAAGAAAACCGACAAGGTTGAGTGATCTTCCCTCTCGACCAGCCAGGATTTAAAGTGCTTATTTATCATTACGCTTGTGCTCTTGTAGAATCAAATTGTAGTACAAAAACCTCTCAATATGCTGTGAGTCAAAAATCGTCAAACTGTGCAATAACATAGCTCAGTTTGAATTTATTTTTTGCAACAGTGGGGGAAGCCTTTAAGAGCAGGTAGCTTCAAATGACATTTTCTTATTCGTTTCTTACTGTCCTTTTACCTTAGTGTGTTTCCTATATTTTTTAGTAGGTCTTATGGTAACACTTTGAAATGATGGATGCAAGTAATTGAAGTAATTCATTTTGAATTGAGCCCTGTTAATTCATCATGATTTAAAACATTTAGGTTCCCCTCTCTATACCTTCCTAATGAATTTACTATTTATTCTTCACTAATCCATACCCTCCAGGGGATTGTGAGAAGTGTTAATTCAAGCATTAATTACGTCAGATGTTATACCTGTGGAATTCATAATGAATTTACAAACACTGTTTTAAAGTGTTAACGTTCTTACTACCTGAACTCAGTTGAGAGCACCCGAACGCTGACTTATCAAAAATAAAGAAGCCACAGTATTTGAGTAATTGCAGAAATAACCTCTCTGAAGATAGGTTGCTTTAGTTCATTTCACCGCGCCCTGGCCAGCTCAGATCATGCAGCAGCAGCACTCAACTCTGGCCTTGCAGGGCTGGTCCCCTACAGGTTTAATGGGTATAATTAAATGAGTGCTTAAGGAACTGGCCGTTGTCAGAGGTTTAATTGGTTCTATTTAATCATGCGAGAACCAGGGTGGAACAAAGACCCGGACTGGCAGATCAAAACGTGGGGCTGGAGACCATCTTACACAGAGTTAAAAGAATGTGTAAACAAAACTAATTTTAACATTGATGACCTTGAGACAGACTTCTAGTTGAAACATTGGTCTTCTTTACTTCATACAATCTTGAATGAATGCTGAGAATGGAACCGGCCGCAAGGCTGGGTTGTCAGGCTGGAACCCCTAATGAGTTTAATCACCCTGCAAACCAACCTTCCTGGGGCGAGAGAAAGTGGTTCTATGTAGCTCCCCTCCTGTCCTGCCCTTTACTGATAACACTCATGTGAAAAGTATTAGCTGAACAAATCAATATTCTAAGAGAACTCCACTTCAGAGCTCAGAAGATCCTGGACAGGTACAGCACTGTGTGTGAAGTCACATTATTTTCTCAGGAGCATCAATTACTTAGCATGACAGATCCTGAAAATATGGATTGAACTCAGTTTGGCATGAAAAGGTCTTTGAGCAGCAGCGATGCAGCCACCAGCTCGATCCGAGACTCGCAAGCGACGCAGCGGCCTGAAGGAAAAGCAGGTAACATCGAAGGAGAAAGCAAGCGGAAGACGAAATTTATCATCATGTTTAGCGCTAATGATTTCAGTAATACTGTGCGTACTCAGAAGTTAAAATAGTACAGCCATTCATTCTGATTGCTCATTGCCACAAAGTTCATCACTACAATTGTTTGTGCCACAGACTGGCTGAACACTTGCTGACAGTGCTGGTCTGAAACCATAAGAAAAAAAGTCAAGCAGATAAATGTTTCGTCCAGTACTTGCTGGTGCCTTCTTTCTTCTTTTCCAGAAAGTCATCAGAGTTATTCAGAAACCGGGATACGATTAAGAATGGACAAACTTGGAACTCTTGGTAGAATACAGATTTTGACTGTTTTAGGAAATTACAAGTTGGGAGTAGTTTAGTGGTGAAAACACATACCTGACTTATAAATATGTTTTTGTAGAAAACCCAACAATTAAAAAAAACAACAAAAACAAACAAACAACATTTAATATCAACATAAAGAAGAGGTTAACATCTCAGGGAGCCAGAAAGTGTTTTAAATAACAGCACTATGCATTGCTTCAATGCTCCTGCTGGCAGCTGATTTTCAGTCTCTGCTTGACTGTATAAAACAGTCACAGTACCTGATGCCTCTAGGATATACGTCCATTCTACTGAACAGAGCAATCCATTATCCTATCTACTTTTATTACTCTCTTCTTTATTACATATGCCATCACTGAGCAGGAACAGTAGAAATATGAAACCTCTTAAGGGAGTTTACTTTTAAATGTACAGTAATAGGGTTTAAATAGCCTTCCCAGGTAACCCTGAGAGCCTGGCTGGGAAAGCAATGGGAATTCAATTAGTGTCTCCTGCAGGGTAGCCCTAGACTTATTATGTTCAATAAATCTTCATGGTTTACTATTAGCTCCATAAAACGAGTCATACATCAGGTCTGGAAGGAGACTACTGCCTGTCTGACTTTAAGCCTTGATTTCTCATATGAAACATATTTATATTGTGTTCTGTGGTGTTGCTACTGAATTATTAATCACTGAAAGTATGACCCCTTTTAATACAAATAAAAACATAGGAGTCACAAAGATGCACACTGACTGACAGAACACACAGTATCACAGAATCAATGAATACGTCCTTCAGCAAATCATAGGAATAGCTAGGCTTGGTATACTGCCCTGCCTTAGAATAACCTACTTTAATATAAACCAGCCAGTTAAAGTAGCATATCATCCCCCAATATGGCTGTAAATTCAAAATTAGAGCCATCAGTAACATCAATATGATATACATATGTATCGGTAAAAAAGTAAGTTTGACCTGATTGCAGGGCATTTATTCCCCCAGATTATGCTGCTCTTTATAACTTGTGCAAAAGAAGGCCGTTATCAAGTTTCATCACCATGCGTTGTTGGATGTGTACTCTTAATAAACTCAAAGTAAAACTAGGCATGGATCAAACTGCTGTGCACTGGGAGTCTTATTTGCATGCCTGTTTCTCAAATTGCTAATCTCTAAAATGACATAAAAATGGACAGTTGGGCAGACAGACATATCAATGTACTCACATGTCGTTAAAAAGAAAAACGGTGGTCCTTATCAAGTTTCGTGGCACTTGGACAAGCGTTTCTCTAGATATATGTGTACTTATGTCCGCCTCCACTATATCCTCCTATGGGGCTATGCATCCCCAAAGAGGGGTCTGTGTGTGGGGAGGGGGGTAATCAATTGATCGGTTAATGAGTAAATCAGTTCAGTAAGGAGTTGCATCAGTATTTCTATTCTCATCTCAACCGTGGTGGCAGGGATGCTAGTACTGGTTTATGGAATGGTCCTGTGGGACTAAGTAACTAACTTTGACTGAGCTTCTTGGCTGAGTAGCATTTACCCTGGAACTGACTAAGTAAGCTTTGGCACTCACTAATTCATTTGTTATGCAAATGTCCTAACATGTATTCTGTCATTCATTAAACCTGTATCTGTTTCAGTCAATGGACAAGACAACAGCAGCCAAGTTCACAGGAGACAACAGGCCTGTACCAGACAGGGTCAGCTGTACATATTGACTGTATAAGCTCTCATTAAGCAGTGCACCATCAAACACTCTTTACCACAGGTTTGAGAAGCAGTGTTTTTCCTTCCAGCTCAGAGGATACCTTTATAAAAGTATACCATGATAAAAGCATAGCTACACTACATGTATTATTGTAATATAGTTATAAAAAGCATGAGAAAGTGTAGCAAGCACTGGAAAGAACAGGTATGGTAAAGTATTGTAATTAAAAACAGTGTAAACTAGGATAAATGCATAATATAACCACAGGAAAAGTAGAACTGCAAAATTACTGAGCAAATACACCATTGCAAACCTCAGAATGTCATTACTTTTTTCCTTTTTGCTGTCCTACAAATCTCCTACAGTATCTGAATATCTTTGGGTAAGCAATCAAGAATTCCTGCTGAGTACTGAGTAACCTCATGTGGGGAATCACACTGTGGACCTCTGAACAGAATTTCGACCCGTTTACGTCAGGGAGGAATCAGTTATTACTTATGCTTCGTATGCTTAGCTAAAAATAGTTGTATTTTATTTAATATTAAAACTTGTGCAGCTAAAACTAATAAATAATTCAAGATATTCAGAAAGCTTGCAATAATACCAAATTATGTCCATAAAAAAATGAACAAAAATAATGCAGTGAGAACACTGGGGACCGTGTCGATTACATATTTACCAATATGCTGAAAAGGGCTTTGCTTTTTAATGCGTGTTGCCGCGATGCTGTCCCGCTGAAAGAGTGCTTCTCCGTTACGCTTTGCAGTCGATGACCTGGAGAATGTCATCTTCAAAGCACCTCTTGATTTTAATTCATTTTGGGGACCCATGGACATGGTTCAATCATTCTCCAAGGCCTGAACTTGTCTCCCCCGATCCATGCAGTGTTGATGCTAATCCCACCTCCTGTCATGGCCTTCCATAAAGGATGTTCACAAACAGGATTATAGGTGCTGCTTCTGCATGGGTAACCCAGCGATAATGATTACCCTTCATTTATACAATCTGTGTTAAAGAACTTTCACCTGACTTTTGGAGCTGCATTGGAGATCTAGTTAGAAGTTTCTTTCACCCTAGACAGAGGATAGATCATCCAAAGTATCAATATAGTAGTGATGTGTATTATGAGCAATACAAAAGCAGCTGTGAACTAAGCCTTACTTCTGTGGGATCTAGCCTGTGTTACATGTGTCAGTTCTGAAAAAGAATGCCAACCAGATCTAGAACTGGCAAAACGCACCTTAACAGAAATTAAAAACCATTATAAATGTAAAAAGCCTTTTTTATTCCACTTTGGCATGGTATAAAGACCTTTATAAACCTGTCCTTTAGCTCTTAGTTGAACAGTTCATTGCGTTCCTTATTTTATTTGAATGACGTGCGACGAAAATCTATTCATACTGCACCTGAACCTGAACTAAATAAAAACCAAATGAGAAAGCCTTGATGTGTGCACAGCTGAGCGCTATGAAAATGTATATCCAGAAATCAAACATAATAAGATACGATGCAGCAATCAGTCGATATTCATTGCAGGGTAGTAGTCATCGTAGTGCTATGCACTGTGCAGTGCTTGTCAGGTATCTTGTGAGACTGGGTATTCTTCTGCGTGGCTCTGCTAGGGATGATCATGGCTTGAACCATTGTCAGAAATACCCATGTTAAATGTAGATGTAGACTACAGTGTTCATGCGGTACAGTAATATTTTGAGCACAATATAAAATGTAGAAGACTGTGTGTGTTATTTACATCATGCCTGTTGTTACATGCAGTAAGGTGAATAACATGTAACATGTTTGGTTTCATGCACATATGTATTCAGCATTAGCATTGAGAATGTTTGTCATTTCATTTTTTTTCAGCTTCTCTTTGTATTTCTAAAGCACTGTTGAGTGTTTGATGAGAGTATCAGAATCGAAGGTGTATATGAAGGCATCGGTCCTGTTGAGTCCTGAGTGGAATGGGCTTGTTGACTGCAGAGTGAATCCAATGACTTGCTTCAGGATGGCAGCCAGCAGGGGAGCTAAGAGTATGAAAAAGCACCTGAACCCAAACCAGTCTCTCATTTACCCCATTCCTCTGCGAGTGGTTCCCAACCCTGGTCCTGGGGACCCCCTGTGTCTGCTGGTTTTCATTCCAACTGAGCTCTCAATTACTTAACAAGACCCTTAATTGACCTCCTACTTTGCTTAATTAAACCTTTTTAATTGTTTTCAGCTCTTAAACAGGTGCAGAGGTCAAGTTATAAGCTAGTTATACCTAACTTGAAATATGCAACTGTAAAAAAAAAATTAAAAAAGGCCTAATTAAGCAAATTATCATTTCAATTAAGGGTCTAATTAAGTAATTGAGAGCTCAGTTGGAATGAAAACCAGCAGACACAGGGGGTCCCCAGGACCGGGGTTGGGAACCACTGCTCTATGTGAAACTCCAGTATGTAAATTACTGGAGGACCACGCTGTGAACCATTTCGAATGCAGAGTGAACTAAAAGACGAGTTCTGTGTTCAGTTGTGTGGGGACTTCAATTCTAAATGGTATTTCGTAATCTGTCATGTCTGCCGCCTGTCCATTTCCTGTCATTAATCAATCAGCTGTTGCTTTCCCTAAAGACATGCTTTGCAGCCTGAGAATCTTGCCTGATTGTTTTTTCATTTGTCAAAAATATGCATGACAAACTTACAATGCAAATCAAGCATCTAAGAATTAAGCAAAATTGTAGACTTACCATTAGTTAGTCCAAGATTAGTGCTGATCAGGGTCTGCGAAAGCAGCCATTAGTATTACAGTGCAATGTTATCCTTAGTGTTTCTACAGTAGTTCTGCTAAAAGATTTTCTGATTGGTTACAAATATCTCAACTTTTAAACGGTTGGCAAAAAAAAGAAAAACCCTAACATACGTTTGGCCCGAAATCTAATTTAATTGAGATCACCCATTAATCAATTCTTGCTTATCAGATATAATGGATCCTTATTAAAAGCGTGCGAATACTAGAGATATATAAAAGGCATCATGATATGCAGCAGGATATTAAATGGACTGGTGTGTAATCTCCTGCACTGTTTGTTCTATATCAGAAAATCAGCATGCAAAATTGAGCACTTGCTTACCTTGTATGACGGTGCTGGGCCACATATCAGAATATGATAATGCTATTGACACCTAGTTTAAATGGGACATTGTTGGAAATGGGAATACTGGCCTGCAGAGTACTGTAAATTGGTTTGCATGAATCTAAACTCTAGGGCGTTAGTCTGTCTCAATCTCAGTTTTAATATTGGTGTTAAAAGAGTATTATTGTAATTGTAGCAGTCATAGCAATGCAATAATACTAATGCAGAATTATAATGTTAACTAGCCCATTGGTACTAGTGTACAGTTTTTGTTCTCAAACAGGCTTTTAATTTAAGCTTTGCTTATATAAAAGAAGATAATTGTTGGACCCCACTTGCCACTGATGTATTGGGTATATTGTAATGATCTAAACAATGCTGGACTTTAATACCCGCAAGTTGACTTTTATAAACCACCATATTACTTTACAAACCTAATTTCTCTGTATCTAGTAATAGGGGACCGGCCCAGATGGATTAATAAAGAGATACAAATAGTCAAAGCGGTTTCAATAAGAAAAACACATTATATGAGTTGAATTACAATAAGAAGCACCAACAATTATTGCACACAAGTTAGGGAACGGTAAGAAAATAAAATTCATTGTCTCTGGCTGGATTTCATCCAAGAGGGGAAAACCAGCTTCCTCTCAGCTGTGAAGACTAATTGCACTAATTGTACAGATGACTCCCTAGGGCCGCTGCATCTGGAAGATTCTCTGACTAACTGCTCAGGAGTGTCTTTGCATCCCAAATCCCTTTGATTTATTCCCAGAACTGCTGGATAATCCACACGGTGGTGCGGCACGAAGCACGAGGCATGAAGCAGGCATTCTTCAGTAACGCAAAGCACTTCATTACTGCAGGGGTTGTTTGGACTAAACGCTGAGGAGAAACGCGCTGAGGAGAAACTGGCTTGTGTTTCAAGGGGTTCCTGAGAGAGGGGAGGAGCTGCAAGGGGAATCAAACTGCTGGGTTTAAAACCAACAGCGGTGACAGAGCATTCGCTCAGATAATACAAGAGAAAGGACACCTAGGCAACCAATAGAGTGTCTTACTACAGGCTGTTAGACACATGGCTGTGAAGCCAGCAAAATCCCTCTTCATTTTCTATGTATTCCTCTGCTAGGTGGGTGGTAGAAATTGTGACCAAACATTAGGTGATGTTTTGGGGAACATTAAAGTAAGGACAACCCGTATAGAAAAAAATACTGTAGTACCATAAAAAAGTCCAGTGTCAGCTAGTCGGGTTTAAAGTTTTAAACATACTAACTAGAAAACATACTGAATTCTGAACGTCTCACATTGCATCAAGGATCAGATATGCTGTCCTATCCCTTGTGATGGAAACGCACATGTGAGAGGGAGGTGTAGCTTTTATATATTACAAGAATAGGTTAGATTGCAGAACAAATGAGTCATGTGAGGGACAGAAAGGGTGTGCTGCATAAGGTGCAAATAAAGTTGGCAAACATTTGTTTTGGTTTGTGTCTTCCTCAGTGCTGGGATGTGCTACATAAAGCAAGTATTCCTTTTTATTTTGTCCAGCCCTTGTAATTGAACACTGGGTGAATGCTGAAACAGTGTAAGTCAACACAATAGATATATAGATAGATAGATAGATAGATAGATAGATAGATAGATAGATAGATAGATAGATAGACTCAACATTCATCTTTTTAGGACAAGCATTCTGAGAAAGCTCAGCTAATTGATTGATTACTTACTGGGCCAATATGATCAAAACAAGTCTGTTTGTTAACAAAAAATTAATTCGTTATTAAGGCTACTCTCTGTAAAGAACGACACAAAAATGCTTCTCACATTTTTATATGCAAAACGACATGGTTCTTATTTGTATTACTTATTTTGGAGACTAGCATTATAGAGGCAAGTTGTCTTCCTGGCAGATATTAATTTGTGATTATTTATTTTTATTTAAATTGTACGCTAGGCATCTTGCCCCAGAGTTAATCATCATAAAACAATAAACGGCATGTCGAATTGTCATGTGAACGTACAAACATTTCTTGGGTTTATTTGTCTTGAAAAGTTTGTCTTTTAAAATCACATATAATGACATTGCATTGTTTTTATTGTGATTTAAGCAACTATAAGAAACTACCAAAAAAATGTTCAAACCAGGTTATATACTGATTAAAAGAAGCGCAGCCTATTAAGAACATTTTCTCTCAAGTGTTTAAAATCGGTGATCAAATCGGCTCTGATCTCTTGTCCAAAAGCAGGGGTGCCTGTTTGGATAGCAGTACCGTCTACAACCACTAGGTTTCTTCAGCCACAGATGAGCCGAAATGTTTGCTTCATGATGGCTGTGGCTTCATCAGTGCACAAGCCAATAGGATTGTACGCTTGACTAGGGGCTCATTAGACCAGCCTATATCATATAATTTAAATCACTGGGGAATCACCCTGCATTGCATCAACCCACTATCTGTGGTTATCCTGGCAGTGCCCATACAAATAAGTGGTTGATGCTATTCAGGTGGACTCCCTGCTTCTGCAAAATATCTAAAAAACGCAAGTTGATCAAATCAATGTCTTAGTTTCTGAGTTTCATCTTGGTATTATCCTTTGCTTCTACCCAGTTTGAAGACATTGAAAAAGACTTCTAGTGTAAACTTTTAACATTGCATTTTAGTTTCTCTTAGTATATCTCAAACTAGCGTTCAACTAACACCCTTTTAATACATTACTGTGATATTTCTGTATGTTACTGTCAAAAAAAGGTACCTGGAGATTAGCCATTGCTTTTACAAGGATGTCATGCCGTATACATAATCAAGAAAGCGAATTGCAGTCAAAAGGGGCATTTCTGTTCATTTTCTGAAGCTGCTTGAGGGTTTATCTTAAAACTACAGAAATAAACTGCCGTATGGTGTTTCAGCAGGTGACAGTGAGAGAGAGGGGAGAAATCCCTCATGTTTGCCAGGAGCGACTGCAGAGCATTCGTGGGACAAATACAAAATAATCCCCCGAGACGAAAATTACTTCAAAGTACGAAACCGAGAAACTAAGTAAGCAAATAAAAAGGTGAATCGACACGATGACCTGCTGTTCTGTAGGAAGTGCCCGCAGTGTGTCAGACACTCTTCAGCTTGACCAGGTAGTGTCTGAAATGTGGTTTTATTGATTTATTTTGTTGCTTTTTCTTCATTTTGGACAGTGCAGACGGCAGGGTGTGATTAATGACATTACCATCGCATGCAGATGCAACAGAACATTCCTCAGCTTTGTGCACATGATTACTGTGCAATCATTTCACTGGAGTGACATGAAATGCAACCTTATTATTCAATGAGCAAAAATGTAATAAAACACTTGCGTGTGGGGTGTGTAAACCAGTTCATGAGGCGATCTAATAAAACAAAGATATTTTTAAGGCCCGCTTTATTGTAGTACACAATGTGTTTTTGTATATTAAGTATTAAAGCTCCTCAGAAATGTGCTGTTCTCAGGTCTAAGTTCGATGTTTCTTACAGGCTGGATGACACAGCACAAAAGCGGCCTGACATTGGAAGTGGTGTGAAGGCCGCACCTTGCCATGTCACTAAAATGAAACCACACCACCGTTTTCTCTACACAGTAGAGTAAGGGGACTGAATGAAAGTTATTTTTCAGTTGCCTACCCTCCTTCAGAATCTCTTAAAAGACACATTGGTTGTCTCCAGGAAGAGAGAAACATTTAAACGTTTCTCTCTTTAGATGGCTGTCAGAAACACGATTAACGCTGATAATGAGATCATCATTATTCATTATAACATCGTGATAATTGTAGCCCTACTTATCTGCAGTATGTCTCAAGGACCTGTGAAAAAACAACCACGCAAAAAAATTGTATCTTCTGTTTAAATACAGTTTGATCAGAACGGTATCTGGATAAGTAAACTATTTAATTAAAAACATTATTTACATGATTCATTTAATTGGCTTTTGAATTATCAGTTGACATACATTTCCTACTAAATTGAAAATGTGCTTAATTATGAATTTAATTACTTCTTGTAATCAGGAGGCCAATACTTTGTCAATATTTGAATCCGGTTTGTTTAAATTTTCTGCCTTTTAACAAAATAGCCTGGTGTGGATGCTATTGGTTTTGTCTGTATCTTGTCATTTGACATTGAAGAACAGTAACATTTCAGTTGTCTCAGCTGGGTAAGCAAAGCTAAATAATATGCTGACAATAACACTGGAGATATGGAACATGTACTCATTCAAGATTCACAAGGCAGACTGACTACATGCCAGGTTGCTATTCAGGACACAAGCTCCCTTCCCTTGAAGCCTGCTTGACGCTATGCATTATATGGTTACTGCTTGCAGCTGAAAGCTTTGTTGTCAATTTGTTCATCCTGCCACCACACTATACTGTAGTGTAAATGTACTTCCTGTGTAGTTATTTATTAGAAAGCGTGTTTCTGCAGCTGCTGTCAGCCTGCATTTCATTATGATCCCATGGTTTTGGATTATTTCGGACTGGCAGGGTTTAGAATAGCAACTGTGTTTCATAACCCTTTATTGAGGGTGGCGGTCCTAGTAACTGCTGCACAGGAATTGAATCTGTTAAGGGAACTCCACTGATGGTTATGTAAGGCAGTGGAATCTTGGCTAGCACACTTTTCACTGGAGCACAGCTAATGGATGCTATCAGTCGTTCAGTGCTTGATTTCCCCAGCCTTCCCAGTCTGTCTTTGAAGACTTGTTTTTAGAGGTGAGGAAGGTTTTGCATCTTAAGGGTCTTTCTATAACATAATCAATGCACTTCTTCCTTGTGGAACAGCAGCATTGGTTTAAGGTCTTACATGGGGCAACCGTGTGTTATCACAATCACATTGCTGATTCTATTCACCCAGGACCTTGGCACAGCTAAAAATACGCTCACTTATTGCGCACTGTAGAAAATTCTTCAGTAAGATTCTTGTATTTATATAAATTGTGATGGGTGATCAATAAGCGAAGCCAGCCATGACTACCCCCTTCTGACATGCTGAGTCTCACCTCCCAAGCTAATTCTAATGAGTACAGTACATTTCCAAGCTTTATTCTAGTTAATACGTGTTACCATGTAATGCTAAGGAGATCTGACAGGCAAGGGAATGCATTGCTGTTATGTATTTCACTATGCATTAGACTTCTGCAGAGGTAATTAACTTTGTGGTGCTGTTCACTCACAGTGCTTCAGAAAAAGCTGTTTTTATTTTAAGTTTTGAGGACGACACCGTTTTGCACGCCTTCGTGTCGTTATAAGAAGCTCCATTTGCAGGCAGCCAAACCAGCAGGGAAGTGCATGAAATAATAGTATTGTGATAATCCAATGCCAGTGTAAAGATTTCAGAAAGAAAGCACTGGGCTATATTGTTTAACATACGTCAAAAATATGTAGTTAAGGTCAAACTTTGTTTATCTACTTGAGAATATCTTTCCTCCTGTTTTCAATAAATCATGGGGCAATATTCACAAATCATTTGTGCTAAGATAACACTTGGATGTTAAAAAGCTTCAAATAAAGAGTCTACTGTACAGTAAGAGATTGACTGAAGAGCTCCTGCACTCAGCTTGCTATTTCTGTTACATTAACTGTTTTCTTTTATAGAACAGGGGTGAGAAAAGCTTTGATGATTTGGCCCAAGGTCTCCCAAAACACTCTCAAGTTGTTTGTTTCTATGCTCTTTTTTTTCCTGAAGGAACGAAGTTAATTTAGCATTCATGTTCGAGAACCGTCCATGACAGTTAGGTGCTCGATACCGAAGGTGAGGGTTTGGGCCTGGCAGGTGTGGATGGCGAGGTTTATAATAAAGAGTAAGCTCTTTGAATTGGTTTCCGACTCGTGCAAGTCTCTGCAAGTTGTGTTTCAGAATTAATGGATACATTAAGTACCTTTGTAGAAAGTTTACAACCTTCCATTAGGATGTCTTTCCAATAACCCTGTATTAAAACTGCAAATCCCTTAACAAGAACCATTAGCAGACCATGGCATTACCAGTAACGTTAAAAAACTAACAGGCACTGACAGACTTCTCATTGAATTATTTCTCAAATTGTACTGTTACGTCTCTCTTTAGTACTGCTATAGATCTTGATAATTGAGTGTTTCAGGTTCTGCATGGACTACCAGCAATGGCAAGACAATAACAACAGTCTGGAACCAATTCTGTGCTGTGATTAGAACAAGACGCATTCAGTCACAGTGCAAGTAACAAATACGACCCTCCAGCATTAATGAAAGCTGTCAAGAGCTCGATTTATTGATTCAAACAATCAATTAGACAAAATTAAAATTGGAAAGTAATAAACTTGTATTATTTTTAATTGGGGTGATTAATGCTTTGTCACATAGCATTTAGCAATACAGTCTGTAACAGTGCAAAATGATGCACTGTTTGTACAGTTGTGGTGAATTGCACTTCACTTTATTCATCTAAATGTGATTTTAAAAGATTCAATCTAGGTTATTTATTTAGATATTTCCATAACATTATGGCCTCCATGCCAAGACTGTAGACAGACAGTCAGACAGACAGACAGTGATCAAGGCCAAGGGCAGCTTGGCACAGTCTGAATTATTACAGTTATCTGTTACAGTTATTTTTTAGAATCCCTTTGCATATCGTGTCCTGTTTCTGTCATCACACCCTGGTGTCTTTTTAAAGCCCAGAGGCCCAGTGATCTCTATAGAGCTCTCCTACATGTCTACCCTCTGAGAACAGCTGGTACACCAGTGTGACCAGTGACCTGAAACACTGTGTCCCTAGTGGGTCTAAGAAATTCTTCTTTGGCCACAGGGCTGCTGAGTTTTAAAAAGTCACCAGGATGTGGCGACTGAAACAGAACAGTGAATGGAAATAAGAAGAAAGATAACTAATATTTCCTACACATAGCAAGTTGCTCTTTAAACACTTTACATAAGATCCCAGCTGATTTACACGAGCGACTATAGAGCTTATAACCCCATCTCACCTGCTGTGGTTAGAATTGACAACGGACACGTGCATCGCACAAAACATTTAGAGCAATTCTAACACAAAGACATGCAATGGCAATGGAATGAAATACCTCAGGGATGGAAATAAGACTCCCATTGCATAGCAGTTTGAGCCATTGCTAGTTTCAATAAGACACACCTGAGCTTGTTACCCTAAGGACTGTGGCTAATCAAGCTCACAATAAAACATAGAACTGGTGAAAGTGCTATGCCTGTATACCTGACTTCTTTCTGAGTTCACGGGAGGCCAAACGATAGAGGAATGTAATCAGCAGACAACACAGAACAATACTGAATATAAGACACTGCTGCTTTCCCTCAAAAAATCTGACATTATTTTGAACCCCCGCACACTGTTTCCCCAGTGATAAAGATCGGAAGAGTCTTCACTCCTGTACTGCTGTTTGCAATCTGTTATGTTGCCCTTGCTGGGAATACATAGTGGGATCCTGCCTCATGAAATCGCTGATCAAACCAAAGCTGCTGCCTGAGGCTTTCCTGCTGGCTCGCTCTTCTAGACTTCATTGGGTCAGGGGTCAGGGGTCAGAAGCAGTGGTGCTCGCTTGTCATTGATTGCACAGACAGTGGCGTGCTACGCTCCCCCCAGCCCCTTACCACATCTGTGCAAAGGCAGGTTGAACCCAGGGTTTAGTTTTGTTATTACATTTTTACGCTGAGGGTAAAATAAAATGAAACCATGGGTAATTACCACAAAGCAGCGTTGATCTATGTTTTATTGAAGCCTTTTTTTTCACAAGGTGCTAAACTATGTTTTTTTTTAAAAATTTTAATTAAAGCTGGCTTTACTGTGCTGTATTTCTTAAGTCTTTTGAGGAGTCATTTGTGCCATATAATGGCAGTGCAGTTAAAAGGTTCTGGTTGAATCTGGCATGGTAGTTTTGCAGTTTTCTCATGCCTTTCCCGTGGTTATGCATTAATTTACCAGGGTTTACCGTGTTTTAAATATGCTTCACCATGCCTCTTGGCTTTACATTGCTTACCTGTGCTTTACAATGTCTACACTATGCTTTATTCTTACTATGGTAAACTTTTGATGAACGAAAAGCCATCCTGCACACTGACAAGGGAAAGAACTACATCTGATGCAGTTTGATGAGTGTGTGTAGTAAGCGCATCACAAAACACTGTGTAGGAGGGCCCCAGAGCATCTTTTGTTATTGACTCAAAGAGAAAGAAAGTTCAGGAAACAGTGAGACTGCTTGAGTAAAGGGGGTGGGTTCGGATAAAGACAGAAGTAGAAGGAACGAGGAGTGCTGCTAAGTCGTCTTGGATTAGCTGACAGAAATAACCGCCGAAGCATTGCGCGCTCCCTGTTGCCGTGGTGAGGTGAGAGCTGCCTCAGGGCCCTGCCTTGTCAGTGCTGGTTTGCTGTGCCTGGGTTTATTTGGGCAGAGCACGGGGGAAAGGGAGAGCTTCACCGCAGCAAAGCAGATGTTCCTCTCGTTTGTTTCTCAGCAGTTTGATGGGAAACATTAACACAATACACGTAACATACAACACCGAAATATACACAGGGGCGGGGCAACATTGGCACTGAAAGGTATTGCTCTTCTGCATGGTTGCAGTGGAAGTCTAGTAACCTGACCGGCAGCAGCAGCAGTAGTGAGTAGCAGCATTACCTGGCCACATGCCAGACACTGTTTGGATCTGTTAAACCCAGAGGTCACACTGCCAGAAAGCCTGAAAGCTGCTGGGTTTTCGACCCGGGTGCCAGTAATAATGCACCGGCTAGACTAGACTCCCCTTGATTGGCCCGATTGATTCTGGTGATTTGATTTATTGATTGATCCCCTCTCAAATTTGGCGTCGCAGAAGCCGGGGCTAATCTTGAACTGCTATGAACAATCTCTTGCCAAGCAGAGAATTAAACCTGATAAGGAATGTATGAAAGGAATCTGAGCTTATCTTAATCACACAGTGTCCCAGTATTGCGTTGTTGGTATGAGGGAGGTGGTTAGAGGGTATAGGGAGAAGGAGGAGGGAGGAGGGGGCTGGGGGTGCAGTGCAGTCCACAGTCACCAGGCAGAATAGAGTGGATCTATAAATTGATGGAATTCAAAGCCTCCAGTATCGATTACCATTATAACAAACAGCAGTGCACAGAATGTCTGATTATTTTTAGACAAAGATTCAATGCTCTCAGCAGCAATTCTGCTGATGCTGTCACAGTGTCAGACGTCTGCAGTTGATTGCAATTAGAGGCAATACAAAACAAAATAATAATCCTTTCGTTTTATTTTCTTTGTTTTTATTACCCTGTGTTCATACAGAGCTAAACCTGCAGGATCAATTGTACACATTATACTGTATAGTGTTTTCTCATTCCTGGCAGCTAAGTTTATGTTTTCCTTTTATCTAATCCTCTCAGTGTATCTTTACATACATGTCTTCATATACTGTCCTGTACATAGCAACACATTCCCTTGTACTGGATGCGTGCACATGGATGCTATACAGCCACAGTGAAGCATCCTTTATGTCACAATTTTATATCCCTGTTATTTCGTATTCAATTATCATTTTAGCTAAGTGAATTATTCTAGACTCTCGTTAAGAAGCCAGCACTCCGTTACATGAATATAAGCTGTATTTTATTCATAAAAAACAATTCATGAAATAAATCATTCTCACGAGATGAAGCTTTGAGTAGGGTCCACTGTATTTGTTTTTCTTGTCTGGGGTAGGTGAGTGTCATGGGCCAACTCAGGAAGGTTTGAAAACACTACCTGTCTTAATGAGTTTCTGTGTGGAGCTGCCTATCAATCCACTGCCACTGCTGCCCTCAGCACAGCTCCTTCTCCCCCCAGTGTGGTCTGCGTGCGCTGGGTGTGGACCTCAACTTGGCCTCATGTCTGTGGAGCCTCTTGAGGGGAAAGTCTTCAATTACAGGCTGATGGCTGAGTGGCAGCTTTTAATCACAGGAGTTAGCTGTCGATAGGAACATGCACACACACATGCGCACACACACGCACAAACACACACACACACACACTGACACACACACACATACTCGTGCACACACTGGCACGCACACACACTCGCGCACACACACACCTGCACACACAAACTCACACAACGCACATTCGTTAGATTTTTTAAACATCTTGCTGAAAACAAATTCTCAAAAAATGCAGATTTCAAACTGCTCTGTGTCTAGACATGTAGTGAAATGCTTGTGCTGTCTATTTTAAACTAATTTGAATCAGAATTCGAATCTCCTAAAAAGAAATAATTCACCCCTTTACCTGTAACCTACAGGACTGCTCTGCTGTCGGTACCAGATACACTAAACTATAGAGCAACGTGCTACCAGCCTTGGAGCATGTTCAGGGGGTGGAGTGAATGACAACGACCCCACCCTGTCATTCTGCTTTGGCAATAAGTGTTTTAGAATTTGGGTGTCATTCCATTGTTGGGACGGACTATGAATGTACTGTATGTCACTCTTCCTGTCTGTCTATCTTTGCATAACCAGTGGTAATGAAACTTGGTTATGGTGTTCTTTAGCACATGTTAGGGAGAGGCTCAGAATCTGGTGCTATCTGGAGGTCTGGCCCTCCTTCCCTATGCAGGTGTTGTTTTTCATGAGACTGATGTACTTCTGTTGTGGGTAGCATCTACTTTCGTAGTAGGTATGTCCTGATCGACAGGACTACCTTCACTTTTATTTTCCAAAAGTTTTTAAAAGGATTATTTGGCAGCTGAAGTGAGGTGTAGATGTTTGTTTCTAGTTTCCAAGCACAGTAAAACATGTTTGTCTGAGAGATATTGGAATGTGGATCGATTGCATCGGCTTTCTAGACGTCAGATGGCCTTGACTACAGGGGGAGCAGCGTGTGTTTGTGTGTGAGTGTGTGTGTTTGTGCGTGCCCAACTCTTCTTCATCTCGGCAGAGCTTCAGCCCTAGATCAAAAAGTATTACAAAATATGTATGTAAAAAAAACAAAACGGCTGGATCTAAAAGATGCCTACTCATCACTTAGAAACTGGAGCAATTACTGCAGTTTGTTTTATTTTTAAAAGCCAGGTTTATGTGGTCACTCATAATTACTTTGTTAATGCGACCGTCCTACTCCCTTAAAGAGATTTACAGCCTTGTACTCAAACGGACAGTTTAAGGTATATATTATTGGCATCTTCCTGCTTCTAAACTCTGTTAACTTGAAATTAAAGAACCGTTTTCCTCTGAAAAAGGCTGATTTATGAGCGCTAAGTGCATTTTGTAAATCATGCTTAGAAGACCCCCCTCGGCACTGTTTGATAGATGTCAACCTGCCGTGACGTACTTCAGAAAAGCACCTAGGCCATGCTAATTTAATATTTTCACCCACTTTTATTTATTTCTATTTTTTACAATGTTGAGCATGCAAGATGTTGATTTATGATCCTGACGTTGTTTTTTTTTTCACCCTGTGCAGAAACCCCTTTGCTGAAGCAGGTTTATTGATTATTTTAAACACTGATTATCTAAAAGGCCGCTTGCTTCTTTAGGCATTGGATTTATTGTCATTTAATTATTTATAGCTGCTGCTTTCAGTGTATCGCTTCTCTCTTTCAAGGCTTCATATATTAGATCTGGTTTTCTGAATACAGTTCATATGGCAATCCCTCTGCTCTAACCTGTTTCTCTTTGCTTTCTGCAGAAAGAGCTCAACTCGGTGGGCTCGGAGCTGGCAGCAAGGCAAGAAGAAAGCGAGCACTCTCACAAGCATCTGATTGAACTCAGCCGGGAATTCAAGAGAAATGTACCAGAGGTAAGTATATTCTTTTATGTGATTAACCTAATGTGCATGGCCTTGGCTGATGTGCGTAAGGCAACTGCAGCCCTCAGATACCCCCTTTCACAGTGCTAACTGTTTCTGACATCATTGAATTCCTAGGACAGAGTAACAGTGAAACAGACCAATTTGTCAAAAATGATGAACCCACTTGCAGCCTTTCAAAGGGTAATCGGTTGCCAAATGGACACATAGGAGCAAAAGTAGCAATGAGGCAGAAATAAGGTTCCAGGGGAGCAATCTGAAGAGCAGTCTATGTGACCGATGCTTGGTGTACAGTAGGGCTTCTCAAACTCAGTCCTGGGGACCCCCTGTGTTTGCTGGTTTTCATTCCAACTGAACTCTCAATTAATTAACTAGACCCTTAATTGAACTAATAATGTACTTCATTAGACCTTTTTACTTGTTTTCAGCTCTTGAACAGTTGCATATTTCAAGTTAGCTGTAACATGTTATAAGTAACTTGAACTGCAACTGTTTAAGAGCGGAAAACAAGTAAAAATGTCCAATTAAGCAAATTATCAGTTCAGTGAAGGGTACAGTTAAGTAATTGAGAGCTCGGTTGGAATGAAAACCAGCAGACACAGTGGGGTCCCCAGAACCGAGTTTGAGAAGCCCTGGTGTAGAGTATTGAGTGTCTCTGGGACTATTTGTTGCATTGACTGTGATCTCCTCTCCCAAATGTCTGTCTGGAAACCATCTTTTTTTTTTCTACAATTGCTCCAAAATGGCAGAATTCATTTCTTTCAAATTTTGGAGATGATCAAAGGTGGCCATCGGTTGATTTTATTTTTTTTGGCAGGTGAAAATACCGTACCCTGCTGCACTGTATATGGTATACAGTATGGAGGTATTGGAAAAAGGCATTTCCACAGATCAAGGCGTAAAACCCCTGAGTTTTCTGCAGCAACCTAGAAAGCGACCTGAACTGCTGACTCTTTTTCTTGTCTACGTATGCAAAAGCAGGATGGTCTTTTCATGGATCTAGTTCCTGTTATTGAGGCTTCATTCTCTGTTTCATGACCTAACCCCACAGCCACCCCTGCTGGACAGCTGCAGAGCACACCACCTAACCTGCTGTTACTGCAACCCATAGGAAAATGAACTGCAGTGATGAGTCTGCAATCAGAGTATGCTACACTGTATTACTACAGCCAACTGATGTTAAGCTGCAGTTTTATTTTAAAGGACATAATGCAACAAATAGTCAGTCTTTCTGATTGTTTCTTAGTACTGTACCTCGGTATTTGTATCTGTAGCATTGTTTTCTATATCTATCTAGCGCTCATCTTTCTTGTGTTGCTTGACCATGTTTCTGGTTCTTGAGGAATCATGTGCTATTGTGACCTTTGAACTGGCTTCTGTACTACACTGTACCACGAGGAAGGTGGGGTCCACAGTGTTGAATGTGTCCTTGTAAAATCGCTGATTTCTAAAAGTTGCATTTTTAGCAAGGGTAACCTTTAGCATATCTATTCACTAATATCATTTTCTAAGCAAATTATTAGGGTTTGTTTCCAACTTACGTTTTTGCTGTGTTATGCTCAGCTGCAGTAAGGTGCATAGTTAAGAGTAAAATGTGAATCTGGCTAGGTAAATTGTTATAGCATTGTCCTGTACACCTGCATAGCAAAGCATGGTGATGTATAGTGACAGCACTGTGTAAAGCATAGGCAGTAATTTTACAAAGAAACATGCATGGTAAAGCACTTTGGGGTACTAGGATTAATACCTAGAAAAAACTGCAGTGGTCTCTCCAACCATTGAGCTCTGCCTTCCTTTCCATTGATGCACAAGGAATTCAAACCTCGATTGTTTAAGCCACCGCTTCTTACTGGGGACCGGATGAGAGCTCTTCAGTGTATTCTTTATAATCTTGTCAGTTTAATACAGGTAGACATGTCAGAATTAGCTGTGCCTCACAGGCACACACCTGTGATCCACATCCTTCAAGATAACACAACCATGAGTAGCAGAAACTCTGGGCATATTACAAGAAGTCCTGCTTCAGATACTGGATTACATTATAGTTCTCCGGAAAGAATGGTTTGATCTTTAGTTTCCTGAACGTTAATTTTTGGACAATGCTAAAATCAACTAGACGTTCATATATATATATAAAGATAAAAGATAACAGGAAGCAGTGTAGCGATACCTGTAATGTTTTAATGTGCGTGTCTTTGAATTTATTTTAGGAAATTCGGGAGATGGTGGCACCCATCCTTAAGAGCCTCCAGTCCCAGGTGAGTGTCCTCAATGGGTAAGGGAGGGGGCACAGATTCACTGGAGCTGTGTCTCCATCTACTGCACACATTCCCCTCCTGCAAAAATGTGTGCTTGTGTGAGTTTGACAAACCTGCTTTGCAAAGTGTAATGGCACAGTGCCGTGACCTCATATTGGACCACATCCACATTGGAATAAAGGGGTTCTGGCTAATGAAATAATTCCATAAATCGTGGTTATGTGGGTCCATTTGTAATGTTATAGGAAAGATGTATTTTCATTTAAAAAGAAAGCGTAAAGAAAAAGTACGCTCTCAGAGGGGCACCCGAGTGGCGCATCCAGTAAAGTCATTCTGTGTGACTGTAGGATGGGTCCTATAGCCTGGACGTCGCTGGTTCGAGTCTGGGCTATTCCACAGCTGACCGTGGACGGGAGTTCAGCAGGGAAGGAAGGCTTAGGTCGGCCAGGGTATCCTCAGCTCACCACGCACCAGCGACTCCTGTAGTCTGGCCGGGCGCCTGCGGGCTTGCGTGTCAGCTGCCTGGGAGCTGCATTGTCCTCCAACGCTGTAGCTCCTGGGTGGCTGCATGGTGAATTTGAAGCAAGCGGCTGACGGCACACGCTTTGCAGGACAGCGTGTGTTCATCTTCGCCGCTCCCGAGTCAGCGCAAAGGTGGTAGCGGTGAGCCGAGCCTAAATAATAATTGGGCATTTCAAACTGGGAGAAAAATAACAAAAATTATTGGCAACGACTAAATAAAAAAAAAAATAAAAAAAGGTATGTGTCAGTCAATGTGTCAGTCATCAAGGGAAGCAGCTAATTGGTTATGACAAAAAAAGACAATGAAGGATTGAAGATATTTTCTCATTGCTGAGGGGGAATGATCTAGGAGGTGCAAGCATGGTTATTAATATAGTATAGGTATACTATAGGAATCTTAAAGGATTTCATTACATGGTAAACTGACAAGCGTGTGTTCCCAAACCCACATGTAGGTCTCCAGTGGTGAAATAGGTGAATAAGGTAACAGGAGTGAGAAGCATGTTACTGCCACGCTGACGATGGCTTTAGCTGGCACACACGCACACACTGCGGAATAGGCAAGCATAGAGCAGCCTGTGTCACCTTAGACTGAATCGTTCCTTTTCTTTAATTTCTTTTGTTCTTTGAACTTTCTGAAAAAAACAAGCTTCTTTTCCATAGTTGCTCACTAATTACAACTAACCAAGAGCGTGATTAAAAGCCTTCAGTGACCTACTTCCAGAAACATGTGCGGTGCATTGTGCAAGACGCTGAAGGGTTAATGAAGTCGACGGCTGTCGGTGGACGGTTTCTTTTCTGTAACTTTGTTAATGAGGTCCCGTCAGACCTGACGAGAGGTGCTAATTTAGCTTCAGAAGTGCGGAGGAGATTAAGGACAGAAAGCAGAGTTTATGGCTTAAAATACATCCCATCCTTATTAATCCACTGTCCCTGGGAGCCAAACATTTTGGGTTTCATAATGAAGTGAGTGCTATAATGAAGATAATTTTAATAGGATTTCCTGTGGAGAGGGGCGATGCGCTGCCTGCCTCATCTCAAAGGTAGCTTTGCTGCAGAGAGAGAGAGAGAGGCCTTTCAAAAGACAACGGAAAGCCTCGTCATTAACTATCCATAGTTTCACAGACAACAAAGACTTTCCTCCTTGACTAAAATGATGTTAGCCCCCTTCCCTGTCCTCCCATGATCAAAACAATCTGTTATCATTTTTTGATTTGACTCTCTTGTCGACCCTATTTGAAATTCGCAATTTCTAGATCGCCTTAACAGTCATGAGATTTGAAGACAAATGAACATTCTTTCAATAAACCTCCCCTGACACCCTGTACATTCTCATACGTGTCACCGAAACACAACGCTAAGAGCGTTCAACAGTGCACATAATCACATAATGTGTCCTCCTAAATGAGAAGTTTTTGCCAATGATTTCCCTATTGTTTTTTTTTTTAAGTACTTTTAAGTAAACAACACAAGTAGGCAGGCCGTAACAATATCTCTGCAATCACTTTCACTTGCTTGTTGCAGGAGGGAGCATGATCTGGATACGCTACGTTGCTTATCAGAGAAATACCTTTTCTCCTGGCAAACGATCCTGAGTAAAAGTTGAGAGATGTGTTCCCCAGGTGATTTATGGCCTGCTGTAAAAAGTAGGTGTTTTTTTTAAGCACTGCAGGGGTTTCTGTAACACATGTAGATTGGGTTTAGCGATCAGCGCTGAGAGAATTTCTTACAATAATCTGAATTATTCAGATGTTTTTCCTCCCCCTGAAAAAGTAGATTCCGCTAAGCAGACATCCAGTTTTTGGGGTTTTGCTTGGCGTTGCCAAAAAAAGAAAACACGGGATCATCCTTCTAATTATCGAAACTTGCTTTACAAAGATAATCCAGAAAGTAATTTAGCATGCACAATGAAAGTCATCAAGCAGCACAGATGGCAATTCTGATAAATAGTTTGTAACATGTAATTAGCAGCTTTGGCGGTTTCATATCATTAACCCCCAGATCTGGGAAATGATCTCCTCATTATTAACTGTAAAAGTACAACTGAGCTGACTGGACAGCAAACCAGCAAGCTGCTATTAATTACCCAAATTTATTAAAGTGATTGTCCGCAGATTTGGTTTTGTTTGGATACGCACTTGAAAACATCTGAATTAAAGGTTTTCGCTGCTTGTAATTGTGGCATCGCTTTACTCCTGATGGGTTTTTGGTTTGACTGGCTGTTTCTTCTGCAACTTCCGAAATTGCAAACTGATTATTTTTCAGTAAATTGGTTTAATCTTAAAGGTGTGATACAGGTGGGCAGATACTGCTGGACCGTGGAAGGGTCCCGAACCCTTTTTCACCGGGCCAATCGACAAGCTGCTAACGAGGAAGCTGCTGTTGCGCTTCGAACATTCCTGGTGTACTCATACCTGGTGTGCTTGGGAAAGCAACTGTGGATTATAAAATGCACGTGCTTATAGGCGCTCTGTGTGGAGTGTAGGAAGCTCCCTAGAGCCTGGAGTTCGCAGTTTCAGGTCCAGGCTATGTCATTGCCGACCATGACCGGGGGTTCCTAGCGGGCAGCGCACGATTGGCCGAGCACCGCCTGGGTAGGGAGGGCAATCCACGGTTCATCCCGCACCAGCGAACCCTGTAGCTGATAGGGCGCCTGTGGTTCTGCAGTGGAGCCGTTCAGATCTGTGTTGTCCTCCAGCACTATAGGTCTGCTGGCTTCGCTGTGGATCTGTACTGCAAAAAATGATGGCTTGACAGGAGCACGTTTTGGAGGACGAGTGTTTCAGCCGGGGGGGTTGCAGCGGTGAACCGGGATAAAAATAATAATTGGGCATTCCAAATTCGGGAGAAAACTGGGGTAAAAACCATTGGCAACAACTCAATTTAAAAAAAAGAAAAGCAAATGCAATGTTCCAAACTCATTTAGTACGAAGTCAAGTATAAATTTACCAGTCTCATTAAATATGTAAAATACATGCAAGCCTGAAGCTGACATGCCATCGAAAAGTAGGTTGCAAACATGTGTGAACTGGAGCGCTCCACAATTTGAACTTCATAAACCACTTTAATGCATAGGCAGGACTGGCTGCACTAGCATTGCTGTACGATATAAACAGATGGACAAACACTGATGTATTTACAGAGACAAGCACTGATCTAAATAGTGGCAGATCCTAATACCACCCCTTTAAAACCTGATTTTCTGTGAATCTCGTTTAAATTTTATTTTATGTAGTAATGTAATAAGTGGGTCGATACATCACCCCGGGGGGGGGATTCCATTTGGGTTTAGTATGGAGTTAAACAATGATGGTCTTATACCATATATATACCATAGTTTAGATCATTCTAATATCTCCCAGTGTCTGCAGTGGAATGTACTGCCCAGTACAGCAGGATGGATTAATCAATGAAAAATTCTTACCTGAAATATATTATATATATATATATATATATATATATATATATATATATATATATATATATATGACCAATTCTCTCATATTACCGAATTACAAATGGTACATTGAAATTTCTTTTTGTTTGATATTTTATTTTTAAACACTGAAACTCTGAATTAATTATTGTAAGGTGACATTGGTTTTATGTTGGGAAATAATTTTATGAAAAATAAAAAACTGAAATATCTTGCTTGCATAAGTATTCAACCCCTGTGCTGTGGAAGCTCCCAGTTTGAAAGAAATTGCCCTAACAAGGACACGGTTACCTTATCATTGGCCTCCACCTGTGAACCATTAAAGTTGCTGTCACATTTTCTGGATAAAAACCCCACTGTTGAAGGATCATTGGTAAGGCTGTGAATCTGAAGGAAAATGAAGACCAAAGAACATTCTACAGAAGTTAGAGATAAAGTAATACAAATGCATAGATTAGGGAAAGGATACAAAATAATATCCAAGTGTTTGGATATCCCAGTGAGCACAGTTGGATCAATAATCAGGAAGTGGAAGCTGCATCACACCACCCAGGCACTGCCAAGAAAAGGCCATCCCTCAAAACTCAGCGCTCAAACAAGAAGGAGACTTGTGAGAGAGGCCACAGAGAGGCCAACAATCACTTTGAAGGAGCTACAGAGTTCAGTGGCTGGGAGTGGAGTAATGGTGCACCAGTCAACCATATCAAGAACTCTGCATAACACTGGCCTGTATGGGAGGGTGGCAAGAAAGAAGCCGTTACTCAAAAAGTACCATCTGAAAGCACGTCAGGAGTTTGCCAGAAAGCATGAGAGTGACCCAGCTGCGATGTGGGAAAAGGTTTTGTGGTCAGATGAGACCAAGATAGAGCTTTTTGGCCAAAACTCAAAGAGCTATGTGTGGCACAAACCTAACACTGCCCATGCCTCAAGACACACCATCCCTACAGTAAAGTATGGTGGTGGCACCATCATGCTGTGGGGATGCTTCTCATCAGCAGGGACCGGGCATCTTGTTACAATTGAAGAAAGAATGGATGGAGCAAAATACAGGAAAATACTGCAAGAGAATCTGCTTCAGTCCGCTAAAAAACTGAAGCTTGGGAGGAAATTCACCTTTCAGCAGGACAATGATCCCAAGCACAAGGCCAAAGCAACATTGGAGTGGCTCAAGAACAAAAAGGTGAATGTCCTACATTGGCCCAGTCAAAGTCCTGATCTCAATCCTATTGAGAATCTGTGGCACTATTTGAAAATTGCGGTCCACAAGCGTCGTTCAACCAACCTGAACAACCTGGAGCAAATCTACCAAGAAGAATGGGCCAAAATCACTCTGACACTGTGTGCAAAGCTGGTACATACTTCCCCCAAAAGACTTAAAGCTGTTATTGCAGTGAAAGGTGGCTCTACCAAATATTAATGTGTGGGGGTTGAATACTTATGCAAGCAAGATATTCCTATTTTGTCACCTTACAATAATTGATTTTGAGTGTTTTAAAAAAAAATATCGAACAGAACGAAACTTCAATGTACCATTTGTTATTCAGTAATATGAGAGAATTGGTCAGGGGTCTGAATACTTTTGCAAGGCACTGTGTGTGTGTGTGTATATATATATATATATATATATATATATATATATATATATATATATATATATATATACCCTGCATGTCCAGCCACTTGGAACTGATGTGTTTCAGCACATTTTGCTCTCTGGTGTCTTGAAGTTTCATTTTTAACATCCTGACAGCGCAAACCCTATTGCCTCAAGATGTCATGCTTGGCTGCCCTGCTGTGCAAATGTTAGCAGTATGTTAGCTGCCCACAACTCTCTAAGCTGCTGTGTTGATCATACGGAGCTTTTGAAATGCTTTTATCAGCATTGTGTCTCCCGGTGTCTTCATGACTGCTAAGGTGCGCCTCTTCTTACTTCTTTTCCTTTTTAAAAGAAGAAGCCAGGAGAGAGTAGCAGCGCTGCTGCTTTGGGATTCATACAAGGCTGGAAGGAAGAGGTCCATTGCAGTGCAGGTTGAGCCATTCACAGGTTTACTAGGAGCTTGTTTTTTTCCTGTTTGTGGTATAACTCTATTAGAAATGACTTGTCTTTGAATTTTTTAGACTCTCGTAGTAGTCTTGCTCACTTTGTCATGCCCCTTATAATTCCTTTCACTGGCAATTAAGAAACAGCCTTATACACAGCACAGTCACTCTGTGGACCTAACAGGGTTCATCTCCTGTGAATAATATTGCATCATGATATTGCATCATTGCGTCAAAATAACACTGTGAACCCTGGGAAGAGTAACGCACGGATATGAAGGCTGTTGTTTTCAGCGACATACAAAATGGAAATGAAAAAAAAAACACCTTGTGATAAGCTGTGAATGCCATGATTGGTGCTGCATGCGTGCGATTCATCAGATGCAGACAGCAGAACGTGAGAGAGAGAGAGCTCTGTGACTTACTTGGCCCTGGGAAGTCTGCTGGCAAGTGCACACTCAAATTAGCCAGTAAACATGTGTGAAATCAGTGACGGCTGCTCTGCAAGCTAATGCCAGTAGAAATATTCATCAGGGCTGTAACAAAAAACACAAAAAACATGCTCTGGGCTTTTCACAGATTTGCATCATTTTATTATTTAGGAAATAAACGATACTTGGATTTCAGATTCAAGTAATCATTTTTCTCTAAATGTGTTGCACCCACACAGAGACAGATTAGACAGATTGGCACACTGGCACCATACGTACATTGACTGGCCTCATTAGTGCACCTAATATAGGGGTGGCCCAGCGTTTCACTTGGTCATAGCCTTGAGACGACCTGGCATAGACTCCACAAGGTGCTGGAAGGTGTCTTGAGGGGTGATAATCAGTCAATAATATTTCACACAGTTGATACAGAGGATTGTGATAGTGAACAGGTTGTTCAAGTTCATTCCAGATGTGCTCAGTATGGTGCAGTCTCTGTCACGCTCCTCAAACCACTCACACACAATTCTTGCACGGTGTATCTCTGCGTTATAGTCTTGAAAATCACCATCAGGATACAGGTTCAGCATTATTCAGCCTTCCAGAGTAATCCAGGGGCCCAAGATATACTAGGAAAACACACCCTACACCAGGGCAATGCCAGATCCAGTCAGATAGGCAGTTCCTTGTTAGGTAGCAAGGTTCAAAGCTCTAGTGCAAAGAAGAGCCCATTTTCTGTGAGGAATAAAACAAATATAGGCATTTATTAATATTAGTAAGGAACAAATTTGTTGATAGAAGGATAGAGTTTATGTTGCCGTCGAAGTGCAAAACTATTATTCAACTATTTCTACTATGGACACTAGAAGTGGTATACCCCATAGGATGAAGGAATCTGCATTGTATATTATAGTCATTTCTATGCAATCTAGTTGCATTCATTGTATATCAAGTCAATACAAATACCTAAAGGTACCTGACATTTTAATTGAATTTAAAAATCAAAAACTAGTAAGTTCAGATTTTAAAGTAAATCTATTGTCTTAATTGAAACTCTAATTGTCTTTTGTCTTGGAAAATAATGTAATATGTAGTTACGATTGATCTGTAAATTAAAATAGGCAAAGGAAAAAAAAATGTTACTGCAATATTTGTATGGTTTTACCAAACAGACTTTTATTATCACTTTTCACAGTGATGTTCTTTGCATTGTGTTCATAGGGGACATCGTTTCTCAATTTTCGTCTGCATTAAAAGATTGAAGTATCGATACAAAATAACGGAGCTTTAAGTAATAAAGCAGAAAACTGTCATTTTTGATGAACTAAGTATTTTAAGCTTTTAATTTTCTAATTCTTAATTTTTCTTTTTTGCTGGAATAGAATACCGTATATCATGTAAATATCACACAAATAAGAATAGGGTCTTATACTCGGTTATTCGCTGTTTTCTTTAAAGCAGATCTGTTATGAACGAGTGAGTATAAGCACCCTCAGAGGTGAAGAATAAGTTGTAATAAAGGAGATTGTCAGGTATTCAACTTCTTCAAGTAATTAAAGCTTTACTGTAGTACCAGATGTCTGTTTTAAAATACATCTTTGCCTTTGTCTTTAGAAACTACACATGAGACTGGATGCAGCTAATGGAAGAACTTTTTTGTTACCTGCATTTACTTTAGCTGTTTGCAGACTTTTGATTATCCATGCAAAGGGTGTTGTGCTCCATACGGTAGTTTAGTTATAGGTTTTTAAGCTTGATGTGCTTAAAACTCAAAATACACAGTGCTAACGATTCTTTGTAAAAGCTTAAAAGTAGGCCAGTTAGTACCTAAGGAACACTTTGTTCCCAGGGATATCAGTCTAAATGCCAGACCTAGAACTACTTGGGCCAATTTCTTTATAATGTGACTTGACAGTTTGGGGCTTGCAATGGTGTATCATCCAGAATACTAATTACCATCTGGTGATATTAAAAAAATCAACAGGGTGAGCCCTACATACAGTAGTACATTATTTGGGATGATTTAGGAATTGCATTTGGAATAGACAACCAGGCTTTATCGCAGTATGTGGTCAAGTGACCCGCCAGAACAACTGAAACACCCTTCAAAGTGGGGGCCGTCCCGACTGCCTGCAGCGTCCCTGCGCTCTATTGACACTGTTATGGCAGGTTTGTGTTTTTTCTTTATAGCTGACATAACTGCTCATGTAATTATGGTAGTTTGTTCTGAAGGAAGTTCTTCAGGGTAATGGTTCTCTACAGTTCACTAAACAGTAATTCCAAATTAGTCCAAGGCTCTTTTAATTGCCCTTTCGTGGGGCTGTTCTGAAATGGAGACACACCCCCAGCTCTGGTTTACTGCACAATTTCCCATAACTTACTCTGTTATCTCTTTAATTGGATCCCCAGGATTCAGCGCGGATGCTTGTGCTGTTTACAGAGAGTAATGTCGCCTCACACTGTATTGACGCGCCGAAGAGACGGCATGAGAGCAGGTGCTGACCAATGGGATGGGGAGTAGCGTTTCTTCTCTGTGTTCAGGGTCTCTTAAAGGTGCAGCACCGCTGGGTCCAGGTGAAGTCGTCATACACCTGTGCACAAAAGAGCATATCTCAGGTGCTTCTGATTGCCCTGCCCAGCCCCTTTGCAGAGTCCCTCCATTCAAACTCCCAAAGGGACTGTGCTATGAACTATTCCCCCTAAGAGAAGGGAGAGGAAGGATTGTCATCTTATTCCCTGTGTTTAATTCAGTAGTGTAGTACTGGTCTTCTTGCTCCCTTACTTGCCCTTGTTTGAGTGAAACTGAGCACACATGCCAACTGCCTGTGTAATTTATGTAGAAAGCGGCATGCTAATGGAAGCCTACTTGGGAGTGCCTCAAGTTCACCAGCAGCTCTCTTCAACCGGGCCCTCATTGTTTCGAGTGGTAGACATGGGAATCGCCACCCTTGAGGTATGTGTGAATTTATTACCAAGGACACTGCCTGTATGCGCTGGCTATGGATATTATTTGGACAACATTAGCAAACATAATTGAAGAACTGACTTATACGCTGATTTATACAGGCAATGTCAACTCCTCCTTTTCCTTGAGCATTTGGTTTTAAAATTTTAATAGACCGGATGCAAATGATTTGAATGAGCACTTTGTGCATTTGCAGTTCTAACATAGAGGCCCATACGCAGTATGAGGGCGGCTCTGGAGGCCCCCAGCTCGGAGAATCTATAGCCAGGTACTGCACCATGACTGTCGGAGATGTACGGACACTAAGTGGACAATGCCGTTCTTTTCAATAGCACCGTTTGTCCTGTAATACAGTATTTGGAATTATTAAATGTGGGCAGCGCTGACGGGTTTCAGCTGGTTTGCACTGTTTATGACGGCTTTTGGCATTTGTCACCCCCTACAGGCCAGCTAACTATATTACCATGTGTGCTGATAACTATACGTGCACAGCTGATCCATTCCTGATTCCTGATCCATTCCTGATTCCTGATCCATTCCTGATATGAGTTTAACCTGAGCCTATTACCTGTACAGTGTGGCTAATGAAGCTCCTAGTAAAACCTAGTATGGGTGAGATTGATATGCACTGGGAGTCTTATTTCTATCCCTGTACTAAAAAAATACCTAGAACGGAAAATTTTATACATTGAGGAAATTAGGATTTGTTCTGCTAAAATCCATATGTACCAAACATATTATAGACACCCCATGAAATGTGACTCTACTTGATTAAAAAAATCCCAGTGACTGCGCCGTAGTCTGTATTAACTGCAACCAGCCCTCCCACAGTATAAAATGTCTTCTGCCGGCCACTCCCCCCATCTGGTTCTTAACAGTGTTTTAAGCCCTCTTGTAGATATGTGAAATCAATAGATTGCACATGCAGTGTTAACGCGCTACAGGCAGCCTTACCGCACGTGCAAATGTTAACAAGGTTAGATCACACGCTCAAAGACTTCTGTCAGCGCTGTCATTCCACCCGCCTGATATTTGCTACTTACAACATTTAAACAGCTCTTGAATACAACAAGGAGAAAAATCAATGCAGGATGCATCGCTGGAGGCGCCTTCCTTACGTTGCGCCAGGGATAGGTGGAGGCTTAATGGGAGTTTGATCTCACTTTCCAGAAGAGGTTACTGCCTGACTCCCTTCTTCCCCAAGCAAGCACCAGAGAAGGTGTTCTGATTAAATCCAAGGGGATTCAATTCCTCAACACTGGGATGATCATTTTTTAAGCCTGCTTGCCCTTTGATGTTTCTGAGTCTCTTATTGGCCTTTCCAGGTCTCTGTCTCTAAGAACTTTAACTAGAAAAGTATAGATTCAGAGCCCGGCCATTTAATGTCAATTCCAAAAGACTGAGCTGGGAGGGTGACAAGAAGCGGATTCATCAAATAACCTGGTAAAATAGGCAGTGAAGCACAAACACGGGTGTTGACATGGATTCCTCTTTGCCTGTGTGAAAGCCCACTGCGCAGTACAGTGAACCCAGTGCTGCATTGGTTCCAGTACAGTACTTTTCGTTATAATATTTAATCATTCAGGACAGTCTGTCATACACGACATGCACAACACGTTGTACTTTTGAAATGTTAAAAAGCTGTATGTGCAAAGGTTAGGTATTGTGGAGCTGTTTATTTTCAATATTAAAACAGCAACTTACATTTAAACAGTTCAAGAGTACGCTTTCATTTCCTGACGTGATATATAATTAATATTATATACCCTCTGAATCATATTGTATCTGCCAGTCAACCTTATATGCACCTGTTATTGTTTACCTTTCATTACTGTTTCTGCCTTTATGGACTATCTTTGAGCAAGCCTGAGCAACTTTCTAATGAGGCCAGTATTAAAATGAATGTTAAGAATGCACTATAAGGTTGCCAACTGTCCGGTTTTAGACCAGACAGTCAGTTTTTTAAACCTGCTGCCCGGTTTTCTAGTACACTGAAACCGAGACATGCTTTGCCCGGTAACACTCGATGCCAGTGTCGCCAGTGGTGCAAATTCGTGCCTTTAATTATCAATTGCTGAAATCACCATGACGAACAGCACAATTACAGCTTTTGATAGGTACATATTTTAATATATGCTGCCATTCAATTATTTTCAGCAAATCGCTGTGAAGATAGATGTTGCAAGCAGCCAAACAGAGAAGGAGGCGGTGCCTGCGTTGTGTAGCAAGCCCGCTGGTTTGTGATAGTCTGTCAACTTTATGTTCTTTAAAAAAAAAATAGTGTTAAAAGAATCAAGGTCAGCTGATGATACAGTATGTATTGCTATTTTATATTTAATTACATTTAGAAAGATATATTTGAATAAAACATTTAACTCATGTCATAAGCGTATATCGCTGTCACAAAAGGAAGCAGTGTTCAGTGAGGTATGAATAGAACTAGGTACCACATCAATTACTTAGTCAAAATATTTAGATTCTCCGTGAAATATCATTTATTATTATTATTTACTGGCTAAATGAAGAAGATACGATGCTAATGAAGAAAAAACGACACTGAAAGATACAGTGCTTTATTTAGCATTTCACTCCTTTGCAGGGTTTTTTTGGTCCAGAATACTTGTTGGTGTTGATTGTTATAAATTGCTGCCTTCACTGGTTGCAGTTTAAATCCCAGTAATCATTTCTAGCAGGCAGTGTGTGTGTGTGCGTGCGTGCGTGCGTGCGTGCGTGTAGGATAATGAACAAATAGAAGTTTAATATCTGTGTTCCTTTAAAGTCATTGTAGCTAACACAATTACACTAGGTGTCAAATGTGCAGTTTTGAAAGAAGTACCATCATACTACACAGGTATTTTCATTTTGAAACATGATATCTGGTACTATATTCGGTTACAGAAAGTTATCCTTCTCCATGCCTTATTCTCAGGAAGTCTGTTACACTTGCAGTTCCTGGGTCATTTCACCTCAGCAGTGTCTTCTGGGTCAAAGATTGTCACTGGCTAAAAGCATGTCAGTCAATGGGTTGGTTGGTTAATGACAGGAAGGGAGCTGTTGAAAGGATGGGTACAATTTCAACCTCCAGGTTTGCAGAGATTTCTTTTACCAAGTATAGTACCAGGTATCGAGTTTTTAAATAGAAATATACATTATTAATACATGTGTTTCATTCAAAACTACACATGTGAGACCTAAATAACGAACAGAAGTGAACTGCAATTATTGAGTTAGCTACATGAAAATCAGATGCATGACAGATACGCTAGATTGATAGTAACCAGAGGTTGATTATAACCAAATCGATATTCTTCATTGTCAGTGGTGACGATGTTGTTTGTATTTGTGTTTATGTACGTGTCTAATGCTAAGTCTAGGAGTACTGTTTTGTGCCGCAGTGTACTAGCTATCGAGTCTGGACTGCATCAATGATGGATGCATTGACCTGACCAGGAAGGCTACTTGAAAGGGAGTAATACAATAACGTAGATATGAATGGGAGTCTTAAAGGCTATTACTCATTAATAAGACACTGCAGGGAGTTGGGTTGATGGAAGTTATGTAAAAATAGACTGCCTGCAAGCAGACGGGTTTAAATGTTTAATCGAATCATCCAGCTATAATACAGTACAGCCGCGGAGGCTTGCTCACGGTAACTATAGACCTTTGGAGAATTTGAACTCGCTCACTCTATAAATAAGTGGGAATGCTAAATGCACAGGCAGGCATAAAAATCCATGCTTTAACTCAGGAGTTATTTAAATATGTTTATTGTTTTATTAAGTTTGTTATTTTGATGAAATCATATTAATATAGTTTAAACAGCAGCAGGGTAATGTTTGGATTATAGATAGTAATAAATACTGAACTTTGTTTTTTTATGGGCTGCTTTTTTTCAAGGCATTACATTTTGGCAGTTGTGGTTTGATTTGTAGTCTTTCTGCTGGGTTACTGCTGAGAAACATCAACTTTAATGAATAATGCAGACGAGTTCTCATGCCAAGGCCAAACACTGTCTCCTGGATGAGAGATAACTCCTATCAAATCAGAAGAGCTCAATACACACAGAACACAGACAGACAGACAGACACTCACACTCACACACACACACACACAAACACAGACACACACACACACACACACACACATATCCACACACAGAAACACACGCAGACACACAGAAACACACACACATACACAAACACACATCCGCACCCACAAACACAGAAACAGACACACACAAACACACAAACACAGAAACACACACACACACCCCACACACATACAAACACACCCACACAAACACACATCCACACCCACAAACACAGAAACAGACACACACACACAAACACACACAGAAACACAGGAACACACACACATACAAACACACACACAAACATACACACACACATACACATATCCACACACAGAAACACACACACACACACAACCACACGCAGACACACACACCGCACAGAACGCAGACAGCTTTTCTTGTTTTGAAATCAACACATTAAAAAAAAAAATGCAAATATCGGCACACCTCTAAGTGTTATATCACTGACTGGACACTTTGCTATGTTGCTGGTGTGCAAAGGAATCCTATTGCCTCCACGTGCATTTACCATGGGAAGTATAGAGCAGGAATGTTCCTGTCAGTCAGCAGCTTGAATTAAAATTGTATCACTCATTTATCAATAGCTTTCTTTTAAAAATTGTGAAGAAGCTGGCATGATGTCCTGGTATAATGAAACAAAGGCCACACTGACACTTGTAATTAATTAGGCCATTATATATTCTGCAATGATAATTGCTTTACTGGAAAGTCACCATCCATGAAAAAAGACTCTCTCGTATACACGCCATCCATCAATGTGAGCATTTCCTGTGCAGCTGTGCTTCCTCACCTTCACTTGCTTTACAATGGGAAGGAAAATCACAAACTAATGATACATCAGTAGATAAGTTGTGATCCTGGTACTTTGCATGCCTCAGGCTGCTGCCAGAGATCGCTGTGCGCCATGCAACTGCAATGTATGGCTTTTTTTTGCAGGCTGTCTGTCTATAAAAATCCCATTCTGAGGTATGTCGGTATGTCACTCCCGTTTACGATATGACAGTCACACTGACAGGCTGTTTTGCTGTTTATTGATGGTTTGTGCTCGGAGTACTAACAAAACAACGGCTTGAAAAAATGACAACATATATTTTGAATTGATTTAAGTTGGTAGGCAACTGCTTGCAGGGTATGATCACAAATGCCTCTTAGTTTACTGTCGGTTTTATATTCAAATATTTTAAACAGAAGCCCATTTAAAAATCTCTCTATAATACCAAGGTAATGAAAACCTGTGTAGCATCAGGTCAGGTGAACTTCTCTTTCTTTAAAAAGGTGTAAAATACCAGAGAGGATCAATGATTCGTTTAGGGTCTGTAATCTTGTGTGGTAAGGTCATGAGGACTATTATTTGTGACATCACAGTACAACAATCTAAGCACCACCAGTGAGGAGGAAGGGAGCTAGCTGAAGATTCTTCTGAAATCAGTCACTGATATGATGCAGGCTGTTTTTATTTCATGATTGACATGTCGAGCTGATTTGAAGCGACAGGACAACTTGATTTGTGTTGTGCGATGCTGAATGCTCACTTTGTAAAGCGGCGCTCTCTATCAGAAACTGAGGAAAAGATACAATAAAGATTGGAGGGCACATGTGGTGCTGTTCGCAGTGTTTTTTGGTGATGGCGACAAAGATTCTGATTTGATCGGGACCTTTTTGTTGTATTTAAAAGAAATAAAACAAGTAAGAAATATAGGTCAGCCATATAGCAATCACTGTCAAATTATTCATCGTTGCACTGGCCTGAATGATCTGTCATCCAATGTTTGGATACCACACCACAAACTCTACACAGAACTAAGGAAGCAAAGTACTGCTTCATTTTAACTCTAAGCTGAGGAATACAAACCTAAAGCGGTATATAATAAAAAATGATAAAATACATATAAAATCCACAGTCAATAGTTTATGAGATGAAACCTCTACACCATGTTATAGAGAGACATGGACAGACAGACAGTACAGTGTAATAGAGAGACAAATGGACAGACAGACAGATGGGCATGGCTCTTTAATTGACTCAATATTTGTGAACATAGCCCTGCAATCAACATTTGGGGTGACGTCTTAATCAGTGTCTGTTGTTTTTCTTTACTGGCTCCTCATGAGGGTCTGGTAGGAGCTGAAGGGGAGCCAGGGCGCAGTCTGCTGTTCAGGGGTGCCCAGGATTGTGGGGGTGACCTTACCCTCTCTCCCATGGGTGCCGAGGAATTTAAATGAAACCTTCCACAAGAGCCTTCCATCACAGCACACACAGCCTGCAGCATGCTGCCAACTGGCAAGGTTAAAAATGAGGATTTCAAGTGATAATTGCATAAGCACTAGTTGTGATAATTGTAATTGATGATTACATAATTGATAATTGTAGGCTTGCCAATCTGAGCAGCTTGAGTTTTTACTAAAATAAGCCTTTTGTTCTGCGCATGGATGGCACCGAAAGTGAAGCTGGCAGCTGTGTTTCTTTGTTTTTTATATGTGAGTTAAGAGGGATGAGGGGCACGTTCCTCTTAAAGGAACAGAGCTGTCACATTTTAAAGCAAGAGGCTGGAGTTTAAAGGGAATTCTCTATTGTGTTCCAGTGGAGTGACTGGGATTCCTTCTACTCTCGTGCACATGAACAACTGCTTATTGCAATGCCTCACCTGTATTGTTGTCCTGTAATACAGTTTCCAAAAAAAGACTACACTGCTACACTGACAGCACTGTTTGAAGATTAAAGTAAAGCTGTTTTAATTCACCGTAAAGTTTACATGGTTTTATATTGTTTAGATATTGTTTAGATAGCTGGCTGTAAAATGTGTAGAAGCGCAAACTGTGGTTTGTACAAACCTATAATCTTCTAAAATATTTTTTAATCCAAAATGAATGTTTTTAAAACGGTCTGAGTACTTGGAATTCTGGAAACTCGTAAGAGTCAAGGCTGTCGTCAGATAATGTCCCCAGTGCTGCTTTCACAATATTAAGATAATCTTCATAGCAGGGTCTTATATAATGGTAGGTGTTTCAGCCAATTTGCATGGTACAAGAGATAAGACAAAATCCCCATGCAATTCACAGTATGCATGACATCTACAAGTGCTTGGAGGATCTTGCACAAGGCAGGTGATATGCATATCAAGCACTGCGTGTGCAGGTAACAGGGTGTGATTGATATCTCTGCACTCAATCTCAGATGGGTTAATGGTTTGACTGCAGCGATAATATCTTTGCGCTGTTTGGAGAATTATAGGAAATAAGGATACACAGTGGTGGGTCTTTGAATGGGCTTCATTCAAATCTAAAGGAAGAATATGGAAAGCTAAAGCAACATGACAAGGGGAGCAGTGAGGACTCTCCAATGCTATTGAGAGGGAAACCTTGAATATCACCCCATTAAAGTACAATTTGGGGATTACTGATACACCAAAGTGTACCAGTATGTACATGCCCAGGGGGGCTACCAAGAGGCTTAACTATTTCAGTATCTTTGATGAGAGGCGAACAGAGCATGTGCGAACATGTTTAACAGAACTGCGTGCAACCTTTAAAACAATAGGTGTGTCTTTAGAAGACACAGTGCCTCTAACTGGCCACTTGGGGTCCCCCAATTTTCTCACTGTGATGTTGAAATCATGTGAAACAGTAAGTATAACCCTTATAAATGTATATACCACTTGTTAGAAATCATTACCCAACGTCCCTCTAATGGAACCGTGTTTAAATGTGGAGAAAAGAAAGCATTTTGTCAATTGTAATAAAATCAAATTGATTCCCTATACAGAAAGAAAGAAACACACACACAAGACAATATTGCTCTCATTGAGCGATGGCGGAATGCTGCAGATTGTTACACCTGCATCAATCCTGTGTGTTGCCTTTCCAGTTTAGATTAACTCACTGGAGCAGCTTAGCAGCTTGGTGATGGACAGGATTGAGCTGACCTTTATGATATTTCTTTTAACTTAATGCTTTCTTTCAGTTCCCTTGTGGGCATTTCAATAGCTTCAAGTAAGTCGTGTGTACAGTACTGGAGCTGGGTGTTTGTCAGTGGTTTATCTAGTGACTCCATTACTGTACATCTACAGCTGTGGATAAAAGTTTTGCATCACCTAGAATTTTAGGATTGAGACATAATTAAAAAAACAAAAGTATATGAACATAATTTAAATCTTTTATTTAACATTGTGTAATCAAAGAATCTACAAAATGGTATCTACGGGAAGCCATACAAGTAGCACAGTATTTCATGCTAGACAGTCAAAATGTCAGTTTATTTATTTTTTTGTCAGTTTTTTGTAAAGTATATGGAAAACTACAAAGCGGTATGTAATTCAATATGTTAACATAACATTATTCAGCAGGTTTCCATTCGACATTATGAAGCAAGATTAGTTCATTCTACAGGGTGATGCAAAACTTTTGGCGATGGCAGTAGGTCAAATATCACGGCATAACAGTTGAAAAAAATTAAGGTAATCTGTGGTGTCTGAAATATTCCTTTTGGCAACCTGCACCAGTTGAACAGAAATGATTTACAAAGTCTGAAATGTACTCCTATTTTCTGGAAAGGTGAAGAGTCCATGGTAACGCTATGAAATAAGAAACTTCCTGTGTATTACTGTATAGGAATATTATTCCTTAAGTGTTCGGCTCTGATTGTGTTAAATTAACAGCCGCTTTTCAACTTTCAAAAAATATTTATATTAAAATATAAATATAAAATATTCATTGAAAATATGTTGAAATGCTTTGTGAAAACTGCTGTTGTAGCAGTGACTGCTTAATTCATTGTTACAACAATCAACAAGGTTCAGTGTGAGCACTGAAACAGAGCCTTTTAATGAGGCTTGCGAACTTAAAAATCCAAACATGGAGAAGGGGTGGTTGGTAATTACAGAACCAGCCAAATGTATTCATACAGGTGTCCCAACAATTAAAATAGCAATAACAAATTGAATCCAAGCTTTAGCATAAACTTTTGTAAAGGGATCACCTGTTAGTAGTAGGCCTTCTTTCAGGTCACTTCAGTCAGTTTAAAAAAAAAAACTGATGAAAACAAGTGGCAGCGAAAAGGTAAATCGAATGTAAAAAAAAGCAAGTGCAAAAAAACCTGGATACCTGGTAAAGGAAGGGCAGCGATACTGCTAAGCTTGGTGATAATGGCACCTTCTCCACCCTCTCTATTACAGGTGTAAGGAAGTCCACTGGGTTCTGTTAGCACTGCAATGAAAATCTGATACAACTTTGATTACAATGCTGCTTCTCTTCTAGGTGGTAGCACTTAGTAAACGAAGCAAAGAGGCTGAAGCCGCCTTTCTCGGCGTTTACAAGCAGTTCATTGAAGCACCAGGTAAGGATGCTGTTATATTTAATTTGTTTTTTTTACCATAACTTTATGATTTTTGCAATAGTACAAAAAAAAAGGTCATAATGCTGTTTCTGGAATGAGGAAATTTATATAGCAGGGCATTTAGCATTCAACAGATGCGGTTAATTTAGCTGAAAATGAACCTTCGGCTCAGAAAACCTTCATCACGGTCTGGTGGTTCTCTAACCGGTAATGATCACTGCTCAGGACATTATTGCTTAATAATACGCTGGAAAAATCAGTTTTGCCTATAAAAACCAAGGCGGTACTAATGTTTCAATGCTTCTCTTCAGAGAGTGCGAAACCTTAAAATCTGAAAACATAATTCCCTGGCTGGTACCAGCAGTTTCCTGAAGTTTTGCAGTATTTATTGAATGAGTGGCCGTCTCCTTCATGTATTTGTAATCTGGTGACAATACGCAATTCATCTTAAAATTCTGAGCCCATTAATCTTTTCTGCCATTAGTATTCATTGTAAGGGGGGGTGGGGCCTCGGGGTCTTACCCCGGGTACCCCACCCTAATTACTAAAGATATACTAAAGATTATTCTGCCAATGCAAAGGCCAGGAGAAAAAATAATGCTTGGTGGTCAATATGGCTAAACTGTAAGTGTAGAGGAGAAATGAGGTAGAGCAGCTGGCAGGCACTTAAACACGCTGCTTGTCAGTAATCTAACATTATGAGCTCCATCGCTTACATGAGAATTACGTAAAGAAAAAAATCATACATATATATGTATTTAGTTGCATTGTTTTGAATGAAAGGGTGTCCCTACTGCTAAAGCAACCTATGGGGACTAGAAACTACAGCTATGGCCAAAAGTTTTGCATCACCTACAATTTTAGGGTTAAGGTATAATTTTAAAAGAAACAACTATATGAACATAATTTAGATATTTTATTTAACATCATATAATCAAAGAAACTACAAAATGATATTGTAAAAGTCTGCCGGAAGCCATAATAGTACTACATTATTTCAATATGTTAACATAACATTTTTCAGCAGGTTTCATTCAACTATGTGAAGCAAAATTAGTTAATTCTATAGGATGATGTTAAACTTTTGGCTATAGCTGTACTGACTGATAAAGTAGGGTGTTTGAAACACACTCTCGCTAAGTTGCTGATCTTGGCTGGAGGCCCACAGGGAGCTCTGCTTTGACCTTTGCACTCCATCAGGGTTAAAGAGGAATGTCAGCTGGAGCCTATTCGCCTCATCTTGTCTCAACATGAATGAGGGTCTATGTAACTGAGGGTGTGACACACTGAATGTCTTGACTCGGCTTCATACTAAGACTGTTCTGATTTCTCATGGAGGCCTCTTCTCAGGAGGGTAGCACCCCTATCTTAGAGGAAACCTCTGGGGTGCAGTCTCAGAGGCCCAGAGCAATTAATTCCCGTCCCCACGCAGCATTTGATAATATGAGTGGAATGGAGGGGGTTTTACCCTTCCTCAAGAGGGCGCTGGCTTAAAGACGTGTTTTTCAAGTGCAACTAAACCACTTTTCTCAGTCCTGATCTTTTATATATGAAGGGGAGGGGAGGGGAGTAAGACAGTGGCACACCGCAGTGGTCTCCAGTAATCCAGCGCTCACACTTCAATTGAAAATGCAGGGAGCCGAGGTGTTACGTGGGAGGACAAGCAACACGCTGTGGGTGGGAACGCGTTGAAGAGAAGCCCTAAGCGCTAATCTCCAGACGGCAGTGTGTGCTTGTGTGCGTTGGAGAGGAAAACAACAGGAGAGAGAAAGCATCCAGTTGCACCTGCTCTTTCAGAGCCCCTGACTATACTCCACTCTATCCAGCTTTCCAAGCTTATTGGTTGGGTCAGGGTTTAAAGGTCACGGCACATAGAGTGCAGGTGTGCCCTTCAGGAAATGGTAGTGTTGCACCTTCAGAGGTAAAAATGAAAAGTTTGAGCTGCCTAATGATAAGCCGTGAGGTGGCAGGGTAACTGGACTTCACGAGAGTCCAATTAAAAAAAAAATAAAAGCTGGAAGGCTTTTTTGAAGTCTTGGTTATTTCCTGTTAAGGTAAGGAAAACCCTTTTACTAAAAAGGCAAACAAAGACTAAACAATAAAGGCATATTGGCATAGGGAACTGAATACATATTGAAGCATTCCGTTACGTGGGTAATGTTACAAAGAGCAGAAGAATGGTTGCCAGTTGCTAATTTACTGAGCTGCTCTTGTCAATGAAAAAGTCAACAGAAGCCTCTGATACATTTGTAAGTGGCACAAAGCCTGAATAAACATTTTTTGTATTACTAATATTATTTTGAATGGCTGGTGTCAACCCAAATCTTCAGTATCGAATGCAGTTTGTGTGTTTAAGCCCAGCTTGCACGGGTGTATGTAATTACCAAATGAAGCCATAAATCCTTTTAAAACTGTTTGCACAGATGTGCGCGAAGTGAGAAAAAAAAAAAAAAGCTGTAAATAAACATGTTAAAAGCTTAATGAATGTCATTGCTGTAGGAAGGTGGTTTAATTTAGGACTCCTTGCAGTTTGTGAATTCATGACTGCATTGTGTAGCTGGCTTAATTGGGATTGTGGTGTAGCTCCGATATTGTAACTAACAAGAAACAAACCGTACCTGTTGTGCAGAAATCTCAAACCATGCTTTCAGATAGCGATTGCAATTCCCTGGTCACCTCCCTACTTCTTCAACAGCTTCTCTCCTGTCATTAACCAAATGGCTGCTTCTCCTTTCCACTGACATGCTTTCAGCCAGCAATAAGTTTTTACCCAGAAGACACTGCTGAGGTGAGTAAGTGTAAGTGTAACTGATTACCGGAGCGTAAGGGATGGAAACTGAAAACTTTATTAAACCTAATTCAGTAGTAGATATCAGATTTTAAAACGAAAATGTATGTTTGCTATAAAAGTGCACATTTGAGACTTGCGTAGCTAATGGCTCTGCAGAAGGGTAAGAACGACTGTTATGTCAGACGTCCAGACAGCTTCTATCTATTGTAATTTGTGTTATACCATTTACTGCCTAATGCACACAGTTAAGGTGACTTTACCATTTGCATCAACTCAAATTTTAGGATTGAGACATGGTAGTACAAAAAAAACTATATTAATGTAATTTAGGTCTTTCATTTAACATCATGTAATCAATCTCACATTTTTCAATTTTAATTTATGGAAAACAAGAAAGCGGTATGTAATTCAATCTGTTAATATTGACAGCAGTTATAGTTCTTTCTATAGAGTGTTGCAAAGCTGTTGGCCATAGCTGTACAATGATAAGGGATGCAGGGGAAATTGCTAAACTGTGATAAAGGGGAAGAAAACTGATTTTAAAAACCTTAGGGAAAAGACCATATGTGAGGACAGCCTGTTTCCAAGCACACTATTAGCACCATTAACATATTAGTTTAGGCATTCTTCGCTGTTCAATGCAGCACGCTCCATTGAACACCACATGGTTCCCATTGTCCAGAATACAAACAAGAAATCGCTTACTACTCCTGTTTGTAATTCACAGCTCAAATAACTAGCCTGCTACTTACAAATGATCCTGTGTTAAAATTCTCCTGGCAGATAAAGAGGACAAGGGTGGGTACACAGGTCACACAAACAGTTGTCCTTTCAAAGGGGAGGGGAATAATTCTTGAGAAGCACACGGTCAATGCTATCAGTGTACTGCATCACTTCTAAATCCCCAGCACATCGGGTGATAAAGAAGTCACGTGACAAGAAGAACTGTTAAAAAAATGACTCTAAGACGGAATGTTGGCCTTTAAACAAGTCTCAGGATCTTGCTAATAGAAAATGGGAACATGGATATACTTGTATTAAATCTACAGTTTATCAATAAAAAATAAACCCAAAATATAATACCAAAAGTCTATAGGGGACCAGGAGTCTTTGGTACAAATTTGGAAAAGATGTGGTGAAAATAGCAGTTCTTGTAGAGTGTGACAGACAGACACACATTTTGAATAACAAGTTGGTTTGTTTTTTTGCTTTGTTATAACAATTCCTGATGGAAGCATTGCATATTCAGAGGTGAGTAATATTCTGAGCAACAGCACCAGCTAGTGGTCATCATTACCACTGCTGACAGTCACTCTGCCCATAGTAGAGCAAGAACCACAAAGACTGTCTACACTCAGAGTCTAATAAATACAGCAGTTATTAATGTAGATATATATATATATATATATATATATATATATATATATATATAGATATATATATATATATATATATATATACATATACACACATACACACAAACACACACACACACACACACACACACACACACACACACTTTAGGGTGCAGATTTATGCATGCAGGGCTGCATGGTTTTGTTATGCCAAGATCAAAACTTGGTAACAGTTTCCCTTAAAAAGCACCTCAGTATGAAACACGACCTCTGTGGCCTCAAAAGAGCTGCGAGAAAGATTTCTAATCTCAAAGTACATTTGGTACAGCGAAATGCAACCATTAGCCTGTGCCCCTGCAGCAGCCCTTGTGGATGAATGAAGTAAAGCATCGGTTGCAATTGGTATTTGTACTGATATATTTCTCATAGCACTGTGAATAGGCCACCATGGGTAGCCAGCACAGCACAGACTGTAAGGAATTCTAATTGTTCTGGAGCGATATCGGATCATTCCTCACTGATTCTTGGAAGTCTTCAGCAAAGTTGTCAGACCTGAGACATCAGTCATTTATGTAGGTCTTGTGAAGGGCATTACCTGCAAAGCAAGCACCTACTGTACTGTATTATTGTGCCCTCTATGAAAGTCGAGTGTTGTGTGTTATATACGAATGGTTTGATGGTGTATATTATTAATGCAGAAGGAAAGCACTCTGTATTGTAGTGATTAATACCAGCAGCAATAAACTAAGACCCAGGGGACAGTTGGCTATTTAATAATGCAGAGTGTTCATAAAAGATTTGTTCAGATAAGAATGTTGCTGGGGATGGGGGTGTGTGTTTAGAAACGAAAAGCTGTGCTTGTAAATACTGCAGCTCAGGATACTGGGGAAGTTTGTTACACAGTTTTCAACACAGGCTAAAAGGCCTTCTAGTTTGGAAATGACCATATATGTTGCTTAAGAATGCTTTCCTTTTTATATAATTGAAATGTGTTGGAAGAATATATTGTGGTGGATCGACCTTCTCACTCTTTCAAGGCAAGTGCCTGGCAAAGATCAGTGACGTTGCAGACTGCAGTGAAGTCAAGACTGTCCTGCCACCATAGTAAATGTCTGAGCCAAGGCAAACCATGTGAAGTCTAGTGCAAGTAAGGTGATTCTTTGAAGCAGCTTTCCACAGCACCAGCTAAAAAGTCAGACTTATTTTTTATGAGACTTGAAATCAGGAACCAGAAGTATGTTTTAACAATGCCAGGTTGCAAAGGAAGAGGAATGTCACTAATATGGAGCACTGCTATTTTACGATGCAGTTATTATTATTATTAATACCATTTCGAGGTGAAACTCAAAACTTGGACCCAAACAGGAAGAGGAATATGTCTCCCGGAGATTGAAAGAGAGCACAGTCTTGTAAACGAATTTGTTCATGTTGCGCGATGGCAGCACAGCTGTGCTCATTAACATGCACACAACAAATAATTATAGCTGAATTTTTAGCCTGTGCTTGCCTAATGGGCTTGCTGGGTTAATTATGTCAGAGCATAATTACACTGGCCCAGGGAGACATAATGTCTCATCCCGTTGAGCAGAGACCAACTAATGATGGTGTATCTCTGACAGGGAGAAGACGGACCGCCCCACTCACACCTGCTTACCTTTGCACAGTGCAGCCAGGAACATTCGACACACACACACACAGGCAACACATCCACCCTGACTCCAGCCTCGTCCCTCTCTCGTTTGGCTGTGACTGTCTCTGCATCACCATTGGATGCCGTGACAGACAGGTCATTGCTGTGTTTCTTTTTAAGGACTTGCAGAACAGTACCACCTTTGTTTACATTCCCCTTACTATTTTATGGTGTTTGCCATCATTCTGCTTTACAAGATACGAGACTAGAGTGTGTGAGCTATGCATCAGCTGCAGAGTCACTTACAACAACGTCTCACCCGAAAGGTGGAGCACAAGGAGGTTAAATGACTTGCTCAGGGTTACACAGGGAGTCAGTGGCTGAGCTGGGATTTGAACCGGGGACCTCTGGGTTGTAAGCCTGTTTCTTTAACCACTGGACCACACAGCCTCATACTGGACCACTCAGTCTCCTACTAGACCACACAGCCTCATACTAGATCACTCAATCTCCTACTGGACCACTCAGTCCCCTAGTAAGTAGTAGTAAGAGAGCAAGTGAGGCTGGCAGAGTTTAATGGTCACTTTGTCACATGATTTGAATGCATGTCAGCTGCAAACAAGTGCAAAACTGGAGCAACAGAGTGATTCCAAACACCATTCAAATTAGTAAGGGACATCTAACAAGCAATTCAGTTGACATTTGAAGTTAAAGTTTAGAAATGTGAAAGTGAAATGAAGCTTTATATATTGTAATTTGATTCCAGGTAATCAATTATTCATTTCACAAGGACCGATGCTTTAAGATTTCTTCACACAGTGAACTGCTGCTCAAATACTGTAGGCAGAGTGATGGCTTTTTTGTATGTTTAGTAGCCTGTGTTTAGTTAGAGTGCCTAGTAGCTTGAGTGTGACTTTTCATCATAGCACATAGTAACAGAGGGGAAAGCAAGTGTCAAGGAGGAGTAATCAGTGCAGCTTCCAACCCTCTCCCTCGGTCCCCTGCTATCCGCAGGCAGGCGCAGCACTGTGAGTGTGTGTTTTTGTGTGTGTGTGTGTACGCTCGCGATGCTGCTGAACTTTCACAAAACATCCTGGTGATGTTGAGAGCAAAGAGCCCCTCGAGAGTCCACAGCATCATCATTTAAATGATCAAATGATCCAGCGGAGACTTGTTAGGAAAGAAACTGACTCTTAGTTGGCCCCAGGGGCTCAGATGCATTGCAAAACAGTTCCTCTGTTGTTTTACACAGTCTGCTTTTTCTTTTCAGAAGACGTTCGCCGTCTAACAATGTTTGGAAAAGAGGGCTGTGGGGTCGAGAGTGAGGCATTTGAGATGAAGTTGGGGGGGGGGGGGGGGGCGGTATTGGTTCAAACAAACTTTAAAGCCTTTGGCTTAGCAAAATGAACAATAATAATTGAATGTCTTAGCGAAATAAGGGTGTGTCATCTCCCAGTCCGATGTTCTCATCTCAGCCAGAAGGTTCAGAAAACTGTGGTTAAGCATAGAAAAGTGCAGTATGTTATCCTCACTGTTTTAAATTGTGGGGTCTGTGGTTTACATGGAAATGCACTGCCAGACTGGAAAATATGGTGAAGCGTGGGTAATTGTGGTGCAGAACAGTAAATGCATAGTACTGTATAAACAAGCGAAAAGCATTGCTAGCTGCAAAATTCCGTTCCTTTCCTAAGGAAAATAGCCATCCTCACGCCAGGGTGATGAGAGTCATTGACCCTTGTTTGTTGAGATTATGGAAGCAGGTGGAGGGGCAGGCAAACACAGGCAGAAGGTAATGCCCGTCCCAGCGAGGTAATGTCAGGGGAGGTAATTGAGGGCTCTGCCTCCTGAACCAGGGGTCTAGCAATGTCTGTCCCCTGGCCCCCTGACCTCACCCCCTGTGTGTTTACTCACAGACCCATCTCCGGTGCTAGAGGCCGCCCACAGTCTGGAGGAGAGGCTGCAGCAGCTGCAGAGCAGTGACCCCGAGAGCCGCGCCCTCAAAGAGATCAGCCGGCACTGGAGGAGACACCTGGAGAACCATAGCAGCCAGGGTGAGGCCCTGCATTACTGAGACAGGAGTGCTAACCAAGGCTTGGAAACCCATGCTCTTACTGCATTTGCACTGGAAACTATAGAGCTAGCCCCCCTTCCTTGTGCTGCAGATGTTCATGCTTGTTTATTTTACTTGTTTAATTATAACACATCTCTGTTGCTTCTTGGTTTACTCCAGTGGTCTGTATGAATTAAGCCCGTTTCCAACATCGGAAGCAAATGGGCGCATTAACATGTTAAACGTTTATAAAGCAAGGGCTCTTTTTTTTTTCTGCTGCCACACACACACACACAGTCTGGGCTCTGCAGGCACCAGTCCTGTTTTAGATCCCTCCCTGCCCTGCTGGGTTTATCAGTGGAGCTGTGGCCCTGTGGCACGTGTTTAATCAACAGTGTGGCACGTGCAGATCGATTCCCTGCGCTCTGACAGGACCAGGGGTGCCCATTGATCTCTGCCCTGATGGGATTCGCTCCTGAACTCAGCGTCTTGTTTTCTCTGCTCGATGTCGCCCCCTGCAGTGGAGACGGAGGAAGCGCTGGTGGCTGAGCCCTCGAAGCCCCCCCCCAACAGAAAGACACTTAGAGCAGGAGAGACCCTGTTGCTGAACAATGAGAGCAAGAAAGAAAAGTACGTGAGTAGCAGAAAAAAACTTGTCCCATATAAAGAAATGCCACTGCTTTGCACTTGGGGTTTCCATGCTGTTAGACAGACCGAGGGACTCCTGAGTGGTGCATCCAGTAAAGGCACTCCGCATGGAGTGCAGGATGTGACCTGTAGCCTGGAGATCTGCAGTCACAGTGCGGCCCTGGTACAGTAACACACTGTACTGTGTACCTAGCAAGCAGACACCAGTATTAAAATATAACAACTATAGTATAATTCAATAACAGCCCCATAGCACAAAACCATTGCATTGCGACTGCATGGCCATTGAAGGTCATTTGGTAAAGATAGCTTAATCTGGTCCAAATGGCACTTCTGTTTTATACCCACCAATCTGGCCAATGTTGCATTACTAAGGGCTCAGATTATTGTAAATACTGCTACCTGTGCCTTGCACAAACCCTGCAGTCTGCAATATAGAGCTTAGGAATCTGTCACAAGGAGATCTTGAGTCTACAACCTCAGGGATCAAACAAAACAGAGTGTTAGCATTCACGTTGATGAGGATGATGTCTCCTCCGCTGATTTACCAGACTGCTCCGCACTCTTTGATGTGCAGAGGACAGGACTCGGATCAAAACGGCTTGACAGCCCCTCATTTCCATAGCCCTCCTCCAGATCTCTCCAAGACACACAGCCAGGGCCATGAAGATATAGTTACCATGTGTGTTTGTGTGCGTGTTCGCAGAGGAATCAAAGAAGCACAGATCAGCTTGGCAGCCAGGCTGGGAGAAGCAGAAGAGAAAATCAAGGTCCTCCACTCAGGTGAGTTCCCTGGGGTCACTCTTAGAACCCGCTGAACAGAATGCATTCATAACACCAGACCGGACACCGAAGTGTCTATAGTTGTATTACTATTACAATTGTGAATGGTGTTTTTTTTTTTTCAAAAAAAAAGTAGTAATAATTGGAGTGTTTGAGAATCTTATATTTACAGTCAGACAGCCCTACTGAAGAAGCAGCCAGATTTTGATGAAATACAGATTTAAATAAATAAATAAATAATGCTTGTAGGGTTGTTAAGCATTTTTAAACTCGAGGTCATTTTTTAAAACAACGTCGCCACCTCTTGAGAAACTAATTTCAATGGTCAAGGTTTAAGAAGCAATATTTCAAGCAGAAATAAAAATACAGGCACTACCCAAACAGCCTGGTAAACAGTGTCGGTGTGTAGTAGTACTTATATTCTCAAAACAACCGGAAGCAATACAAAATAATCAACCAAGAAAAGTAAGGCCACCACTGATGCCCTTCCTTTTGCCTCCTCTTTAGCCCTGAAAACAACCCAAACGGAGCTCCTGGACCTGAGGTGTAAATATGAGAAAGAAGCAGCTTCAAAGTAAGTCCCTGCTCTCGGCTTCTCAGAGTTCAGCACCTCTCGGAATCCTTGCAGTGGCGTCTGCACTTGTTCTCCCAGTCTGAGCAGCTTATTACTCAGACAGACAGCTTATTACTCGTGGGCCAGGAGTAACTGTTTCTGTATTTACTTTCCTTCAGACACAGCAGTCATATTAGGTGTAGCGGTAGCCTGTTGCCGTTGTCGGGACTCATTCTGCTGTTCAAACTGAAAGCAGTGAAGTCCACATTTAAAGAATGGTGACGAACTGAATTCAGATTCCTGCACTAGTGTGGTAAGCTGTGCTTGTTTCATTATGACAGAATATTTTTTTTGTAATTTATAACAGTCAACTTATCCCATGTGACGTACCTCAGATTTCCTGGTTGCTGGGATGCAAAGAATTTCTGGTCATTGGGTTTCATTCCCTTTGGAAAATAAATATACAGCACAGGGTTCACAGTGTGGCAAGAGGATAAAATCACATGACTTCTATGTGGCACAGCAAGGGCATGCTGGGAGATGAAGTTTTCTTGCTATCACTTCTAGGTGGAATGTGCATGATGGTATCAGTGTTATAAAATGGTTATCTTTGTGTCACAGGGTTTACTGTATATCACATCACAGTTTCCTAATAATGCATGATACAGCACTCCCTGTTTGTTTTGCTGTTCAGAACAGTGAATTAGCGGAGAGCTCTTATGCAGTGCAGCATAGTGATTGCACATCAAGCATGAAATATATATTGTGAATGATTAATTTGGGAAATATTCAATGTACTGTACTTCTGAAATAAGGTGTTGAATGCAAGCTGGTGGCCACCGGTCCCATAGCAAGCAGATGTAGCAAACACTGTGGTTCAGCAGCTTACTGTATAGCAACACACAGGAGGCAAAATGTCTACTAGAATAAGAAGTTTCTTTGGTTTTGCTGAAGGTGTTCACTGGCATCTGTGGCTGTGCAGGAGGTGAAGCAGACACTGGGGCTGAATGGAAATGATGAATGTTTTTCCTTTAGGCGTCTGTCTCCGATCCGCCCGAGGAACCGCAGGTCTCAGCATTCCTGACTTTAGAAGCCCATTTCAAAGTGAAAAGGCGCATTCCGTTTTTCCTATCTGATTCTAAATAATAAGAGCCATTTGTCTGCTTGGACTGGAGGATCGGAGCAGTTAATCAATACAATACATTTCCAAACTACACAAGTTCATTAAATGTGAATGTGACACTTGTTATTTTTCCCCCTGTTGGTCCAGTGCCATCTGTTCTTGTGTATTAGTACGTTCCTTCTCACCCTTGGCACCTCGCCTATCGCACAGCATGCCAGACATTTCATCTGCTTCGATCACCTTGGCAACCCTCTCCCAGCCAAGCTCTGCAGAGGAGCTGTTTCGTTCATAGTGAGACGTGAAAGAGAGAGAGAGGCAGGAAGAGGGAGAGGGAGAGAGAGGAGGTAGGGGAGGGAGAGAAAGGGAGGGGGGAGAGAGAGTGGAGCGGTAGGAGAGAAGGGGGAGAAGGAGAGGTGGGTGAAACAGAGGGAGGTGGAGAGAGGTGGGAGAAGGAGAGGGAGGGGGGAGAGAGAGAGAGGGAGAAGTAGAAAATAAAATGATCTATAACATGACCTGTGAGTGATGTTGCCTCATCGAATACTTAAGGGATGCATACTTTAGCTTATCCCCTATGCTTTTAAAAATATATTGTCTACATACAGAATTTAGCAAGGCTATAGTACCTTAAAAGCACATTCTGGAAATATCAGTTAGCTTTTCCTGTAAAATGTTGTCAGTATAACAGACATAACATTTCTGAGAAATATGAGCCTGGTATTTATTAATCTCATTGTGGCAGGCTGGCGAGTGGATAGAGGCCCAGAGACAGACTGCAGTTCAAAAAAATAACTGTTTTATTATAAATAAACAAAAATAAAGTGCACAAGGGCAAAATAACAGATACTCAAACACAAATAAAGCAAAAATAAAACTCACAAAAATAAAGTTTCCAGGCTGGGCAATGCCTTCACTGGATTTAGAAAATTCAAAAAAACCACAAAACAAACACCAACCTGCTTCCTCAGCTCCCTTCTCCCAAATGAGAAGCTGAGGCCTCCTTTTATATCAGGTGGCTGGGCGCTGATTGATCGTTAATCAACCTAATCAACTAATCAACCCCAGCCACCTGAACATAATAAACCCAGGCAGGCAGGGGAAGTTAACCCCATCCCTGCCAATTTAAAGGGCAGAGCTTTGCTCTGCCACACTCATACTACTGCAAATATGAGTAGATGAATGTCTGTCTGGCTCCCAGAGCAACAAATGAAATTAATAAATCTTCAACTATACCTTTATTGCAAAATTTATGATTTACCTAACTTACTCCAGCTGAAAATGGGATTATTGCTCCCAGAACAAGGGAGTACAGTAGAGGTGTCTACTTTTTCAAGTTACTTATTTTGTAATTACAACCAGGGAAACTACTGTCTCAAACAGCAGTGTCGAAAGGATTTCCATACCCCTGCTAGCAGGGGTCACAGTGGAGACCCCATAGCAAGGTCTACCAGAAATATTAGACTTCAGCAACTGCCTGATAAATAAACCTGCTTTGTATCTTGTGTCTTGTAGAGCTGAAGAAGTGGGATTGATCATGACGAATCTGGAGAAAGCAAATCAGGTGAGCAAAGCGGCTAATTGCGCATGATTTGCATAATGATTCCTGTAATCAGAATGCTGTTGTAATTATTTTCAAGGGCTGGGCAGGCTTATTACGAATGCCTGTGTGAGGTGGATTCATGGAAATGTTTCCCAAAGCAATGGCAAGGCGGTTAGTTCCCAAATCGCACTGATTGCTTCTATCCTGTAATTTCTGCAAGCAGCACTGAGATACATTTTTGTTAAAATAATAATCGATTACCTGGAAGATTGTGACAGGGCAGGCTCTGAAAACAAAGTCGCATATTTATCTGACCTTTTTTTTATTTATTATTAGTATGTATTTATTTTATAAACCCAGCAGTGAGACTAAACCAGAAACAGCCCTTCCTATTGAAAGTATACACTGCTTATTAGGTTCTGTCTACTGGGTTGGGTTTGGCACTGCCCTGGTGTGGGCGGGTTCCTTGATAACCAGAAAGGCTGAACAAATGCTGTAGTTCCAAGTCCACCCAACAATGTTGCGCTTGTACCAATTGCAATGGATTGAGGAGCAGGAATGAGACTTCAGGCATCTGCCATGGCCACCACAATCCTGGACCTCAATCCAATTGAGCACGTTTGGGATGAACTTGAACAACTAGTCATCATTATCCTCTGCCTATCTCTGTACACCAAAAATACCTGAATGGATTAACGTTCCTTGAGACACCTTCCAGCGCATTGCTGGAGTCTGTGTGACATGTGTCAAGGCTGTGATCAGGGCCAACTGTGGCTGGTCCAATCAGATATTAAGTACTGGTCCTTATAAACTATCCAGGCAGTGCTAGTATCTATCTGAATACAAACAAACAGAACATGTCAGAAAACAACATGCTCGCAATAAAACATTAAGCTTAAGGTCCCGCGCTGTAGTGAGGATGAGAAGTCGCTCCTGAACAACATGCTGAGTGCTTGTCGTTGCAGAGAACAGAGACGGCGCAGAGGGAAGTAGAGAGTTTACGAGAACAGCTTGCGACTGCAAACAGCACCGTCCACCTGGGCTGTCACACTGCCGAGGAGGCCAGGGGGGTAAGCAATGACTTGGTTTGTAATTCATCGAGTCCGCCTGAGGCACATTCAACAGGGATGGAAATAAGATTCCTCTGCATAGCAGTTTCACCCATTCCAGGTCTTACTGCGAGCTTGATTTACCACAGTGTATAGGTAATAAGCTCAGGTGTCTTATTAAACTCATCCTATAACCAGAAATGGATCAAACTGCTATGCAATGGGAGTCTTATTCCCATCCCTGTTCAGTCTAATATTGTACATGTAAAATGTGTGAGAACATCAACAAGCCTTGGCTGTCAGAACTCCTCAACGGTCCTCTGTCCTACCTAAGTACAGCTCATGTGTACCCTAAGAGACACAAGGTCAACTAGACATCGCCATTAAAAAGACTACAGTTATATTAAGTGGGTCAACTTAACTGATTCACTTACCTAGTGAGAAGAAGAGAACATTGTATTATAGGAGACATCAAAGGATGGTCAACCGGACAAGTGTGTTAGTATTAGAGAGAACAGTCTTACACCGTAAAAGACAGGGCAACAGGACCCATTAGACCTTTAGAAGCAGTGGAAGGGGTCCGCCAAACAGACGAATGTCAACCTCTAAGAGTACAGTGATGCACTGTACATTATTAATGCTGGGCCTGCATGTTTTGTTGCTGCTCCTCTTCAGCAGGATAAACGGGAGTCTCGGCGCTCAGGGTCCAGTTTGGAAGCCGCACTGGCAGCTAAAGACAGAGAGATCATCCAATTACTGCAGGACGTCCAGCGTCTGCAAATCACACTGCAGGAACTCCAGGACAGCTCGGCCAATCAGATTGCAGGGATGGAACGACAGCTTGCATACAAGACTGCAGCTATTGAAGTATGTGAAGAGCCTCAATTGTGAAGAGAATCCAGTATGTGATAGGGTAGCGATGCCAGTGCAATGTCTGTGTGGATGTTCTGTATTAGCTCAGGGTGTATAGGAAAGCATGGACTTGTTGCTGGAAAGTGGAACACAGAAATAAATAATATCACCCACTTGTGTTTGGTTTATGGATCCACAATTGTAACCCCAGCCCTGACCTGCCTGCCCGCCTGTACTAACTCCTGTTTATTCTCTGTCCTGTTCAGAGACTAGAAGCAAAGTTACAAACACAGGCGAATTATGAAGAAATTAAAACAGAGCTCAGGTAAGTGGTATATATAAATGTTCTCAATCGAACTGGATTAACAGAGAGCTGTCCATTTTAAAAATGCATTCAAAGACATGTTTTAGATGTGGCTCTATTCATTAAATGCATTCGCCTTAAATACTCTACAGTACATGTCTGGCACTGCTTTGTCCGTCTAAGTTTCCTTACCCAGTTCATTAATATTGTATTGGAATTATTGGAAATGTAAGGCAGTGCATAACAGATTCTCTAGCTGACTCAAATTTGCAGATCTTTAATATAATGTGTGTGTGTGTGTGTGGAGAGGAGTGGCAGTGCGATATATTTACAGTAACTGTGTTCCATCTGATTTGAGAACCCAATGTGTATGTTTTTCTTTTTTTAACAGCATACTCAAAGCAATGAAATTCACTTCAGCAAACAGCAGCTCGTCACAAGTAAGTACATATCTAATTGTGAGTCTCCAAGTGGATGTTCATCTTATCATTCACAGAGCTCATGCAATTGTTCAATCAAAACCTTTATTGTGCATGTCTGAGCAAATTAAAGGCATGTTGCAATCTCTAAACTCGGTACTGTGATCTGTAATTCCTCTGCCCATATTGTCTGATCTGAGTCTCTGAATCTTAAGCTACAGACTGTGATTGCAGGACACATCAAAAGCTGCAGAGGGTCTGCCGCTCGACAAAGAGGCCTTTCTTCCATCTCAGAAGTACCTGCTTGAGAAAGCCAGTCTCTTACACAGCAATGGTAATGTAGCTTTCTTTAACTTGTTATTGTAATGCTTTAATTCCATTGAAGGATATTGGCGATACAGAATTGGAACAGATTCATCAAGCTCATTACGTATTCTTTCGGGACAGGACAATAGAATGGTTAGTTAAAAAACCAGCATGCATCCCAGCTTGTTAATTCACTTAAAAATGATTTGTAACATGACCTGATTTTACCTTTCCTCAAAACAATTTGTCCCATTTTGTAGTGATCTCCCACTAAGCAGGAAGCTGCATTTTGTAAAACGTCACAAGATTCTACTTTTTTACTGCCCTTCTCAGTTACTGTACAAGCAGTAGAACAAGTTGTTCCTTTTTCTTGTAGAGGAAGACCATTCTGAAGAGGAGTCCTTGAAGGATTCTCTGGGCACCTTGCTGTCCTACCCGTCCCCCTTGAGACCCCCGCAGCCCCTGCTAGACGGCCCTCAATCCCCCGGCTCGGGCCCACCTTTGCTGACCCCTGATCTCCCCCGCCCCTTCTCCGTCTCCCCCTTCCCCGGAGACAAGCTCCCTGTGGACCCTCTTCTCCAGAAGCAGCTGCTGCCCCCGCTCTACAAGAAAGACAGCGTTAGCCTCATGGCCTTCCCCACTGCTCTGTATGCGGCTAAGGCAGCCCTTGTGTCAGCCAATCAGAGCCAGGTGATAGCCAGCGGCGAGGCGGGGCCTCCCAGTGACCAATCAGAGAGCGGGAGCTCCAGCACTGGGGACGAAGAGCACCTGGAGACAGCGGAGATAGCCTATCAGGTGAAGGAGCAGCTGCTGAAGCACAACATCGGACAGCGTGTGTTCGGACACTATGTGCTGGGTTTGTCGCAGGGCTCTGTCAGCGAAATCCTCGCCCGGCCCAAACCCTGGAGGAAGCTCACCATCAAGGGGAAGGAGCCCTTCATCAAGATGAAGCAGTTCCTGTCCGATGAGCAGAACATCCTGGCACTGAGGACCATCCAGGTCCGGCAGAGAGGTGAGGAGCCTGCTCCGCTGGAGTGACTCTCTGCGGAAGCTGTGAGAATCACAGCCGCAAACTGGCGTTTCCAGACAATACTGTGTGTAAATCTTTTTTTTTTTTAATGTATCCTAATTGTACACCGCACACAAAAGCACTACTCTCTGCCCACACTAGATGGCAGCATCTCTGTAGTCTAGCTCTCAATGCGAGTTTGCATGGGAGTGTGTGAGATTCTCTTCCCCATGAACTGTTTCTGTGAGAAGCAGAGACTGTATTCCAGCCCCTACATTAAAAAAAACAAATCACCAAAGAGGAAAAGGTGGCAAATCAAATTTAAAACATGTACTGAACTTCTGTTTTGACATGTTTAAAGGTGATGAAATGGTTAACACTGCAAAACTAGTACCAACCGACTCAGCAACTTTGAACACTTACACTGACCATCTTATGTTACTTTAGAGTGAATACCTTGCTTAATCTGGTGATATTGATGATATTAATATCAGAGAGACCTGTTGAGACTGTTTTTGATTTTTTTTTTAAGTTTATGCCATTCCATTTCGCAGTGTTGCGCTGTTCCCTCTGTAATGTACCATGACACTGACTCCTAGGTGTGAGGAGGAGTCATTGAGCTTTGCAGCAGAAGAGAGCAGAACACCCTCTAATGCATTCAAGGTGTTTGAAGGGCTGATAACCCGATCATGTGTGCTCGTTCCCTTTCCCAGGAAGCATAACTCCAAGGATCAGGACCCCGGAAACGGGATCGGACGATGCCATTAAGAACATCCTGGAGCAAGCCAAGAAGGAAATCCAGTCACAGAAAGGGAGTGAGTACCTAAATATTTAACCCCATTGAGCCTGCATGCTTAAAACAAATAGTGTGCGGCAATAAACATGCTAAACACAGACCCAAAAATATTCATTTTTAATGCATTTTGAAGGAATACTTACTAGTCTCTCAAGCTAATGTCCAACAATCACTGAAAAAGCATGATTTCTGAAGGGAGGGGGTGTTACCACTAGAGGTGTGCAAATGTAATCTCCAAAACCAAATTCCCCAAACAGAATCTCTAGTGGTCATCCATCAATCCACCTACAGCCAGTTCCCTGTGTTTGTACCTGCAGGCGATGGCAAGTCCTGCTCCGTAGCCACCTCTGCGAGCAGCAGCAACGGTAGCAGCAGCAGCAGCAGCAGCTCGGACGACACCATCAAGAGCATCCTGGAGCAGGCGCGGCGGGAGATGCAGGCGCAGCACCATGCTCTGCTGGAGATCGAGTCCTGCAGCCGAGGAGCAGCGCCAGCGTCTGGGGGGCAGGCGGAGTCAGCCAAGGTGCTCCCGCTGCCAGCCTACGTCAAACAGGAGGAAGGGGGCGAGCTGGTGGCCTCTGTCTGTGGCGGCACCATCTCAGGCAGCAGCCAGACCCCCCTCAGTGTACTGTCCCCAGCCGCGTTCGTCCAGAATATCATCCGCAAGGTGAAGTCAGAGATTGGGGACACAGGGACTTACTTCGACCAGCACTGGGCAGCCGAGAGGGGCCCTGTTAGCAGCATGTCGCGTCCCTTCACTTCCGTCTCCCCTTCCCTCTCGTCCTCCTCCTCTTCCGGCTACTCGGCCATGCCCAGGCCCTGGCCCCTCGCTGAGAATGGAGAGAGCCTGCCCAACAGCGAGGAGGCCTCAGCAGCTGAGGAGGACCAGGGCAAGCTGGTGGAGGTGAAGTCCGAGGTGGAGGCTTCCGGCAGCGGGGAGTCGGAGAGCCTGGGCCGCCTGTCCTACTACCCATCCTATGTGCCTCGCACACTGAAGCCCACCGTGCCCCCGCTCACCCCAGAGCAGTACGAGCTCTACATGTACCGTGAGGTGGACACCCTGGAGCTCACGCGGCAGGTCAAAGAGAAGCTGGCGAAGAACGGCATCTGCCAGAGGATCTTCGGCGAGAAGGTAGGGTTTTTTATTCCCGAGTATTACCGTTAAAGAAGTGATTTTCTTCCCTCGCTTGCACCATTATCAATGGTCACCCTTATTGTTGTGCAGAAGATCTTTCCGTTATTTGCTTGTGTTTTTTTTTTTTTTAATTTGCAGATTTTTCCAGCCCCACACTGCAGCAAAACAAATAGTACTTCTTCTCTTCAATTTGTATAGCATTAGTAAAGGGCCTCACTCTGGCAGCCCGTTTATCTGACACAGAAGTATACCAGGACCTGTGAAGTGTGTTCGGTTGTGTTAACATCCCTTGTTTGTCCCCGTGCTCCCCCAGGTGCTGGGACTGTCCCAGGGCAGTGTGAGTGACATGCTCTCCCGACCCAAACCCTGGAGTAAGCTGACCCAGAAAGGCCGTGAGCCCTTCATCCGCATGCAGCTCTGGCTGGTGGATCAGCTGGGCCAGGGACTCATCCAGTCTGTGAACTACACCCTGGGTACCAGGCTCTTTACTACACTACTCCATTAAGATATAAAATGTCAAAATCTTAAAGCTGTATCATCCCAGTCCGCAGCCTTACATACTGTAGGATTTCTTAGTGCCCAATGTTGATTTGGAAAATAACTTGAGGGTGCTTTAGTGGCATTGGATTATATTACTTAACTTTTTGGTTCTAGGTTTGTAAAGTTAGAACTAGACAAAACTATACCATGCCCCTGAAACACAAACTGCTTTTGAGAATCGGCTGCATTTCCTGTTTTAGACCCAGGATAAAATGTGCATTAATCAGTTTCCATCAGTGCCATTCAGTTGGTACCAGTATTTGCAAATAACGTATGTCAAAGGTCCATTGGTTAATAGAGGTTATTGTATCTTACAGGTGCTACTGTATTGAATTATATCCACTGGGAAGGCAGATATCACCTAAATATATGATATTCCCCATATTAAATCAGCTGCGTATAAACAACACCTGTCTGTTTATTCTTCATTGAAGTCTGAATTCTGTCACACAGATAAAAGCCCACTGCAATCCCGGTCGTCTCCCTCACCCCCTCCCAGCCCTGTGGAGGACCAACCCAGCCCCCAGGGGGAGCCGATGAGCCTGGCGCTGGAGAGCAGCAAGGAGAACCAGCAGCCAGAGACCCAGGCCTCCTCACCCACTCTGCCCAGCCACCTCCCCCACCAGCACCACACCCCTCTGGGCGTTCAGGAGCTGGTAGCCATGTCCCCAGAGCTTGACACCTACTCCATCACCAAGAGGGTCAAAGAAGTGCTGACAGACAACAACCTGGGTACTGCTTCTCACAGCGCTGCTTTTATACAAGCAAAGATTATTAGCAAGACAGCTTGAACCCGGGTGAAAATTACAGCTGGTAACTGGAACAAGTTGAGGATTGAGCCCTAGCACAAGTTAACAGCAATGAGATTCACGTAGGACACATTGATTGACACTTAAATGGACTTGTTTTGTTTTTAAACCAGTACAAACAGCTCTTCAGCCAAGTCACTCGAACCGACTACCTACCAGCTCTGACCAGGATAGACCTGTGCTGGTCTCTGCTGGGATTTTCAACAGGGTAGAATGGGGTGGTCTTTTTAAAGAGGATTTACTGAGAATGCAGTACACAATTCAGTAGTATATTCTACTTAAACAGAATCTACTTTGTAGTGCCATGCAGAAACCCATCCGTTCTCTTTCCTAACACATCCCATTACGTTCCAGAGAAGATAACCTACACATTAACGGAGTGTAGGTCTGTCATGTGTATATTGGTCTTTGTTTGATGAGCTCAATACCAGTTTAAAAGGTGTTTTGTGCACCAGGGTTAGAAAAAGCAGTGCTGCAAATGAGCATGTCTCACTTTTTACATGATGTAAGGAACGTCAGGAATGTACACCAGCACCCTTAACACAATCCTGGTCTCCAAGTTTAGAACCCACGCCTGCTGTGTTCAAAAGAGACATTTACTAAGGAGGCTTCATTATATTAGTCATAACTTAAACAAAGCTGGCCTAGAGTGCAACCACTCATTTACCCATCTCCAGCCATGCAGTTAATACAGTGCATGAAACATTATTACAACTGATTGGATCCTGAACATGATATTAAGGTAGGGACTCGAAGCCCCGTGACACAGGCATTAATGGCTGGTTGGTGCTGTGTTGTTACAGGGCAGCGGCTCTTTGGAGAGAGCATTCTGGGTCTGACCCAGGGATCAGTCTCTGACTTGCTGTCCAGACCCAAGCCCTGGCACAAGCTGAGCCTCAAGGGGCGTGAGCCCTTCGTCCGCATGCAGCTCTGGCTCAACGACCCGCACAACGTGGAGAAACTACGCGACATGAAGAAGATGGAGAAGAAAGGTACACCAGCCGCTTGTCTGTCTGTCTGTCTCACAGCTAAAGCTCATTGGGTCTATTCAATTGAATGGTAGCAGATCTGAATACAGAGCAGATATCCAACAGTTTGTATTAGTCTTTTAGTTTATTTATTGGAGACGTATTACTGGTTGTCATACTGTCTGAATGCTTCATAGCAGATTTACTAGGCACTTGATTGCTCATTCTGTGCATGGTTTTAGAAGTCTCAGGATGTCTTTATTGCAGTGGGTTTATTAGAAAGACTGGAGGCAGGCTCTATTATCTTGCTGTTCATTGACCTCTCTGACATGCGCTTGTCCTCTTGTGCTTTCCAGCCTATCTAAAGCGACGATACGGCCTGCTCAGCACAGGCTCCGACAGCGACTCTCCCAGCGCTCGCTCGGACTGTGTGAGCCCCTGCCTGGCACCAAGCAACTTTGGACAATACAGCCAGTCCAAGAAAGCGCGCGTGGTGCTGGCGGCCGAGGAGAAGGAAGCCCTGAAGAAGGCCTACCTCCTGGAGCCCTACCCCTCCCAGAACACCATCGAGCTGCTGGGCTCTCAGCTCAGCCTCAAGACCAACACCGTCATTAACTGGTTCCACAACTACAGGTGGGCACAGCAGGGGGAGGGGGGCGTTCCATTCATAAGGTAAGGGAACACCACAAAGGCACATAGTATCTCATGAGATGCTGTTCTACTTGCTACCCAGTCCATCACTATTCATGAACTGGTCAGCTGGTCTATAGCTTTACAGTAGGTAATCTGAAAGCATCATCTAGTAACTGAGGTCAGTCAGGTGCAGAACAAAATTATTGTTTTTTATATAGCACCTTTTACGACTGAGTCTTCACAAAGCACTTTATTAAAAAGATATGTTTTGTACAGGGCAGGGATGGAAAAAGTCTCCTATTTCATAGCAGTTTCACCCATTCCAGGTTTTACTACAAGCTTGATTAGCCACAGTGTATAGGTAACAAGCTCAGGTGTGTCTTTTTAAACTTATAGTAAAACAGGAATCGATCCAAATGTTATGCAATGGAAGTCTTATTTCCATCCCTGAAGTCAATCAGCTAGATGGATAGACTCTGGTAGTGAATTCCACATTCCGGGGGCACAGTTAGTGTACAGAGGCCTCTGCCACACATTGATTTGAGGCAGACAGTTGAAACTGGCAGCAGGCCAGCACTAGAAGATAATGACCCGGAGTATGTGGTGTTCCTAACTTGAACAAACTTGTCTTAATATGTATGCTGCTGTTTGATGTGCCCGGCAGGTCTCGCATGCGGAGGGAGGTTCTGCTGGAGGGTTACCAAGACAATGACACGGATCCAGAGTCCAGCAGCTACAGCGGGGGCTACCCCCATGGCACCCCCACCCCACACAGCCCCAACTCAGACACGGAGGACAGGAAACCCGGCGTGTTCCACTCCAGCAGCGAGGGCAGCGGCCTGCACGGGGAGACCCTGGTCAAGGTGAAGCAGGAGGAGCCTGATAACTGCGAGGGAGAGGAGGAAGAGGAAGAGCAGGTTTCCACAGCTGTCAAGTTCCCCTGCCTGCTGAAAAACGAGGAAGAGGCCGGCTACTCCCCTAAGAGCCTCCGGGAGGATGGAGCGCTGTGTAAAACTCCTTTGGGAACTCTGGGCTCCCTGTCCAGGCTGGGTCAGTCCGTTTCCAGGCAGGAGAGTGAGGAGAAGCCGGTGTCAGACCCAGTCAGCTTCAAGGCTGCCTCTGAACCTTCTCGCAGCAGCCTGGAGGTTTCTCTCAACTCTCCCTCGGCAGCCTCCTCGCCCGGCCTCATGATGTCAGTCTCCCCCGTCCCGTCGTCCTCCGCTCCCATTTCACCCTCCCCGTCCAACCCTGCTACGAGCTCAGACCCCCCGCCACCTGAGAACCCCAAATCCAGTAAGAACACGCAGCGGCGAAACGAGAAGATGGCAAACCTGAACAACATCATCCACCGGCTGGAGAGAGCAGCCAACCGAGAGGAGACCCTGGAGTGGGAGTTTTGAAGATTTGCTTTTTTTTTAAGTTTTGTAAACTTGAACTCTCAAGAGTTTATTGGATCCGATGGAAAGCTCTTGAAGAGGATTATTTCCTTGCCCCTCAACTTCAACTCTTAAATACTCTCCCTTTTGGAATACAGTATCTAAAAGGATCACTATTTTAACACTTAAAAGACTACTCAAAAATACTTTTAGAAGAAATTATTTATAAACGTGTCTTAGGTATTTTAATAAAGGATACTACTTTGAGATATATAATACAGCTGTAGCTGTGGTTTGTTTAAAAAAATTAAAATTAAAATTCAAAAGCTGTCACATCAAGACTTTTGCAGCAAAGTGTCATTAAATGCGCACTGTAAGTCCTGTAGTTTGCCACTGGATGAGATTAAAAAAAAAGACGAAGAAGAAAAAAAAACGACTTTTGTCTTAAGCCATCGAACAAAAAGCACTATGATTATAAAAAATAAGACTGACCAAATTTGCTAATTTTTGAATAGCAATTTTTCAGATTTTGTCTTTAAGACATCAGTTACAACGTCAACTAATGTTTGAAATAAAAAAAATAAATGATATGAATAATAATGATGATAATAATATTAATAGACTGTGTGCTAGTCCTGAAGACTCTAAATAGACAAGATCACGTATGTAATTAGTTTATTGGTGATATGTTTTGAAACATTTGTAACACATACAAGTGTCATGTGGTTGTATATGTTGTAGAAATGTCTGCAATAGCATTTTTTTCCAAAAAGATGTAGCATGGTACCTTAATATCCCTGTTATCCCCAATAGTTAGTAGCCTATGAAAAACAAAAAGTGAGAAAAAAAGAAAGACAGGATCTAAAGAGTAGAACCTTAGTAAAATTGCTTTCATTTCCTTTTTGGCAATCTATTAAGGGTCCCACAGCTGTCCTAGCACTGCTCGGTCTCAGAGATGAGGAGCAGGCAATCTGCACTGTCTGGAGCTGAAAACTCAACACACTAAAGCACCTTGACGTGAAATCACATTGGTTCTAGAACTCTCTAATGGAACACTCACCTTTCTGTGCACCTTTATGGGCTTTGTCACCATCATCGTCATTTCCCCCTTTTCGATGTGCAAACCAGGGGTTGCATTTAACGTGCGTCTATGTTGACAACCCAGGTTGTATTTTGAAAAAACCCCCCCCCCCCCCCCCCCCAAAAAAAAGAGGCTGTGGCCACTTTATTGGGGAATAATTTCGTGGACCACTGTACAGTATATAAGCGCTAGAGCTGCATCTCAGCTGAGGCCACAGTGTCGTGCTTCCTTTAGAACTGGCTAAATAACTACTTATTTGGGGAAAAGAGAATAGGGGCTTGGTTGATGGGTGCAAGGGATATCCTAAAGACATCAGTCAACACACACAGTGATCCAATTAGTTCAGCAGGATGGATTTCCCGCAATGGAAAGTGGCCGTACCTTGTATAACAAGTTTTTCCAAAGAACCCTAACCCTAACCCTAACCCTATGGCTAATAATTTGGAAACCAGGAATAGTTAACGGAATCCACTATAACACAACTCTCGATGCATTTGCATTCTGAGGCTGTGCTGGGTTTAGATACATTATTTAGGATTTTTTAAAGGTGCTTTACTTCCTGATCAAATAATATACAAGCCACTCTGTATTCAAAATGACCGACAGTTAAAAGTGTCCACGTTGCTCCTCTTATCTTAAAAAACTATATTTGATTATATACAGTACATGTATAGAAATATTCATTTTGATTCAGTTTTTTTTAATGCATTGGCAACAGTGAAATGGATTCTGGATGCAAACATCCTCACAGTTCTTTATTAGTAGCAGTTTTCTCAGGGTAACCTCAGCTCAATATGAATAGGGACGCTGTACATTAAAATGACATTGTTCTTGAACGCACAGTGTAATGGCGAAGCAGTAATTGGATTAGTTTCAGCAATGGTGAAAGCAGATCTGCATTCGCCTACAGTAGAACGGCACTGAATTAGAAAAACCTCTTGCATTGACTAGTACATTCCCCCATATTGTGAGACTTAGCCTTGCATTATCTAAAACCTGATATCCAAAACCCTGAAGCAGGGCACACTAGTCAAAACTTCGTCTACTTGAAGGCTTTACCTTGTGTTTTGAAGCTATGGAGGAAGCACTGCTGGTTAACCAAACAAAATGCGTGCTGCAAGAGGAGTTCAAATTATTGGGTGCCTGCTGTGTATTAAAGTCTGGATGTGGCTGTGTAGAGTAAACGATCAAACCTGTGAGGTATCCGTCTGGAGGTGGGGGTTCGGCTATTAGTTATTAATCCAAGCAGGGGCTCCTGTTACAGTGCCCCTAACTCACCCCCATCTCCCTTGCTCAGTCTGGCTACACTGCAGATTCAAATGCAAAAAAAATAGAAAAGAAAATGGATATACAAATATTTTGCAATTGTAAATTCTTGGAAATGTGGTTATTTTGGTCTCCTGCTCCTTTCTAACTGCCTCTTAACACCTGCATTGTCCATTGGTCTTAGTTTACCATTTGTATCTGCATGCAAGTCACTGAGAAGTCCATTATTAAGGTAACTGATAGTGCATTCAGCAGGATTTACCCCAGCACTTGTATCCCGTTTGCACTTGACGGCTGCAGCTTTGTGAATTAATGCAGGTTTTGACCCTTGTTTTTTTTTTTTTTACTTGCAGCTGGTGCCTCAATAAAACACTGTTAGACAAAAGAGCAATGACCAGTCCCGTTTTGTTACACAATTCTGTTACACAATTCTGTTACACAGCTGTGTACATTTTGTATTGTTATTTGTTTCTATTAATTAACTTTACCATATAGAACAGCTGATACATGGTGTCCTCAGAGCTGCCCTATGTACTTCCCATGGCTCTCGCTAGATGGCAGCACCAAGTATCATGCTAGTGGAGGACTGGGCTTTCTGGTATTTTAAAATATTGAAATCAGTAGATTAGTGTATGAAAACAAAGCAATCTAAAAATTGCTATAATATATTAGATAAGAATAATTAACCAATACAGCTAATCTCATGTGACACCATTTCTACCTGATACAAGCCATCTGACAAAGAAATGTGTGTTTTTGTGTCATTTGTCTAAATTGGTCTTTTTTATTATTTTTTTTTAATGCTTTTTAAAATAGATTTGAAATAATGCTGGTGACATTCTATCTCTGTAATGCAGCTGAAGTTATAAGCAGAAGGGAAAAAACAGTTTTAAATCTGTCAAGTGTAAAAGGGGGTATTACACATTTTTATCTTCTCTTCTGATATTAAATCCTGCTGGGCTAAGTCCCTGAATTGCACACACACACCTTGCATTGAATACATCGCTGTATTGTGTTTGTGGTTTTTGTTGACACTGTTACATAAACTAAGCTGGTCTTTAAAGACTGTAATTATTGCTGTCTTCTCCTTTGTCAAGCGTAACAGACATGCTGAGAATGCAGTGTCGCCTTTACCCAAAGCATTTAGTTTTTTTCTAGAGAATCAATAATCCTGCTGTTTTTAAACTATGTTTAAATGAAGACAGTATTGAAGAAATGTTTTACCTTGGGTAGCCTTACTGCGCTGCAACTGCTGTGTCCCAGTGAGCGCCGGATTCCACCCAGTTTCATAGTCAGTGGTGGAACTGGGAATCATCTTCAGACCTCCTGGCTCCCAGTCCAAATCTCTAACAATATAGGAGTGATTTCATAAACAACGCACCACAGGAAAAAGATAAAGCTGTAAAAATGATAATCAGAAATAAAAATCCTAAACTACATTGTATTTAACTAAACGTTTACGCAGTTTTTTTCAGTATTTTATTATAGTATCTTGGTACTTGAATTGAATAATGCAGGCGACATTTCGAATTTGAAATGTATATTTTAAAATACATTAATAAGACCATAAATAATAAGTGTATTTCTTTTATAGAAAATATTTCTGACAAGTTTAAAAGGTAAGCAATCATTTAAACGTTTAATATATTAGATGTATAAAATTGTTTTTCATGCATCACATTTTAGTCGTGATGAGCGCTTATAAGAGTACATTGTTCTGTGTATAGTATTAGCACATAGTTTGGCTCCACATTTTTGGTTCATTTGCACGTTCTGTCCTAATTTTGTAGTGTAATTCATCAGTGTGCTTTAAAGTGTCGTTTAAGACTCACCCTCCCTGTATCAATATTCAACAATGAAAATATTGAAATCCAGTCCAGTTTACCAAATATCATCATATCAGTAGGCTGGCTGCATCACTAAAGTATAGTAGTAATGACAAATATACCTGCCTGGGACCCTGCACTGTCTTGGTTATTTTTTTACTGTTTTTTTTCTTTATATAGCACCTTTCACAGTGCACCACCATCACAAAGCGCTTTACAAGATACGACACTAGGGTGTGTGAACTGTGCATCAGCTGCAGAGTCACTTACAACAACGTCTCACCCCAAAGACGGAGCACAAGGAGGTTCAGTGACTTTCTCAGGGTCACACAGTGAGTCAGTGGCTGAGCTGGGATTTGAACTGGGGACCGCCTGGTTAAAGGCCATTTCTTGATCCACTAGACCACACAGCCTCCTATTTGGCTGTGAGAATAAAGATCTGTGGAACAGGGTGAAATATTTATGAGCTACAAAATAAAAGTCACAAGGTATTTTCCTGACTGTCAGAAAACAAAAACCAAGGGGTATCATCCCTCTAATTTATCGATAAAAGTTGAGCAAGTTATCAGATGGTAATCTCAGACTTGGCCCAATGGACTTGTTTTCTATAGGGTACATTTAAATGATTTAAACACTTGTTTCTTCTGCGTTTCTCACAGAAACTTGGCTGCCGAGCGAGAAGCTCATTTGTAGCAGGATCCCATCTGCCAGGCCTTATGTTGCATCTGTTGCTGGTAAATGCAGTGCATCTGCTGAACAGCACTGTGATCACAGCTCTGGTAAACATATAGTAAACAGGACTCTAAACAATACAGAAAAACATAATCGAGGCTTTAAAAAAAGAATAATAACCTCCCATTGACAACTTTCTCACAAGTCCAGTAAATTGCAACAGCCAAAAACATGTCATGACTTGGAACAATTAGGAACACAAATAAAAGAAACATTAGTCCCAATTTATAGACGTGGCCCCTTTCATTGATCTCACATTTTTATATGGCTAGCCCGTATCAATTTGTTATATGTTTTGCTTCTTTAACCAGAACAGGAAAATCTCCTAATCTATCAGCTAATTTTGATATACGTATGATGTTAAGTGTTAAGATCTTTATAGAATCTTAAACAGAATGGCATCTAAATAGTATTTATTCATCAATGATTCTCATAGTTGTCCCATAAAGTTAGGTCCTGTATAGAGCGTCATGGTAGATTCTCAACAGTTTTCCACTATAAGTTCATTAACTCCAGCTGAACCCTGTTCCCTATTCAAGTCCACTCTCTGTGCAGTAGGACCCATTTGAAGCTTATACTTACTTTTGTTATTTGCGCAAAGAGCATTGAACTTCATGCAGGGTTCATCTGCTACACAGGGAGTGAACTTGTTTATATCCTTCAATTGAGAAGTGAAAACTATGGTACAATAAGAGCCTTCTAGAACATAACATACAGCACTGTTAGAACAGAAGAACAGAAGAAAATCTACGACCGAGAGGAGGCTGTTCAGCCCATTAGCGCTCATCCAGTTTCTAGTTGCTGGATAAAAACTTTGTACAACCCGGTCTTAAAAGATCCCAATAATTAAGCAACATGGCTGGATAATCTAGACCACACTCTCACCACTCTCTGTGTAAAGACATGACTCCTACCTTCTGTCCTAAGTGTGTCTCTTAATTCCCCAACTGTGTGCTCTGCTCTTATTGGTTAGTATTCACTTTTGAAAATGCTTTGTCAACTAGGAACTGTCATGGGGCATGCTGGTTGCACTGGGAGAGGGTGAACATTTTACTGTCACTGTGATGCAACAGGCTTGCAATGTTCTTTCTTCAGCCAATGCTGACCACTATCCAGACTAACAGGTACTACACCAGTCCAGTCCAAAGACTCTGGAGTAACCCATCACACGATCGATACAAGTGCCAGAGCAGGCTTATCTGCAGTCTGAGACAGTTACAGGTGTTACCCAATGGTTTTCTGGTCTTCATGATACAACCCAGACTGAAAGTCAATAAAGGACATCATTCAGGAAGCATCTTGCTTTTGAAATCAGACTGACATTTAAAATAACACTCTGATGGTATCAAACAAAAGGGATTTAATTGTTTACGTGGCGTTTGAGCCAAATCTACAGCAACAACAACTTTGCAAAGCAAAACACAAAAATGCAATCAGCCTGGGAGGCCAAATGAATAATTAAAGACAATCAGCAGTTAAGTTCATTGCAGTTCTGTATTTAACATGCTTTTCCAATACTTACAGTTATGGCTGAAAGGTTTTGCATTGCCTACAACTTTAAGATTGAAACAATCTGAACATAATTTCAATCTTTTATTTAACATCATGTAATCAAAGAAATTACAAAATGATACCTCAAAAGTCTACCAGAAGTTTTTTGTTATGTATATGGAAAACTACAAAGAGGTACATAATTCAATATGTTAACATAACTTTCAGCAGGTTTCATTTGACTTTATAAAGCAAAATTAGTTAACCTATAGGGTGATGCAAAACATTTGGTCATAGCTGTCCACTATTTATTTATCTATCCTTTACAGCGTCATTTCAACAGGGTCTGGGCAGAGCAGCATGCTTAGGTATTAGTGACAAAAAAACACCAAATGATCTTTATTATGATTCCTAGATTGAAACAAATCACACATAACTTATCGCTAACTCTCTGAATACATACAAGTGAGTTGCCTATGGCCTTCAGTTACTTACTGTCTCCCGAGCCCCCCACTGTATTACTTCATACAGCACAGGACTGTATACATGGCAAGCTGAGGAGAAGAACTGCAACAAGAAAACAACACAATCCTGATATTAAAACACTCAATAGTGTTGAATTTAGAAAAACTAAAAGAAAATGTTTGAAGACACTGAAAAAGACCAAGTCAAAATCTTCAAATTTGTCATACAATCAAGGGCAGCCACATTGGTATCACAATGATATGAATCAATACACACAGCTGCTGGCAACCCATTGTGAAACCATGGTGCCATATCATTCACAGCACGATTATCACAAACACTGTGCAATGGGTTCCAATCCCTTGTGTTGCCATTGCTGGTATAGCTGTGGTTTGTGAGTGGTTCTGCTAGGGTTACTTCAGAAGAACATACTGAGGGACCAGTGGTGTTTTTCCAAACTTTACTGCAAGTAATTACAGATTTCTGTCCTTCAGGAGAGCCAATAGAGTTATATCACAGTGTATATATACCAGAAAGCCCTGAGCTCCAGCTGCCTTTGTTACAGACAGGAGCTTGTCCTTCCAGTATAGCACAAGTGGTCTCCTGACATGTGAGCAAAAACTAGTGTCACTCCTGGCCTTGGTGCTACAGCAGCTGTCGATTCAGTGTATTTATATGGACCTTTGTGGCCTCCCACTAATGCTTCAACACCAAACAGCAGGCAGGAATGAGACACCAAGGCTCTCTGCAAAGACAGGCGATCAGCTACCGGTTTATTTAAAGATCTGAACCTTCTGGGAGGCTCGGCCCGAAAGCCTTTAAGTAAATGTTTTTGTTGACTTGTATAATAATATATTTTTAAATCTTGGGACACTTTGATAAGTCTCACAGCAGTCAACTTTATTGGTTGGTTTCAGAATGTATTTTAAGATTTAGCTTTTCACCTACATGGCTGACTGGCCAGAGACATTATTGCCTCCCGGACCTGCTCAGGATTGGTCTCCCAGTGGCTGGTTTTGGCCAGGGCATTTCCTCTTTGAAATCGTAGTTCCAGGGTATTTTTTTTTTTACCTTGAGATAGTATCTGGTTACTTTCCATTAGACTCTTTTACCTTTGCAAATCTGGGTGAACTGGTTGAAGAGCAGATGGTGAAAACGTATAGTGAGTTCTGATTACACTGTTATAGTAAGGACACCCTTCAACATGTGAACTTTGGTTTGATTTTGTAACTGTTTGCGCTCTACAGTAGCATAGTTATTCAATTTGTCCCAAACTGTCCTGGTAAACATGGAGCCAATCATGCACGATAGCCTTTAACTGTACAGTCTTGCCGCAAATAGATACATATTTCCATTCATGTATTTGGCTTACCTTTCTTGGAGCATTTCTTTGATATTTTCAGTTATTTTTCACTCTGACAAAAAGTGACTGCTTTTCCATTTGAAATACTGAACAAAGAAGGCCTGTTTTCATTCTTTGGGGAACAGGGACCCCTAGTGGGCTTTTGGAACCAAACAATTGAAATGATTGCTTGCTGGTTCATTTTTGCTTTGTTATTTTCTCAGTGATTTTGTGTTCTCAATGCAGTTTATTGCTATGAACAGTGCTCTGCTACAGGTTTTTTTTGTGGGGCATGCGTCATTGGGATATATTTTTCTGTAAGGGAATGCCAAAGGGCTCTTGACATCTGGGTCAACTACAGAATAATGTGCCAGTTTATTACATGGTGCGCACATGGAACAAAACATGTAGGAAAATATTTAGAAATAAATATGAATATGTGCATTCCACAGAAGAGTCATACTGGAAACCTTACCAGAAGCTGACTTAATGGAAAACATTTACCCAAACAACAGAATGACACTGATTCCAAAAACCTTGCACCAGAGAGAGAGAAACCATAGACGCTACAGTGCAAGATAAAAAAAAAAAAAAAACAATTATGAAATACAGTCTACAGTTCATTTCTGCCTTAAAAAATCCTATTTGGAAATAACATAAACACTCAGTCATAAATAAATAGAATAAAACTGTCCCAGAAATATTTTTTAGCTAGAGTAATAATGAGTTGTAAAGGAAAAGATTCAGATGTCTTTCATTGGAACAAAAAAAAAATGTGTATGAACTTTTTGTTGCTCAAATAATAATATATTAATAATAATAGTCTTATTTGTATATAGCGCCTTTCATAATGGGCCACCATCAAAAAGTGCTTTACAAGATACAAGACTAGGGTGTGTGAGCAATGCATCAGCTGCAGAGTCACTCACAACAACGCCTCACCCGAAAGATGGAGCACAAGGAGATTAAGTGACTTGCTCAGGGTCACACAATGAGTCAGTGGCTGCGCTGGGATTTGAACCAAGGACCTCCTGGTTGCAAGCCTGTTTCTTTAACCACTGGACCATACAGTCTCAAAAATAATTGGGTTCCTTTATAGTATGCAAACCACACTGTAGTACTGTATGTAATGAAAAATTTAAACAATAGGATACTTCTCATTCAAAAAAGCCATATTGTGGAGGTCAGTGACCCATTTGTAATTCAAGAGCCATCTCACTGGACGGCTGCGCCTGACACTATATCTCCCTGCCCTGGCTAATTTAATTATAAAGCATGTGGAATTATTTTCAGCAACATCATATTGTAGTAGTGAAAGATTATGGAAGGCAGTGACATCACAAAGATCAACTCATAGCTGCAGCAGATTCAATGCAATACCCCATGGAACTGAAGGGGTGTCTCATTGGAATCCACACCCTGCCAGGGACAGCCAAAGAGAAGGACAAGAACTGTGCATTGAATGGGCAATTAAAAAGCTCCCTCTGACTGGCCTCAGATTTCAGTTTCTAAGCCACCACAAGGCTGTGAGATGCCTTTGCAGTTTCATGAACAGCTCCGTCAACAGAAACCAAGAGAGAAAGAGAGCAACAAAAAAAAAATGGTCTCACTCAGAACAGAGTGCTGCTCGGGACAAACTCAGAGCCACCAGCAGACTCTGTGGCTGATGGAATGGAGCCAGCGAATCGTGTGGGATCTTCTAACTGGAGACATGGAGTCAGGATGTGTCCCATACACCACAAGGAGCTGTGGTTCTATTTATGCAGCTCATATGTGAGCAATGATTTAGTAAAACGGTTATTTTAAAGGTATGGAAAACAAGGCAGGGCATTTAGATTAAGATTATAAGATTAAGACATAGTTTCCCTGTTAAAGCCTGCTAAGATGTTATTATTTGCTAGTTTAAACAGAGGGTCACAAGGACAGAGGCATGAGGTTATGAAACACCATTTTGTTTAAATAAATGATTAAGTTATTTAACATTACTCAGCTTCCATTTTCCTGCTCATGGTGGTATTTTGAAGTAGTGGCGTGAGATTAACTTTATACCAGCTAGGATTTTATAAACTTCAGAAAAACCCCTGCTCTCACTTCTTTTTCTAGGTTTAAGATAGGTTTAGGTTTGTTAACCTGTCTGCCACCGAATTCTGGGACCACCTGACAGTTTCTGTAGATCAGTTAGAGAAACCATGCAAATAAAAAAATTGCCCACACAAGATGTCTCTGTTTAAACTAAATGGAAATGTGACGCCTAGTGCTTTGGAAACAGCGCTGGAGAATTTGATAAGCAGAGCGCTCTGTTGCCATGTAAATTATGGCTGCAATCTCGGAACCTGTACCACAGGCCAGCAGAGACCATGTCCGATTACTCTAATCCCCCGCTCTGCTCAGAATCACTCTACATGATACTAATTTAGCCTCCCAGGGGAAACGTGAGAAAGGACTAAATACGAAGATCCGGAGCTCGCTCTCTTTCTGACTACTCATTTTAGTTAAATATTAACAGACAGGTTAATTCCCATCAGGGATTTCTCCATACTTTAAAATACGTTGCATTTCATTGGAATGTTAATATTGCACTTACAGAACAACACTGACACATTTATGTGGCACTCACAAAGCGAGTGTGATGCATTCATAAAGTATATCTCTATGTGTTGGAGATGTGTTCAGTTTGTAATGCCTCCCTGCTCACCGCCCATGGAAGTGGAATAACAGATAAATAACCAAAGTAACAGATACTGTGTTTTGACTTTTCTCTTTGTAACTCCTAGGGCCCTCATTACATTAGATTTGATCTCCAGATTGTAATACTGTAGGAGGCAATAAAAAAACCACAACAACGTTTGTACACCAGCACTGTCTTTATTCATCCACACACAATTCAAATACAGCGCTAAATTGTTCACAAGAGATTAGTGTAGTTTGATGTCTGTACCATTCATGCTAAATTCAGACATTAAAAGCAAAGCATGCAGGCATGCAGATAAAATACTGGAGCGTGAAACCAGCAACTAACAGATGAAACAAACTGCAGCTTCCACATTAAAATATATGAAAATAGTAAAAAAAAAAAAAAAATTAAATAAAACACACAGAATACATTACAACTTTTTCAAAATTACACAATGTCCGAGAGGTAAATTGGAATTGTAAAGGCATTCGGATTCAAAGGAGAATATCTTTCTCCTCTTGAATTACTTTTTTGAAAGGCATTTACATAACTAGAACAACTAAGCACAGTAAGCTCCCTCCTTGTGACCACCTCCTTAAAGAACACCACTCTGACCACAGTCAGTCGCCTTAAATAAGGAAATCACCTCTATTAAGACCATTTTAGAAAGTTCACTGTCATGCTATTTACGCAAGGTATCTGAAGCACTCTGAAGTTGTTTTGTATTTCATTACCACTCAAATTTGTTCTCCTTTAAAAAAAACATAATTACAGACTGGAAGAAATGCTTGGAAAATATTCCCCCATAGTGTTAAAATCCCCCTTAGAAAATGTGCGTTTGACACTCACAGTAGTGTATGGACTGGTTGGAGGAAGCACTGGTCATTCATACAGTACATCTCCAAAGCAATAACAATATAGCTGCATCAGAGGCGGTTACATGCTGCCTTGAAGATTGTCTACCTGCAACACCACTTGCGAATACTGTAGTATTCCGAGTAATTTACCGTCTTCTGATAACACATGTTCAAAGTACAGAAGGTACTGCTTCTGACAATCAATTTCACACACCTATAACCTGAACGCTGCATTGGCACTCTGAAAACAAAATTTATATTTAAGGAATCCCCTTTCTGAATTCAAATCGTATTTCATGCAAATGTACAGACAACAAGACGACAGGCATTGGGGGGATTTTAGATGTCAGCTTGTTCTTAATTGAATTACCGGTTTTAATATATTTTGTATGTTGTGTTCAGTGCAGATCAAGTACATCTGGTTTAACATCCTCACATTTAAAGTAGATGGTGTTACCCTATTTGTATACTGCAGCTTCCAAAAGGTTCAGCTGTTAAATGAGAAACAGTTTAATATGGAAGTATTTTTAGAAATGAGCATGCATGCTCAAGGCACTGTCCTGTACAATAACTACAAAGCCTTACGTCTATTACAGAAAGAGAATGCTAGGGATTTTTAAAAGGCTATCTTTTGCCTTCTACATTGCAGCTGTACACAATCTGTTTGCAGATTCACAATTAAGAAGTGCTTCAATGTTTTGTTATTTACTGCATTAGCACCAGAGGTGATTCATTGTATGATACACCGATATATCATACAATGAACAGCAACAGAAGACCCGCTGTGCAAACTGCAGAATACTAATTCTACATGACTGTTAGAAAATTCTAATTTGTAACCACTTAAAAAGTATTACTTTATTCTACTAGGGACTTCATTCATTCAAATGTTTTTGAAAAACCCTTCAAAAATTACAATAACCCTATTCAAATTAAATTTAAAAAAGTGCAATATAAAAATAACAATAAAAAAAATACTCATTTTAAAAGATGTTTTGAATTTTTTTTTTCTTCTTTTGAGATTAAACACTTTTGAACTCAACACAAAGGCAGTCGTTATAACCACTGCTGTGGTTTATTATCCTTTACTATCAGTTTGAGAAGTGCAGTTGTGGTTAACTTTGCTACACAGACTCATTTCCAAAGCAGATGACTAATCCAGCAGTACAACTGAAAAAGGATTAGTCATCCCAGCTCCTGCTGACTAAAGGGGTTTAAAGGCTGATTGTTTTATTGCAAAGCCCCTGAAACAAGCTTTAAAATGATACTATTAGTTCATTTCGTACATGTGAAAATGTGGTCAAACGTCACCTTCAAATACGCTGTCAATCTCAACGCAAAGAGCATGATTCTCTTCTTTTATATGCACACAATACCATGTGAACCTTTTCTCCAGCACATTTGGTTTATGTATCAGCATCAACCACAAAGGAAAGGAACACATCCCCAGAATCTGGTCCAGCTGAAATGAGTCTAGAAACATGCAGAGGCAAAGCATTTCTAGAGCCCCTTTCACACTGGCACTGCTATCCGGTCCCGACCCGGGTTCTGGCTACCCGGGTTACAATCCTGCGTAGTGTGAAACCATGTATCTGGGTTGTACCTGGGTTGACCTGGGTCCCAGCGACCCACCTCAGGATGTGGGTCGACACGCTTTGACCCGAGATACAAAATGCATAACAGACGTTCATAAGCTTATGAAATAACAAACAGCCACGTCTGCATGAAGGTTTCACTTCCGCAAGAAACATTTCTGTTTAGCCACATTTTTGTTGCTTGAGACACCGTGAGCCAGATTGCAGCAGAGATGAAGAAACATTTTCCCTAATCATTTGTCTGTCATCCAGATAAACGCTGCTTTATCAAAAGCAGTGTGAAATCGCATAGCCGACCCTCATTACACCAGGTCCTAGCATGCCAGTGTGACCTCAAACACATTAGAGACTCAATTAAACCGTGCATGTCTATTTGCATTCACAACTGACATTTTTGCTATATAATACTTGTGGACTATATGGTGAACTCTCACAGAACTAAAGTTTTTTGGTTCTAGACGAAGATAACGAATGTGATGCACACATCGACTGGTCACACAGAAACCTACAAAACCTACAAAAAATGGCTATGAAATGATTTATGCTGCAAGGTGTCCCTGTTACTTCTGCGTTTAATGACCTACACAACATGTTAATGGTTTAAGTGCCTTTGGGAGTCTGTTCAATTGATCTTAAATACTGTCACAGTTCAAATATTAAAAATAGGAACAATCCTGGCATTTTACTTCAATTACGATAGTGACCCACACATCATTGAAGATGCTGCCTTTCACAAAGTCATCGTTTGGATCAGCTGAACTGATTAGCTTGCTGTGATGTTTGTTCAGAATCTTTTAACAGGATAATTTATTTAACACTGAATAATTATTTCAGGACCACAGGGGCACCTCCTCTTATCGTGACCCAGGAAGCAGCTGTCTTCCTTGCTTTGTAAACCTGGCAATAATGTGCTTGTTTTTGGTCACAGGAAAATCTTCCAGATTTGTACCAAAAAAAAGAAGCTGCTTTATGACTTGGCAACGGAAATTCAACCTTCATTTAAAACTGGATCCCATATGCATACATTTAGAGAATGGGAGACTAATACCGTTTGTCATATGTCAAGACAATTACTATTTGTAAACATATTGCGTCATGGTATTCACTGGGGGTCATGATTATAAATGAAAACAGGCAGAAATCAGACTTTTAGTAGCCTAATGTTTCAGTAGCCAGAATGCAATTCAACAGATTACAATACAATGAACCAGAGGTGTAATACCACTAGACGATTTGGCTCCACTATTAAATATATCTGCAGCTGTCACTGCTTTTTAACTGCTATACAAAGTCTAGACAAACTGTATCTCTAAAGAGAAGAGCACAGGTAAAATACAAATATAAAAGTGCTCAAGGCTGGCCAAATGTTTTTTCTGATTCAGCCCGTCTGACACAAAATAAGACGCAAACTAATAAGGCTTTGGCACCATTTTATACGGTACAGCATGGCACCGTAATGTGATACTGAGACCAGGCACTGATTAGATGTTTTAAAAAAGACATTTGTAGACACGTGTATATATATCCGTACTATATATAATATATATATATATATATATATATATATATATATATATATATATATATATATACACACACACACACACACACACACACACACACACACACACACACACACACACACACAACAATGTGATAGCACTGAAATACCTCACTCTTTGATAAAACACAGGGATACTTTTTAATAACCAAACCACTAGAAAGTTTTACTTAAAAGCGAATGTGCAGCAAAGTTGTTTTGATGGGCTGTATTGCTTTTTTTATGTCTGATGCATGTTGTTGTTGCTATAATTAGCAGTGGCACACTTTTTGAAGAGGGCACCTATTAGGTACTGTTCTGCTACAGCAAAACAAATGTGTTTATTTTGCTTTTTTTCTCAGGTTTGCTTAATAACTGATTGACCTATCTGCATCAGAAAAATTTTTGCAATATCAAAGAACTGAGAAATCTACACAAGATCACAAGTTTTCATAGAGAACTTTGCGTAACAAACAAGAAACTACTTTGAAACAAGAAGTCAACTGCTCTTTCTTCTGAAGATTATACCTTAATAACGGTTTAGTTCCTCTCTGAAAATGTACCTTTGCATGTGCGTTAAAATAGGACTTGGAATGTCAGCATTGTCATCCCCCCCCAAAATAAACCTCCAGCGTGTGAAAGGAACAAAAAAAAGAACTGTTCACCCTCTCCCACCCGCCTGACGCTAGCTTTCCAAGAAGCAAAAAATCAGTTTTAGGTCTAATAAGAGTTTCCATGATCCAGCATCCACACATGTGATTCTTGGTCACTTCTTAAGGAAGCACATTTCTATTGGTCTTGTTGCCACTGTGTCCTCAGGGCAGTGATTTCTTTACCGTACCAGTCGTGCAGCTTTGAAAAGCAGACGGTCCCAGGTGAAACAGGGCTTTCCAAGGTGGAGGTCACCCTGCCAGTGGTAGTTTTCCTCCGGGGGGGTACAGGAGGGGGTTTAGTCCCATCACTGTTACAACTCTCCCCCGGGAGGGTTTTAGACCCTTGATAAGTTGGGTACAATCCATTGACCACAATGCTGGGCTTGTTCCTGGCCACACCATTTTCCTTCTCGGTGGGCGTGAAATGGACAGTCTCCTCGTGCGAGCAGTTGTAGGTTGCCTGTGGTCCTTTGGCAGAAGTCGCCACAGCGGGACCAACAGCTGAAATTGATTTGGACTTGGCACGTCCTGATGACTTCTTGTGGGAGCGCGGGGTGCCTGAGAGGCCGTGCAGGGTCTGCATTTCTTCCAGCTGTTTCTCGAGCTCGTGGACCACCAGCCGCATGTAATCAAAGCTCGCCCGAGACAAGGCCTTCACCCAGGACTCCATGGCTGCCTGGCTCTCGGCCGCCATCTTGTAAGTGCGCGACTTGGCGCAGCTGAACTTGACGGCGAAGGCGTACTCCTCCATGGACTCACACAGCTCCACCGTGCAGCCCTCCAGGACAATCACCCCGATGGGCTCCTTGCTCTCCTTGTCCTCAAAGTAGAACAGCATGTTGCCCTTCAACACGAACCAGCGGCGATGGTAGGTCGTGTTGCGCTCCCCCTTCTTGTACAGGTGCCCCGTCTTGTCTGCCGCGGAGTTGCAGGTGGCGTAGTGCACCACGCTGCGCTCATTCAGCTTCATCTTGTCGCTTTTGGGTTTCTGAAGCAGGAAACACAACAGCATAAAGGAATTGTAGCCAGACCCGGGGTCAGTTTTAATTACAATTACAGCAGCACTGCTTACTGAACTTACAATTACAGCTACAATTACAGCTACAATGATGCTGCAGTAATTACAATTACACTAAAAAGCAACAAACAACTACAAACATTAAGATGTTTACTCCATGTATTCTAAATAACCAAGCAAGTTTTTTTTTTTTTTTTTTTCTCTAAAAGAGGTTGAAAATACAAGAATAATGATCCAGGACCAGCATCACACAACACTGCCCATTACAACAACCCTGTTTAACCTGGACTGAGATCCAGGACCATCGTAACAGGGGCCGGCATCACACACGCTGTGGACTTCAATGGCTTTCTTAACAGGAAACACTGTATTTATTTTGTCTGTACTCAGTCTGTACTCCGGCCAAAGGACCTTACTGTGTGGTGTCCTGTTTGGAGTCTCCCTTTCTGTTGTAGATGCTCCCAACAAGCTACTCTTTTACCAGAAACCTACCCTTTCATTCAAAACTAGGGTTGAAAGATAAAGAAGTTATACAGCTTCTTTGCATGCGGATCATTTGTTATTCCTCCTCTGCAGTGTGTTTCAAACTGGATCCACCGGCTTCCTTAAGTTCACAGTCACCTCAATTGATAGCTCCCCGATCTACTATCACGCAAAAGACTATCACCTAATCAAGAAGCATCTGAGAATGCATTATTTTAATACACACAAGCAACAAGAATATGAATAGTTTTAAAAGCAGCAGTAGTTGACTGTCATCCTCAATGTTAGGCGAGCATGCTTTATTTTTTAAAACCTGTATGTGGCCACAAGATTTTGTTTTGGTTTTTAAACTTGTTGATTTTGCTGTATGGAAGCCCCTGGTATAACCAGAACCCATAATAACTGGTAATAGTTTAATGAGTAATGAACTGCACTGTATGCATGCGGCAGGTAAATAAGAAAGGCTGATCCACTTACCATGAGTAGCTAGGGGCAGTAAAAGGAAGTTCCATGCAGAACGTCTTGGAACTGCAATAAGCCCATGTTTGCACGCATCTGGTTATGAATTATTCTGCAGTTCCTGAAATGTAAAAGGAAACCATTAGTAACTGGTAAACAGAAACACAAACATTGTGCTGTCAGTATTAATGGGGAGGCCCAATTGGGAAGAAAACATTCAAACAAACAGGTAGCTAGGCATCAATTTAAAAAACTTAAGCTTACAGTACATAACCTTACCCTGACATATGAACGGGGCATTTTAACACCACAAGACGGTCCGCATTGCCCGATTTCTGATCTGCTCACGTGCACAGGGTCATCTGTCTGAATAAATGCATGTCTGACTGTGAGGAAAAAATATTGCATTTAGTTTTACAGGTGGTTCCCATAACTCGCCCAGAATTGGTAAAATAATTCTGCTGGCCGGTTTACTATCTCACTTTAAACACCATGACAACAGCCACATTGTAACCACCACATCAGACACCACTCTGTCTCTGCAGGTGGTGTACAGTACATTCAAGTCAGGATTATGGTGCTTTGATAGGTGCTTGCTGGCTATTTCATTCAGTGTATCTGGACAGCTTAATTTCAGCCACAATCAATCGGGAATTAAACTTCTTCAAGATGGCACGCAACAGAATTTATTTGTTTGAGCTGTTTGTACGCTTTAAACTATCAAAGCTGATACAATCAGATGTATTTTTGTTAACCAACGTTCTTAGCAACAATAATATAACCGTGTACAAGACCTCAATGCGGACTGGCTCTTCAGAAGTTAAACGCTATGTTTTTTTGGAGGAAAAAAAATTGTAATTTATCCACACATGCGCAGTGTGTTTGTTTTGTTTGTTTTCTGTCACGAAACTAGTAAAACCGGTATTGATTGTAAATTAGCTTTTTAAAACAAGAACAAATATAACTTGGATAAAATATTTTCCATTTTAAACACAAAATGACGACGATAGGAACAAATATACAACCTGGTCTACACATCAACCAGTGGTGGTATTTTCTTTCCGGTCGGAGCGTGTCGTTGCCTGCACAACACACCAGAAGGCCGGGGAACAATTCCAGAGATCCGGAGATAAAAAAAAAAAAAAAATTCTAAGATTGCGTCTTTTTGCACGACGAAGCTGAATAGTTTTCAAATAATACAATTCCTACACATTCTTCACCCGCACAGGAAGTAGCCTCTCTCTTCTCCCGTTTCCTTTTTTCCTTTCTTTTTTTTTTTAACAACGTAGAAACACGTGACGCGTCTCAGCTGAACTATAATTGTTAAATTATATTTATATATTATATTGTTTATATTTTAAATATATATAATATTCCTATATAGGATATTATATATATATATATATATATATATATATATATATATATATATATATATATATAGATATATATAGTATATATAATCTCCTATATACCTTTTTTTTTTTTGAAGGCTTTATGTGTAGCATTTAAATATGCATACAAGGGTGACTGAATGAAAGCAAAGACCTGGCTGTCGTACGCCCTTTCAACCTCTAGTTGAGATATTCAAAATAGCCCTAATTCTTTAGCACTAATGTACAGTCCTATCTTTCACTGGTATGCTTGAAGCTATTTACTGTAGCTAACCGTCTTGGATAGAATGCCCCTGGGAGTGAGACCTGCGACCATAGATCTACTGTGTTCTGCAGCTATAATCGAATTATTTTTGTATTTGTAAGCATGGAGGGAATTCATACAGTAATCTTTGCTTAATTAAATACATGAATGCTATATGCAAAGTAAAAGAAAATATTTTTAGGAAATGTACAGTGTTTCTTATCATAAGAATTAAATAACATTAATTCTTTGACATTTTATGAAAACTAGAACTTACTTGGTTCCAAAGCCAATTACATTTTTTATTTAAGGAATGTTTGTTTTTATTAAAGCCCATTTTAATGAATGAATTCAACTCTGACGTTTTACACAAAACTCTTGTCAACTGTTTAACAAAGATTACAAGTATATGTGTAGTTAAATCACTTTTTAACCTAATGAACTGTTTATAATCACTCTTAAAAACAGTCCTTAAAACAGTCCTTAAATAGTCCTTAAAGTTTTATGAACCAGCAGAAAGCAGCAGTTCATTTGTATTTATTTATTTATATGGAGACTCTCACACACACACACACACACATAATTGTAAAGCTTAATAATGTGAAGTCAGACTAGGCTGATTCAGGACAGTACTAACTGTATGTCACTAGTATTTACCTTTGATGTGTCGAACATTTACAATAAACAGCTACTATCATTTATTCTAGCTGAAGGACATTCTGGGAAATTACATGTGACATAAATTAGGTGTGGAAATGAAACTTTCATATACAGAAACTCAAGGCTTTAACGATATCACATATCCCATTTATAATGTTGTGTGTAACCACTGCTCAGTGAAATGAAATGACTAGTACTGTACCTTCAAATTACACACTTCCCATTCTATCTCAACACCAGGCACAATGCCAGTACCCATAATCTGACACTATTTTAGCATAAACACGATTACAGTACTTGTAGATGATGATGCTGGAAAATGAGGTGCCATTCTCATTGAATGATATTGTATTTGTATATTCTGCATATGATTCATACTGTTTTACTATCTGCTTTGCAGTCCGCCACCAGCAGACGGAACAAAAGTATTGATTTGAAAGAATGCGTTACAGTGAACAGGCAACAACCATCAATGGAAAACATACTGATTGTAGACGTAGAAGCTACAGTACTTTAGAAGCAACAGTATATATATATATATATATATATATATATATATATATATATATATATATATATATATATATATATATATATATATATATATGTGTGTGTGTGTATGTGTGTGTGTGTGTGTGTGTGTGTGTGTGTGTATGAACTAAACAGCCACCTTCTTGACAGACCTTCAGCAAAAAAGTTAAATTCCTGAAGTCAGGTGGTTTGAAAAATATCCAGTAGGGGCACTGTGACACTTTCTGCCCCCTCTAAAACCATGACTTTGTGCAGCGAATTTTACTCCCAGTTGCCACAGGTGCAGAAGAGGCATAAATTACAGTTGCACACCCCTAGTGGTCATTTCTAACACCACCTCGCTTCAGAAATTCAGGTTTTTCAAAGGTCGCTACATTAGTTAACAAGCCTGGTAAATAATGATCTAAGAACAAGCACATCTAATTATCTAAGCACATCATAATATATTAAACAGGTAGAAAGGGAAACATAATGTAGATGGTATCCCTGTAAAACTGTTTGTATTAACCGGATCCTTGAAAAGCAACAGGAACCAGAAATGCTGTGCACTGTTTGGTCTCAAAGTTAATTACACCACACATGATAATTGCGGTTGCTCAGTCAAAGTGTTAGAAACGATGACTCAAACTGGAGCTCTTATTTCAAGTCAGACAGGCTTACAATGTTGTGTATGGTGTAGGACACTCGCAGTTTGCTCATTACGTTGTTTCACCACTGCACGTGATATGGACTAGCATTGCCACTGCTTGTCAGCAGTTACAACCAATAACCTGGCAAAACACAGAACAAGTGTACATACAGCAAACAGGCCTGTTGTACTAGTGTTCCATTGTTAACAATAGTGTCCATTATTAAAATGTGTTTCACTCAGCACAGTGTACTATGCCATACATGTAAATGATAAGGAACATGCACATTGTGCTACTTTAAACGCCAGGACGTTTCCATACTGCACAGCAACTTACTTACATACACACGTGCTAATCGTACCAAAGTGGTTTCAGTGCAGGGGAAAGCATTTGTGTGTGACTGAGAAATGTGTTTGATATTAGCTGGAGTGCAATCTAACTGGATATTATCAGGAGGTTGACCTGAATCCAGGAAGTTCAAGTGTGACAGATTTCCTGGAAGGGGAGGCAAGCAAACTGAAAACTTGCTTTGCTGTGGTGTAGTACTAATCATGTGTTAAAATGACTATAATACATATGTCTGGGCTGTCATGTTTTGAGATTTCACATTTCTGAGTCTTTTGTTAGCTGCAGCAACTTAATGGACAGTTGGTCTTCAGAAGGAGAGGGTCTTGGCTGAGGATTCTGCAGGAAGCATTGCACTGGCTCTGGCACTCCTACGGGATAGGGAGGCAAAACCATCAGGGACTGTTTCTCATCATCACACTACAGTTAACCCTGCTGGCTTCAGCACCTAGTGATCTCAGCTGGCCTTTGTCTTCCAGAGGCTGGTAGCTCTCTGACACCCACTCGTGAGTTCCTGGGTGTGACAGAGGAAGCTGGCTTGCTCGTGGGATCGGAGGAGGTCCACTGAACCTTCAGTTCTCTTGAGCTGTGTGGGGAATTGCCACGGTGAGGAAACATGAATGGCCTTCTAATTTTGGGGAGGAAATCAGGGGTAAAATAATTGGGTCCACTTTATTAAAAAAGAAAAAAAAAAGAAAAAATTATAAAAACAGAGGGTCTATTCTATAACTCAAAGTGTTCTAATTAAGATCTATCAGGGGTTCCACAGTAGAACCAGATGCTTTCTGTTTCAAAGCCCCTCAGCTAGGGGTTCAGTATACCGTGCGAAGCAGCATTCAAAAGGAAACTGCCTAGTAAACGCACACACATAATTGTATTGTATCATAATATCTAATGGGTGTTAGCTGAATAATAGTGGTGGACAAATGTGACCTTTCCACTCTTGGACTTTGTCTAAATTGTTAAATTGAACCAACTAAACCTCCATCCAGACCCTGAAGTAGATCATTCTATAATTTTATACAGCCAGGTAATGTGGGAGCTTTCCTCAATTATCACCACCTCTAGTTCCTTCAGTGGAGATTGGGATGGAAAGTATTTGGTAAGGAAGCACCTGCCAACTGAGCACCTGTTATCAGCCCTGCTTCAAAGTTTAGCAGACTGTCTTACCCATTGTTATTGAATCTGATTTGCCATAGAGAGGTGCCACTTTGCATAACAAACCAATCAGTCGTTTGAGGGACAGGCCATTTGCACAAAAGTATGTGCCATAGATGGCAGGTTTTGTCCATCCTTCTGTATGCTTTTTTTTGTTGTTTTTTTAAGAATGCATCTTCACACAAGAAACCGTTTCACGGTGCCTCATAGTGAATTCAGCGGTAGTTGACACGTTGTCAATGACTTTCACGAAGACTATCGTATTGGAACATATTATACCATTAGGTATTATCTTTATGAATGACTAACGCTTTTCTTACTGTAATTAAACTAAGCAGTATTTCAGCTGTTACCTCAGCATCTTGCAGACAGGGGCCGCTTTGGGACGGTTTCTTTTCTTTTCTTAAATAAATACCCTCCCTCCATTAACACGCTCCAAACATTTGTTTTCTACATTTACATAACATTCTGCCTGCGTGTGAGAGTACGTGTCGGGCGTGTGCGCGTAGGGTTAAGTCAGAAAAAACGTGTCGCAGTAATTTAAAATTCTAGACGTTTTGCCAAAGAAGGAGGACTTTGTTGCAACACCATATGTACACCTGGAAAAAAAAGAAAAAAGAGTATACTTCTTGAACTTTATTTTTATTTATTTTTTACGACTGACTTTACCTTGAGCTGTCAAAACTTTTTTTTTTTATTATTATTTTGTCAGCGGAAATGATGCGATATAGCGTTTTTTCCGCGCCTTAGTTTCCTTCCTGGAACTTGTGCAAACTTTTTTTTTTTTTTTTTTTTTTTTTTTTTTTTATAAAAACGCCTCCAATATGGGACTGAAGCAGACAGGCGACTTTTCTTGCAGGTAAATGTCATTATTGATGTATTTGCAATGCAACTTGTTTTCGTCCTGACTTAATTAGCTGTTACTTGGAAAATAGTGACTTTGTGGTGTGCCGTGGCATGCACTCTATTTGTAAAAGTGTTTGTCACTAAGCAAACAGTGGCAGCAAGCACACTTCTCTGTCACTGTGTCCGTGCAATGCACACCGTTAAACATGTGGTAGTTGCATGTCGTATTGTTACACGATGTGCCGCTGTTTTTTACTGTAAGTACACTTTGCATCAATAAGACAACATACGGCTGGATAATGTAGATTTGAAAACGTAAATGTTAAGTAGAGTTATTATATGGGAACCTTACGCGGTGTTGTGTATCTAGTGTGTCAAACGTTACGTTAGATGCACACTGTTTACTGCGTAGTGTTTTTATGTACAGCAAGTTCAAAGTAAATTAACCGTAGCTCCCCGGCCCGCATCGCTTGCCGTGGTGGTGTTCTTTTGGTCATCCTTTTTGAGGTGATTGCCACAGCATTATTTTGTAAACACTTTGGACGGGATATTAAGTTTAAAAATTAGAGTTTTTCCATGCAGGCTGAGCTACAGTTCTCCGACGATTATGTCACACCAGAACAAAGCCGATCTATCCAAGGATTTGGAGCCGAACAGTCAATTAGAAAGTAAAAGTTGAGTCTCCTGCAGAATTGAAATCGCTGCATAGGGAGGGGTATCCTACTGTTTAAATACTTGCATGGAAAGGACTGATTATCATTATATCCGTTTCTCTCTTTATTTTTTAAACGGACTCATCTTCAAATATGATAATTGTCTTCACAGGTGTAGTGTTCAGGTAGGTTCGTTTTGATAACTGTTAGGTAATAGAAAATATGAGTAATGAAACTACATTACTGTGTGTGTGTGTGTGTGTGTGTGTGTGTGTATATATATATATATATATATATATATATATATATATATATATATATATATATATATATATAAAATCCCATACACACATTTCACCGGCTGTATTATTATTTGTATTATTACGGTCATGTTTTTATAGTGATCGTGTTTACAGAATTTTATTTTGGCACAGCTAGGCTTTGGGTTTATAGTTGACCAATGTGTTGCTGATTTGGACTTGTGATTGACTGGAGACAGAACTTAAGTTGTTGGCTACGTACTGTACGGGAATTGATTTGAATTTTCCATTAAAACCACTGTTTTTTTAAAAACCTACATTTCATAAGTTTGACCGGTTTAATTAAGTAACTCATTTTTAATTAAGTAAATCTCAAATTTAGCAATCAAATTATAAAATTTGATTTGTTTCCCGTCATGTTTATTTTGAATGCTTGATGTTTTGCATTGCCTTACTCATATAGTAGCAAGGCAGTACTAATGTAGGCTACTGTATGTACTACTACAATATGCAACTTCTTTGTATTATAAAATTAAATCAAGCCTCTGCCATATATCTTGTCTATAATAAATTGAAGCCCTTGCGCCGCATTTGATCGATATTAAGTAAAGGTTTAATACACATTGTAAATATGTTTATTCAGTACCCTTCTCGTTTTATAACAGATATGAATCACTGTATTTTTTATGTTGTCAAATTTAAATAAAAAAATAAATGCGTTATTAAATTAATAAATCTATAACACGTTTGTAAACATGCATGTCAGAATTCATGTGTGGTTACTTTGATCTGTGTAAAAAATAAACTGCTACATCTCGTAACCATAGCTTAACCCTTACTTAAAGTTGTAAAATTGCTATGCCTGTTTGCTTGCTAATTGGAAGCTGTAAAGCGCCACATGCTAATAATTCATATGTAAGTATATGATCTTCAGGCTGTTTTCAATGGAGACATATACAATGCAGTATGGATGTTGAGGCTTTGGACTTCAAGAAGAACAGTAGACCCAGTACAGCCAGACTCCTGCTTGATGCTTTAGCGTGTGAAATAAATGATTGCATCATGCCATGCTAATTCATTGTACCGAGAGTGTGTGCAAGTCCTGAAATAGCATGACCCTGCTTTTTTCTAAATTCGCTGTGTTTCAACAGCATGCACTTTTGAAATCCTTTTATTTTGATAATGAAACATGGTTCATTGACAATTATTTGGTATGTTAGACACCTATAAATCTAGACTAGTTTTGTTATAGACTGTTTGACTTGGGTTTTACTTTTGGGTCAGTCTGTAAATTAATGGCAGTTGCTGTAATTTCCAATAGCAAGAGTATTTTCTTGTTCAATTTTGAATTACTTTTAAAAAATAAATAAATAAACATGACATTTGGTGGCATAATTTTTGCATGTGTAGGTATACTGTATATGGTTGACGATATTTACTGTAACTATATTGGTTACTTTATAGTTTGAATTATCATTAGAAAATAAATGATCACTGGTATGGTCTGATATTTAATCACTAGATACCAGCAGAACTGCGACAGATGAATAAAAAAATCTGTGTGTGTGGCATTCCTATATTGAGGTTCAGAGTGAAAGTTTTATCCATTGGGATTGACTGCATTGCTGGAGCCTGGATTTTTGAATATTTATAGATGATCGTTTCTGAAAGCTGCCGCCTTTTCTAAACATGATGGGTGCTAGATGATTGGGTGCACACTCTGCCCTTCAAAATTATGATTTTAATTTGGAATAAAATGTGATTGGGTGATTATAGTTTAAATTTCCACATGAGACTATTAAGGTAAAATGCGAAATGGACCAGCTTATCTTTTAAAATCATATGGAAAAACCAATGCAATGGAATTTTTTTACATGTATATCGTTTTAATATGAATAAGCCTTGATGTAACAAGTGAATGACTGAGGGATTTCCATCTGTTTGACCCTTTGTTGAACAGTTCAACCGTTCTATATGCTATTTATTGCAGTTCTCTTGTAAACAAACTGTTTTAGTTTCTAACACTCTTTTTCTATCTAAATCAAAAGTTCCATCCAAGTTTTCAAATGTTTTGCCTAAATAAATAGAAATAAAAAACTGTTTTACAGCAAGTTGGTCTTAAAAGAGATTGCAGATTGTAGCTTTAAATGCTGAACATTGGACTGTCCTTAATTTTGAGGGTGACTTTGCATTGCCATCCATAGTAGTAAACTGCTGACTGTATACAAAAAGCAACCTTAGTTGGGAGGAAGTCATACAGAGATGGGCTTACAGTGAGGTTGAAATGTGTTTCAGGAACTCCACTAGGATCCGGTACAGACAACAATGAATGATGCATAGTTTATTGTACAAAGTTCGTTTATCTCATTTTCCCTTCTCTCCACGGACAAGTCTTGCTTTCAGGATTATAGGCAGTGACTTTCTTTCGTTTTATGGCCAAGTGACTGCTAGATACTGTGCCAGTTACCCTTGGCTGCAGCAGGGGTTACACTGTGGTCCATAGTTTTTTTATTTTGATGCGTGCTGACTCTTTGGAAGTTGCATCGCCACTGTAATGATGTATTTCTAATGAGAAACCTGTCAGTTTTTACACAAAGGTGTAATTATTCTGCTCTGATTAAGTTTCAGTGAAGATTCATCTAATTAGGACAGTTAATTAAGGGCGCATTGTTTTAATGGTTTATTTTAATTTTTGAATTATTTATTGGTAAGTGCGACTACAACGTTTCACACTAAGTTTTGTTTCTCATTTTTCAGCAGGGTTTTTAAAAACTGGGCTTTAACAAATTAGAATTTGAATTGGAAACAGGCTCCCTTTAGAAAGATATGTACAACGCATCGAAACGTTGGGCAGCTGGCTCTTTGAGCTAATATATATATATATATAATGTGTGTGTAATAGTCTTGGGACGAATACAGGATTTTCATGTTCGGATAATAATTTAAATATACGTTGGGATATTCATTCCTTTTCAAAAAAGTAATCAAAGCCATTATATTGCTCAGAACGCAGGCAGGGCGAGCATAGCAGCAGGGGCAGGTGGGCGTGGCCCCTGTGTGTGCACCTTTATTTTACAGCAAGAGGTTACAATATGTAACACGTTAAAATAGAAAAATATCACAGAACTAAAGTACGTTGTCAAGGCCTTATTTTACCCCAGTGAATTAGCTGCAAAACAAAGGGTGCCAAATCGCAGTTCAAGTTAAACGCTTTGTTTATTCCCGAAATAAATACATACAAGTCGACAAGTTGACACCACCTTTTATGTATTTTTGATTTTTATTTTTTCATTCCTTGCCATTGCATTTTCTTCACAGTAAACAGTGGCCATTGACATGTTTTCATACAGTAATAACATGAGGTTTGCTTGTGCCTTTTTGTAGCTGAACAAGCAAACGAAAACTGAAATTTAACTTTAAACACTTACAATATAATATTTAATATGACCAGCATTCCTAGTTGTGCTTTCAATCGTTTTGTTTAGAGCTTGCCCTCTGCTTGTTTATTAGGCCCTTAAATAAATATTTGTGATACCAGATGAGGTGAGATGGATGTGGTCCTGTAGAAGCATCTCTGCCCTGCATTGCACAGACCCTCTAGTGATCTGTGCCGAACACATTGTATTTAAGGAAAACAATGACTAATAATTAAGTGGCTAAAAATTTAGGAAATATTGTATAAGCCTGTACTATGTCCTCTAGGGAGAATATGTAGAGATTGTGTAGGCCCCAGTATCTCCACTACAATGTTTACATGCTGAAATGTAAGACCTTTTATAACAGTAGGGCCAACCAGGAGTAGCTGAGAAGGTGCTGGCTTCATGTGAGAAGCCAAGATGTTAAACATTTTCTGGAATGACACATGACCATTCCTCAGGGATTCCTGTCCTCCTTCGGGGAAGTTGGGGTGGAATTCTGCAAGGATGTCTGTTCTCCAGTCAGTAAAGCATCTGCTATGAACCCTATGTCAGGAACTGACTTCCACAGGGAGATGCAGCTTTTATATATTACAGAATATAGGTCTGGGATATGCAGGGCAGTCACGTGAGGTACCATTTATGCAAAAGTGTGTGCTAATTTCACTTCCACTGTGAGTGATCGAGTATGGTAAAAAGCAAACATACTGTGCATTCTGTGTCATTTTTATGGAAATGATTTCCAGTTTGAGATTTTGACCTCTGTCAAAAAAAAAAAAAAAAAAAAAAAAAAAAATTAAAAAAAATGCATGTGAAACGATTCTCTTCCCACACGCTGCCAAGAAGTGATAAGGGTGGCCCTGTGAGTAGAGATAGGGGCGGCCCTGTAAGTAGAGATAGAGGCGGCCCTGTAAGTAGTGTGCTGTGCGCCGGCTGCCTTGATGGACTGTGACACTGTAACCCCACGCCATCGCCTTGCGGAGAGAGAGATTCCCTGAGCCAGAGGGCTGTCTGAGGCAGGAAGTGAGCTCTGTGCCCCAGGATGCTGAGTCATCCACAGGCTGGCAACACTGATAGAAGCATGAGCCCAGGGGCCTGAGAAGGGGGTGAGAGGAGCACGTTCCCACTGCAGCTGAGGGGGGTGGGAGGAGCATGCTCACTGCAGCTGAGGGGGGGTGTGAGGAGCACACTCACACTGCAGCTGAGAGGGGGGGTGCGAGGAGCATGTTCACAATGCAGCTGAGAGGGGGGGTGCGAGGAGCATGTTCACAATGCAGCTGAGGGGGGGTGGGAGGAGCATGTTCACAATGCAGCTGAGGGGTGGGTGCTGAGGAGCATGTTCACAATGCAGCTGAGGGGTGGGTGTGAGGAGCATGCTCACACTGCAGCTGAGAGGGGGGGTGGGAGGAGCATGTTCACAATGCAGCTGAGAGGGGGGGTGCGAGGAGCATGTTCACAATGCAGCTGAGGGAGGGTGGGAGGAGCATGTTCACAATGCAGCTGAGGGGGGGGTGTGAGGAGCATGTTCACAATGCAGCTGAGAGGGGGGGTGCGAGGAGCATGTTCACAATGCAGCTGAGGGGGGGTGCGAGGAGCATGTTCACAATGCAGCTGAGGGGGGGGGGGAGGAGCATGTTCACAATGCAGCTGAGGGGGGGGTGGGAGGAGCATGTTCACAATGCAGCTGAGGGGGGGTGCGAGGAGCATGTTCACAATGCAGCTGAGAGGGGGGTGCGAGGAGCATGTTCACAATGCAGCTGAGAGGGGGGGTGCGAGGAGCATGTTCACAATGCAGCTGAGGGGTGGGTGTGAGGAGCATGTTCACAATGCAGCTGAGGGGGGGTGTGAGGAGCATGTTCACAATGCAGCTGAGGGGGGGGTGTGAGGAGCATGTTCACAATGCAGCTGAGGGGTGGGTGTGAGGAGCATGTTCACAATGCAGCTGAGGGGGGGTGTGAGGAGCATGTTCACAATGCAGCTGAGGGGGGGGTGTGAGGAGCATGTTCACAATGCAGCTGAGGGGTGGGTGTGAGGAGCATGTTCACAATGCAGCTGAGAGGGTGGGTGTGAGGAGCATGTTCACAATGCAGCTGAGGGGTGGGTGTGAGGAGCATGTTCACAATGCAGCTGAGGGGTGGGTGTGAGGAGCATGTTCACAATGCAGCTGAGGGGTGGGTGTGAGGAGCATGTTCACAATGCAGCTGAGGGGAGGGTGTGAGGAGCATGTTCACAATGCAGCTGAGAGGGGGGGTGCGAGGAGCATGTTCACAATGCAGCTGAGGGGGGGGTGTGAGGAGCATGTTCACAATGCAGCTGAGGGGTGGGTGTGAGGAGCATGTTCACAATGCAGCTGGGAGGAGCATGTTCACAATGCAGCTGAGAGGGGGGGTGTGAGGAGCATGTTCACAATGCAGCTGAGAGGGGGGGTGCGAGGAGCATGTTCACAATGCAGCTGAGGGGGGGGTGTGAGGAGCATGTTCACAAGGGGGGTGGGAGGAGCATGTTCACAATGCAGCTGAGGGGGGGTGGGAGGAGCATGTTCACAATGCAGCTGAGGGGTGGGTGTGAGGAGCATGTTCACAATGCAGCTGAGGGGTGGGTGTGAGGAGCATGTTCACAATGCAGCTGAGGGGTGGGTGTGAGGAGCATGTTCACAATGCAGCTGAGGGGTGGGTGTGAGGAGCATGTTCACAATGCAGCTGAGGGGTGGGTGTGAGGAGCATGTTCACAATGCAGCTGAGGGGTGGGTGTGAGGAGCATGTTCACAATGCAGCTGAGGGGGGGTGGGAGGAGCATGTTCACAATGCAGCTGAGGGGGGGGTGGGAGGAGCATGTTCACAATGCAGCTGAGGGGGGGGTGCGAGGAGCATGTTCACAATGCAGCTGAGGGGGGGGTGCGAGGAGCATGTTCACAATGCAGCTGAGGGGGGGTGCGAGGAGCATGTTCACAATGCAGCTGAGGGGTGGGTGTGAGGAGCATGTTCACAATGCAGCTGAGGGGTGGGTGTGAGGAGCATGTTCACAATGTAGCTGAGGGGTGGGTGGGAGGAGCATGTTCACAATGCAGCTGAGGGGTGGGTGTGAGGAGCATGTTCACAATGCAGCTGAGGGGGGGGTGTGAGGAGCATGTTCACAATGCAGCTGAGGGGTGGGTGTGAGGAGCATGTTCACAATGCAGCTGAGGGGTGGGTGTGAGGAGCATGTTCACAATGCAGCTGAGGGGGGGGTGTGAGGAGCATGTTCACAATGCAGCTGAGGGGGGGGTGGGAGGAGCATGTTCACAATGCAGCTGAGGGGTGGGTGTGAGGAGCATGTTCACAATGCAGCTGAGGGGGGGGTGGGAGGAGCATGTTCACAATGCAGCTGAGGGGTGGGTGTGAGGAGCATGTTCACAATGCAGCTGAGGGGGGTGGGAGGAGCATGTTCAGATTGCAGTGCCTGTTTTGTGTATATTTTACATATAAAAAAAAAAAAAGAAAAACAAACACATACTTTGGTAGTAGGTCCAATAATATATTAATATGTCAATAATAAATAAATAAAAACAGTATCAGAATATATAAACTTCATAACATTGTCCAATTTTGAAAATAAGACTAAATGCACCATGCCATGTGGACTTTGGGAACACACATTTAGGATAGTCCAATATTGCTATGCATACATGATTATGCTACATGGCATTTTAATGTTGTAGAATTACTCTTTTTGGTTTTAGAATATAGGATTAAAAATAATAATAATAATAATAATGATACTCCTCTATAAGCTAAATACATCCAGTTGTATGAGGATAACTAATTACAATTTAAAAAAAAAAATCAGCATCACTGTATAGAAATAAAGGAACAGGAACTTTGCTTAAAAGAACACCTTTTCCGCACTGCTAGCGATTTGTTCACAACTGGTACAGGACTGGTTTGTAACCTGATTATTATCAAACTTAAATTCAAATGGTTTATTCAATCTTATTATTATTATTTATTTCTTAGCAGACGCGCTTATCCAGACTTTTCAAAACTGACTTATCATTGCGAGAGTGTCTTGAGAAACACTGATGGGTTTATTCAATCTTTCCAGAACCCTCGTTATTCACCATTGCCTTGTTTTGTATTCTGATTTTCTTAGCGTGCACCTCATCGCTTGTAAACAATTAACAATTAATGTTAGTTTGTCTGTTACTTTATTATTATAGTTTATCATGACAACTAATTTATTTATTGATTCATATTGTGTCTGAAGGTCAACACCGTCTTAGAGCACACTTCAGCTAAGAGAACACTTGGCTTGCTTCCCGAGAAGTGTTCTCTTATCCGGAGATGACTGTAGTAGTGTATTTTAAACTCTTGTCTTTTAGTGACTTAACTCCTATGAGGTAAATGGGTGCTGCTTCCTGTGTTATTAAATAACGGCACTTTGTTACATCACCACTCAAGCCATTGCAGGGCGCTTGTACCGTCAGAAACATCTACATGTCTTCTTAAAATCTACTTGCCCCCTGTCTGTTGTGCAAAACACACACAAAACAGAAGAAGATAACTTTGAGGATTTTGGTTTTATTTACCACCTCACCGCTACAAACGTATAACATACTTTAAGGAAATGTTCCTTGCAATGCAGTTTGGAACACATTTGCTAGTAAATTTAAGTAACATACTAAGAGTACAACTATAATAAGAAATACTTCAAATAAGAAATAATTCAAGTATAAAAATAGCTTCTGCCTGTTTTTTATCCACTTCTTCTTAAGCTGAATCCAACTCAAGATGTACAGGTGTTTTAGTTAGTTGCATCAAGCTCTTACTTCTGCTTTGTGGAATTCTGATTCGTTTTCAGTTTTGTAACTGATGAACCACAGTTATCCTAGAATCTTAACAAAGGGTATGGTGAATTCCTTTTCCACCCCCAGCACTCCCCCAAATTGTATTTCAAAAGCTTTGGAGAGGTTGCGGATTACACTGTGTATACTGTACACAAATAATTCCGGCTCTTTCATGTGGACAGTAAGGACGGAACAGTATAAAGACCTGGGCTAGTGCATGAAATGGCCCTTAGCCCAACACTGCACACAGTGGCTGTCTGATTTCTTTTAGTTTCATCTTTAACCATCTGTTCAGGGTTCCAGGACTGGGAACGTTAGAGACAAAAGAAGCACAAAGACACCATTACGAATGTGGCGACAGCAACTCTAAACATTGATAATGAAACAAGTGGCTGTCAGGCTCCTGCTTTTTCATTAGCTGCAGTGTGACAACTTGTGAATAGGAGGTGGAGAGCAGCATTCCAGGTGTGAATTCCCAGAGCACTAGCAGAGCACAAAGAAGGGAGTCTGAGAAGGAAGTACTGGAAGTTTTGATGAGGTGCTGCAGACTGAAGTCTTTCTTGAACACACCCACCCACTTGTGGGTTCGACCTCCTTTTGACTAGTTTTATTTCATTTGGTGATTGTTAGACCCTCTGTATGTATTAAATTAGGTAATGCATTGTGTTAAAAAATCCAAATTTGTCCCACATTGTTCTGGCAAACATACAGTCTGGTCAGTCGTAGGATCCCTGTGCTGTCTCTTATGATCTCACACCACACTTTTTCACCACAGAGAATTTCCAATAGCAACAATGAAAGAAGCAGCAATGTGAAAAACCCAAAACCCATATAGCAAAGATATGAGTGCATTTAAACCAAAAAATAAAATTATTGCAACACACTGGTGCTGATGGCTTTTCAGAGTCTTCTAGCTCAGTTCCCTTCACAGGGGCTTTTTCTCGTATGGGTATGTTTCCTTTTCTTCAGACACAGTTTGCTTATTTTGCTAATTTCATTTCTATAATAATATAGAAAGCGCCCTTTCTTCTCTAAACGTGTCTGAGAATTCAGGAAGTGTGAATTTTGGAGTGGAATTATTGACATGCTATTTTTGTAAGTCAGGTCAGTTTGGTCATTTTCTGTTGTGGAACTGGTACCAGTAACAAAGATACTTGTGATTTCAGCATATTTCTGGATAACTTTTCTTTTTATAAACCAATATTGTCCCAGTCACTAGTTAGCAAGCCTCATATGCAATGTTTCTTACTTCAACCAGATAAACGTCACCGTTACATCGAACCAGCAGACAAACAGAATCCTTTGTCAGTTACAGTCCGTTTATTAATTTGTTTTACTACAGTGGTGGACTTTTTTCAATCATGCCATTATAAAACATAGATTAAAATAATGTATTAAAGTCGTAATTATTCGGTAAATCGTGCATTCAGTCGTGTCTTTCAGATTTCAATCAAATTCAGCAAACCTTCAGCAAAGACTCATATCTTATAGGTGACAGTAAACTGGTTGCTTGGATGATGGCTCTTTAGAGCAGTGGTAGGTAAATGTTGAGAAATATGAGCCAGAATTGACTTCTTAGTTTTAAATGTAAGCCACAGCTTCATTAAGGAAGACGTGGGTTCATTACCAGCAAGTGCAAGCCCCTTGAGACTTGTTATGTGCAGCGCAGTTCAGTCCAGTGGTTCAGGAACCCATAGACAGATTATTAATATTATATTTTCCATTATCACTCAATGAGATGATCAGTGCAGTGTTGAAAGTGTGTCCTGACTTCAATGTTGTTCTAATGAAAGATATCAGTAGCATCTCTCAATATGACTACCCATCCCTTTTTTTTCCCTCCCCTCCTCTCTAGTATTCCACAGCTGTGCTGGTTACTGCAATGAATGGCAACACTATCCACCAAGTGACTACTTCCACTTCTGCCGGTCAGCCCAGGGGCTGGAAGGAGTTCTGTGAACTACATGCCTTCGTCACGGCCCGGGAACTGGCCAAACAGTACCGTCTCTTCATCAACGAGAACCCTCAACAAGATGCCCTGGCGGCTGAAAACTTCTCGCTGCAGTTCATTGACCTCTTCCAGCAGTATTTCCGCAATGAGGTTGGAGAGGGTGGCCTGGCCATGACGGGGCGCTATAGAATCGTGCCTTTCACGGGGGCTCAGGACTACCGGGAAGCAGGCAGGCGCTTTTCCGATGGCCCGCAGTTGTTGATGGCGATGGTGTCGCCCAAACCAGACCAGCCAACTGTTCCCCGGGACCAGGATAAATGGGAGAGGAGGGCCTCCTCCTCTACTGACACTAATCGCCCCACCCGCCTGCTGACTAAAAGCTCTGAGGAGGTTTCTGACGCTGCTTTTTCCGGGCCTGACCGGCCTCCAAATTCCGCCTCGGCAGACGCAAACACCACACACTTTTCCATTACCAGTTTGCGGCGGAGCATGCGTGGAATCTTCCGAAGGAAAGCGACCGAGTCTCTCATAGCCACTGGGTCGAGCGACGTGAAAGACAAGGGGGCTTCGGGCACAACGGAACAGGTTACAGCCACGACCGCCTCCGGGCAGCGCTGGTTTGACAGATGGGCCAATAAGTGGCGTCCACAGATTGTTTCAAGAGGGGAGGAGAGTCGTGAGAGCGTGAAGGAGGCCCAGCTAAAGTACCTCATGGTGGACGACGCCAGCTCGGATACCCAGCCCTGCTGGAAGTGCTGCAGGCTGCTTGTGCGAAAGGCTGGCGAGACTGAAAGTGAGGGGTACCAGCTAGAGATCTTTGACCCTCCAAAGGTAAGCTAGCAGAGGTCTTGCATTCTTACCTCATTCTCATTGTGTTGGGACATTGGCTTGGCAGATAGTGGTTAACAGAAGAAAAAGAAAAGTTTGATCAGATGTCTGTTTTATCTTAAACGGTTATCCAAGTGGGGACTCCAGTAGAACTGGGCCGCAGTCCAGTGATTGATGGATCTCGTCTTGATTTATTTGTAGCTTGAAGCAATGTGTTGAAAAGATCATTATCATAGAGCTGTCTAGAATGCTGGTGTTCCATGGAATGTTTTTACTGGGAGACCAGCCAGCATTAGCAGTCAATGTCATGCCAATTAGTTCTCGTGAAGTTCTTCCGATTGAGTTTGATAGCTCTGTCCTGTGATCTCTCAAAGCAGTCTGATCTATTCATTTTGCTCTGACATTGATTTGTCTGCATCTGTACGCAGTTTTAAGCACAGCCCTGCACTTGTTTGGTCTAAAGGGATGCTGTGAAATGGGTTTATAAAATAATCTGGAGGTATGAAGACCCTTTGTATATTTTTTGAGAATGTTTTTGATAATGATTATGGTTGCTATACAAACAATGGGTCTTTGTTACTTTACTTTAATACTAGAACGGCCGCGTTTATAGGCATACATAGAACAACCATGACCGGTCAATTTGACCGCTGTATTAAAAACAACATAGATATTACAATTAAAGGACAAACAATTGAATATAAGTGGTAGTTTTATTCAGGAACGTCATGTAAAACATCTACACAACAGAAACATTTTAAATAACCTCAAATAACTGTAAAAAAGTGAAATAAACGAATATTTGAAAATCTATTTGTGTATATACAGGTACAAAACTGTACAACTGAAATTATTAATTTTTTTTTTTACATAAATGGGATTAAATTTCCTACATAACACAGCGGATATACACAACCGAAGCGACGCGTTTACACACAGACATACTGTAATTGAAATGACATGAATTAATAAACGTGTGAACAGAATGGGCTTCATTTACAATCGTTTACAAAGTCTAAGTGCTGCACAAATCACACAGACCCTGCGCTTTTCAACATATGCAGTTCACTTACCGCAGACTGTCTTTGCACTTTTGGCACAGCTATCAACAGTAACCCAGGTTTCTGCACCAAATGCTCCACAGGCATATACTAGTGCAATGGAAGCCTCTGATTCCTCCAAGCGCACTGACCAGGGATCATGTTGTAGTTATCGGTGGGCTGCTGCTTCAGTGCTGTGTTGTATGTGGTGAAGCGTATCCATGTTCAATAGGTGAAAAGCACTCAATGCGCTCTCATCAATGTTGCGTTTTGCATATGCCGTGGACCCTGGAACTTCCCTCAAAATATTATATTCACTCCTTCTACCTGCAGCTTCAACACCAGGGTTTATATTGTTCCAAACAGTGCCATCATTACCAGCCTCTTGAGTGCCAGGTGGTGCTGGTGCTACTGCTAGTGAAGTAGCGATTGGATCAGGTGCAGGGGCTGATGCAGGTGAAGTGGCTGGCTTCCTTGCAGTGGCTGCCACAGGATTGCTTCTCACAGGCTGTCCTGCGCCCTCTTCACACACTCGGATGTGGTACTTTGCTGGCATCCTCCACAATGTCACTGCTGCTGGAAGATGTATCTTCGCAATCCCAGTCTGCTTCAGAGCCAGATTCTTCATTGACCGTCACAGTGGCATGAATATTTGGATTTTCTTTCATCTTGAATAAGAAAGGAAAGAAGCATTTTTCTGTATAGTAGAATGTGTGTTAGTTTTTTCTCCAAGGTCATATATGCATTGGTTTCTTTTGCATGATATAGTTTCTACTTGTTCTCCCACTCTTATGCCAGCCATAAACAAGACTAGAAAGCAACCTGACAGATACGGTACCTGTCTATGTAAAGTATCACTGTGTCATATCAGTCAATCAATCAATTCTTATTTTATATAGCGCCTTTCATAGTGGAACACCATCACAAAGCGCATTACAAGATGCAGTAAATACAAGAAATGTACTTATAATACTTAAAATACAGAGAAATGCATAATACTTGATATACAGGAAAAAAAGCATGATACATTAAATATAGTGGAAAGTATAAAATACTCATATCTTTGCACCGTTTTAGCGTGAAGTTCTGTTACAGGATTGTTTGTGAGCAGGTTTTCCAGTTTTCATATTTCTGGTTCATGGAGGAATATGAATGTGAATTCAAGTATGTCAAGCTGCTTCCTTTCCTCTAATCTTTTCAGTACATGTTGTCTGATTTCCTGGAGATAAGCTAATGATCAACAAAGCTTAAACACCCTGTGAGCTATTTCTTATAACCATGAAAGAAAACAAGAGGTAGGCAAAATGTAGACTCTGCTGGATTCATTGAAACGTGCACACACACACACACACACATACACACACACAATCACCCTGTCACAAACACACTTATTCACTTAGACATGCATAAACCACGCAGTACTGTATTTGCCAATGTTTAATTGCCTGGGAAGTCTTTGGCGATTTTGTGGGGCTTTACTTTGGTATCAATTCTATACCATACCAATTTCACTTATATACCGACCTTCATGTGTAAACATCACAGCGTGCTTTACAACAGCAAGCCAGAAGATCTTCAAACTGCTCGCTAGTGAAATGTGTTCATCCCTATTATTCTTTGTATTTCTGTTTCTATTTTAATAAATCCCATCTAGCAGTGAACAAACTGAATTATTGTTTTTAAATACTGTACTAATGTCAAATACTGAATCAGGTTTCTCATGTAAAGTGTCTTCTGCTTTATTCAAATTAAATTTCTTTGCACACATGTAATTACTAGAAGTGAAAGCTATCTGATCATGCATTTCAGTCATTTCTGGTATCCACGTTATGTAATACCATAAAAATAACCAGCCTCATGAAGAAGATTGCATGCAAATTATATATATATATATATATATATAGAGAGAGAGAGAGAGAGAGAGAGAGAGAGAGAGAGAGAGAGAGAGAGAGAGAGAGAGAGAGAGAGAGAGAGAGAGAGAGAGAGAGAGAGAGAGCATGCAATCTTTCTTTTTGTGTGCTATGTTTTTCTTTATTTCTGTGTTTTTATATGGGAAGCTTCAGGACAATTTGAATCATATTGTTCAGTAGCATTCATTTCACAAGACCAAATGTCACATGTTGTGGAAAGCTTCCATCGCCCTGCAGGTACACTTCAATTGTGGTTTTGAAACAGTGCTAAAACTAACAAATATGAGTGATTGAATCAATGGAAGTTTGTGAATAGATAAAAAAAAAAAAAAGTGCAAACACAAAGATAATAAGGTATTGTATAATAATGAAGGAAAGAAGAATCCGGCGCTGAGTTTTGAAAGCATGGAAATTTCCCTGGGTTGAGTAAATGTTGAGTAAATGTTGTCTTTGAAGCTGGGCAGCTACAGTGCTGTGCTGATTCTTCCTCCCACGCATCGTGCTGTAACATTTCACAGATATACTATTTCATTGTTGTCACTGATAGCTGTACAGCACCGTACTGTACACTACACAGGATCTTCTCTGCCCGAAGCTCTTGTGTCTGCTCCTGTTAGGAGTCATTAGCAGACCCTGTTACAGGATAGCCAAGAACTTGCAGCGCTCTGGTTGCACTGAATCAAAAGGTGTTGGCTGATGCAAGTATCTTTCATCTCTCCATTTTTAAACAACGCTGGTGATTACAGCCTGGCTTACGGGTAGCATGCAGAGCTGCCGAGACGAGTGTTGGTTGATCCGCTTTTATTTCTGTGTTGTATCGCAAGAGCTTTCCCAGGCCTATATTTGGGCATGTGCTGCAGACTGTTATCAGAGGGATGTGGAGCATTGTGTTTTCTGAAGGAGATAAAACCCTCTCGGACGCCCGGCCCTCTCGCCTTGCCTCCCTTGATCAGCATGCTGTAACAGTGTGCCAGTGCACAGTCCGGAGAGAAGGCAGAGGAAAGGGAACCAGTGGAAGCCAGTGTGCTTTACACAATGCAGGGAAACAGGCTTTCCTTTACTCGGCTGTGACTTTACGACCAACATGCAGGGGAAGTTGGACTTTTGACAAGCTGTGGGAATAAAAGAATCCTGATGTACACGTTTGGTTAAATACCTTTTTACCATTTGAGCCAGGTGTGAAAAGTACACCTTGAGCTCCACCTGCACAGCAAATAAAGATTTGTTTTAAAAAAAAATAAAAAATAAACTAAACCTAAAAAGTATGGTATCCTCTAAGTAAAACAGTTTTTCTGTGCTGAGTAACAACAACTAGTAAAGTGCATTCTTGTGTAGCTATGGTGCTGGTTTCATTCAACTTTATGAAGCAAAATTTGTTAATTCTATAAGGTGATGCAAAACTTTTGACCATAGCTGTACAGTGCCATGTATGGTGTAGAGTGAGGCCGCCCAGTGGAAGAAATGCATTTAATTTAGTGCTGCTTGTTTAGACTGTATTAGCAGCTTCGGTGGTCAAGCTAGCAGATGTATTCACGTCGGAGAGCGGCGATGCAGAGAACTGCACACTTCATTCACAAGGAAGTGACTTGAACTTTGGTCAAGACCCAGGGCATGCAGGTGGGCCGTCAAGCAGGGAGCTGAAAGAAAGGACTGGAATGCAAGGCATGGTCATGGTTGAACAGAGCACTGGAGCAGGCTTGCTTGCCAGTGCGTTGTTTCCAGGGGAGGATGCTAGCATGCAGGATGATTGGCTGTCTTTGGAAAGGCCAGATGTGTTGTACTGTACCCCAGGGAAATCCTTTTTTTTTTTTTTAGGTTGTAAATTTTTTTTTTTTTTTTTTACTTTTAGTTTTCCAGCTAATTAAAAATGAATTCAAATACATTATATGTAAAAAAAAAAAAAAAAAAAAAAAATGTTGAAAGAATATTCAGATGTCAAAAACCCATGGTCTTGCCATTTATGTAGGTGTTAATTTTATTAGGTTCTTAGATTTAAATGCCATTATCAAGCAAATAAACATTTAGAAAGCCAACCAACTTAAATTCACTACTCCAGGTTCTGCTCCTGAAAGCTGTTCACCCTGCTTAGTCGGCTCTGACGAGTTATTGTCATTGATGGCTCTTATCTGTCTTCTGCTGGACACGAGAACCCTCAGCTTCCTGCCTGTTCTTTCGACTGGATGAGAAACTCGATCTCACCCATCTGTTTTTCTGAAACACAATCCTCTCGGAGTTTTTGCACACACTCGATTTCGCTCTTTCTCTGAAACACAATCTTCATGGAGTTCCTGCACACACTCGATCTCGGAATCCTCGCGGAGTTCCTGCACACACTCAATCTCTCTCTTTTTCTGAAACACAATCCTCGCGGAGTTCCTGCGCACACTTGATCTTGCTCTCTCTCTCTCGCTGTCTCTCTGAAACACAATCCTCACTGAGTTTGTGCAGACACACTCAATCTCGCTCTCTCTCTGAAACACAATCCTCACTGAGTTCGTGCTCACACACTCGATCTCGCTCTCTCTCTCTCTCTCTGAAATGCAATCCTCACTGAGTTCCTGCATGCACACTCAATCTCGCTCTGTCTCTGAAACACAGTCCTCACTGAGTTCCTGCACGCACACTCGATCTCGCTCTGTCTCTCTCTCTCTCTCTCTCTGAAACATAATCCTCACTGAGTTCCTGCACGCACACTCGATCTCGCTCTTTCTCTGAAACACAATCCTCACTGAGTTCCTGCACACACACTCAATCTCGCTCTTTCTCTGAAACACAATCCTCGCCAAGTTCCTGCACGCACACTTGATCTCGCTCTCTCTCTCTCTCTCTCTCTCTCTGAAACATATTCCTCACTGAGTTCCTGCACGCACACTCAATCTCGCTCTTTCTCTGAAACACAATCCTCACTGAGTTCCTGCACGCACACTCGATCTCGCTCTGTCTCTGAAAGACAATCCTCACTGAGTTCCTGCACGCACACTCGATCTCGCTCTGTCTCTGAAACACAATCCTCGCCGAGTTCCTGCGCACACTCGATCTCGCTCTGTCTCTGAAACACAATCCTCGCTGAGTTCCTGCACACACACTCGATCTCGCTCTCCCTCTGAAACACAATCCTCGCCAAGTTCCTGCACGCACACTTGATCTTGTTCTGTCTCTTTCTGTGTTTCCTTTTCTATAGTCATGTCCCCCCTGTCTGGGGTGACTCATTTTCAATTTGTTCTGGTGAGGCTCACTTGGCATGAGTTGTCTTGTTTGTAAAGGAGCCCTGATTGCATGGCTCCATGGGAAAGAATGGAACTATATTCAGGTGATCCTGGCTTGCATACACAGTCTCGTTTGGCAGGCATACCATCAACTGGTTGTCTTAAAAAAAAAAAAAGCACGTTATAGTATGAAGATTCTAAAATAATATTAGCTTAATGGGGCATCTACTGGTGGGTCATTAATGACCACTCTACTTTCTCTATGAGAGGATCCAAGAGGTACTTTGAACTCCAGGATCATGCTTTATGGTGGATTTATTTTCTACCTTTTTGCCTGCAGTAATTCCAAATGCAGTGAGGCCATTTGCAGGTTTGCAGTGTTACCTGTACTGTATAGTGACACTATAGCAAAGATGAAGATGGAATATTACGGTATATTTTTTTAATTACACATAAAACCTATTTGTAAAGTGTGGGTTTTTAATCTGATTCTTTTTCAGCACTAAGTACAAGCCTTGGATTAAATCAACTAAGGGAGTCTAGTTTTGAGTGTTGGATTAACATTAATCCTCTGATATCTAATTTATATAATTTATTCAAATCAGCAGTTATCTTAATTTAGAATATGCGCTGCAGTTGATAGTTTAATAAAAACTGCATCTGCAAAGTTGTGAGAGCAACAGGTAATAAGTATTTCTTTGCCAGTTTTTTGGGCTCAGTCAGTAGAGAAGTGCACCAATCACTGCTGTCATCCCCTGTTGTAAGATTGGAATCTTGGCAGCTGTGAGTCGCAGCCCTTTGGCACTGAAAGCAGGAGGATGCCTTAAAAGGAAAGGTAATTCAGAACAGAACAAGCATAGTGATAGCCTTGGGCATCCTTGCATTAGACACCTCGGCCACATGCAAGGATTTCCTCATAACCTTCCAGATAACGTTGAAATAATTGCACAGTTGTGAGAGTTTGTGTTTGGTACTTTTTAAAAGCCGTAAACAGGAAAGCAGAGCCATGAATAAAATGTAATCTTAGAGTAAGTAATCAAATCAGATACGTGTTATTTGATAATACTTTCCAAAAAGAACAGCAGGCCTGATTTGATCACATGCTTCAAAAGGCAACAGTCTAATGCAATGACCCCCTTTTGAAGAGATTAATGGTCACACTGTAAAATAGTGACTTTACAAATAATGCTTATGACGGAAATTCAGTGTTTAATAAACTCTGCAGACCTTTATACAGAATAACTCCATACCAGCTAACTTATCCAGCATTGGATTTATGTTTCAGTATGCAACACTGGAACTATGTAACTGGTTATCCCAGGCTAGTGTTTCTGTAAAGTTATGAGATAACAATAAGACCAGTAGCCAATGGCCTGTTGCAGTAGTTGGTACTGCTCCTGAATTACATAAGAAGCAATGTACACTGTATATAGTAAAGGTGTGATATCTATTGAGGGGTTCTGGGGACAAGATGAACCACAAGAGCAAAGCTTGGAATTCCAGATTTGCAGTGTGCAATGTATCTGTGGTGAAGAATAAAAAGAACAGAGATAACATGTAAAAGTAGCAAAGCTAATAATACTGTCATTGTTGTTCAGTAGCAACTTCCACTCAGAACTATTGTAAACCCTGCAGAAAAAATAACAGTTCATCGCGTAGGAAGCATTTCTGAATTGCTGACACACGTTTAAAAAATGTTTCCTTCTTTCTCTAATTAAGACCCTGGCCTGTCCTTCATCTTCCGAAATCAGATGTTCTGAAATCTGTCACTGAACAATGTCCTGGTCTATAATAGAAACATCAGCCGGGTCTGAGTTCCCAGAATGAGGAAGCTGTATGCACGCTGATAAGTGATGCATGAGAAAGGCTTAATAGCAGGGAAGCCCTTGCTCCCAAAGATGGCTTGTAGGAACCAGATAAATGTGTTTCTTTGACTGCGGGTCGGGTTTCAAAACCATTGTCGTTTCTTTTTTTTTATTTTTCTGTTCTCTGAAGAGGAGCAGCTGTCACTTCATCAGCTACTCCCTGCAGCAGAGCAATCCTGTAGCACAAAACTATACTTACTGTACTCCCATGTTAAGATACCAGCATTTTAACCAATCATGCATGCCCCAACAGTGCAACGACGTTGCTTGCAAACTTGCAGGATCTAGTGTAGTAGTGGAGCTGCGTCTTTAGTTCTGTGGCAGTGGTTTATGGCAGCTGTGGATCCTTTGCTTGACTTGAAACTATGAGTGGTGGTTTATGTTATTGGCTCCCTCACAAACCTCCACCAGTGATGCACTGTGTTGTGTGTGTGTGTGTCTATAGATATATATTTATATTTAAAGGCTATGTTTAACTACATTTCCCATCATCCTCCTGCTCACTGGTAAATCCATCTCAGTTACATATGTGAGCAGGAGGGTGATGGGAAATGTAGTTCTGAGAGGTTCATGCAGGTACTTGGGAAGCCATCTTGAAGCAGGGAATGCAATTTTAAAAGTTTAGAAAAGTGGTCAAAATGTAAAAATAAATAAATAAATAAAAACAGTACACACACCTTACGTAAAAAGTTGTAGCAACACATGGGAACATGTAACACAATACAATAAAAAAGTCCTTATGTACCCATTAATAATTGTCTGTAAAAAAAAAAAGGTAATATAAAGTACTGGGTTGGAGCTTGCAGACTGGAGAAAATGTTATGTTTGTCAAATCTGCAGGTAATTTGTGCAAAATGTGCATGTTGGGCAAACACTCCTAAACCAGAATACTGTGCAGTTTTGAGTCTTAAATGGTAGCCAGAAGAGAGTGTTTTCAGTAGTGTTGGTTGGAGGTGAAGGGGGTAGTTGCACAGGACACAGCCACATGGTTCTGCCCTGGTGCTGTTTCTTGGCAGGATGGGTATACCCGCCCCCGGTTTGGACAGATAGCAAGATCATGCTTTACTTGTGTTATACTTTTCATTGTCCAGCATGTGAACCCCAGAGCCGGAAACCAAACTCCCAGTCCTATAGCTCTAAAGCATTTTTAACTGAGCAAAGAGGAAAGAAGAATATAGAGATCGACGAAGATAGAGATCCACAGTGCTCCTGTCACAGAGGAAAGATAATATTCTGATAATTTTATCAATTCATTGTCTTGCAAAATCATGTGTGTTTAGGGTTCTCATGCAGAATGTGGAGGCTCTACACTGATCGCTTCTGCCTGTCACACTCTCCGTGGCGAATATGACGTCTGTCTTGAATCTTCGTTGTGATTGTATTTGGGTGTAATATACTGTAGATCATCATAAAAATCTGTTTGATTCCCATTTCTAATAGTAAGGTTATGAGGAACCTCTGCTTTTATTGTGGAAGGGCTTGGCTGTCAATTTTGTCAGTCCGTTCTTGTGGGACTACAGACTGTAGACCGTGACCTTTGGGTTGTGAGCTTTGCTCCCCTGGTCCTTCAAAACCAGGGTGTTTGCCTTGAGCCTTGAAGGAATGCTAAATCTCACTGGGGGTTATTAACTATCAACCCCTTTGGGACTGGGAACTTTGACCCTGTACCCAATAACTTAGACCATTGTCTTCCAAATAAATGTCAAGTAAGGATTTTGGGTGGGAAATAATATTTTTTTTCTCCTGTGCAAAGGGAATGAAACTGAACTGGACACCTGCCCCTCTGTCACAAGCCTGTTAGTAAATGTGCTGTGATAGCAAAAGTTTAGCTTTCTTTTCATGAGTAGGAGAAACCTTTATAAGCCTGTTTTTCCATTTTTAAACCAAATAAATGTTTGCTTGTTTACCACAGATAAACATAATGTATCATAACATGCTGATAATTAATTTGTTCCTTATTTCCTGTGATGTCTGGTGTTGTTTATTTTCTGTGGAATGGTGCACAAGGGGAAATACCAATGTTAATCTTGCAGTGAGTTTATAAACAGAGCCTTGTTTAGAACACAGTAGGTTTGATTTGATATTTGAATTTTTCCCAATGGAAGAAACATCAACATAATGTGCTCAGAGATTTCACTGGTGAATACATTAGACTGGTCTAGTGCTGTATGATGCTTTAATCATGAACTTCTGCAAGATAGTTGATGAAGGAACTGGACTGGTGTCTGTTCCACTTTGAGGAAAAGCAGAAAGCGAAGATAAGAAAGGGTCAAGGTTAGGTTCATATCATGTTTAAAATCTGGGAATAGATTAGCCTTTGTGTCCGATTCTTGACTAGTCCTGGAAAAAGGCAAGAAAAGAAAAACAGAGGGATACAGATTGACTGATTACCCAGCCCTCTTAACCTGGCAGGTTAAGAGGGCTGGGTAATCAGTCAATCTGTATCCCTCACAGTGGGGCTTCATTGACCCACGCATTAACATTATTACATCCAATAAAAAAGAAAACGGTGAAATGAGTCCTCCATTGAAAAAAAAGGGGGGTTCCTTCTGAACTGATCATGTCCGTCCGTCTGTTGATCACGCTCTGCATGATAAACACAGCAACTTGGTTCTGCCCCAAACCTTTATCATGCAACGGAAACACTTCTTCGTTTGTTTAGGAGGGCTCATTTTTTTAAGAACGAATGCTAACAGATTTGGCTTAACTTTGGGAGGAATGTTTGCATTGGAAAACTGACAAACAAATAATGTGCACTTGAGTAGCATTAAATGAACCTTCTTATTAGTGCTACTGCAATTTTGCATTTTCAGTTTTTTTTTTTTTTTTTCCCCCCAGCAAAATCAATGTTGCAAACAGAGGTTGTACGTTACATGGGAACTTGTCTCTATAGCATATCTTACATCAGCGAGAGCCTTTTTTTTTCATTCTGTCAGCTAAACAGCAGGTGTGTTGAAATGCACCTTCTCAGTGTAAAGAATGAAGGTTTATTGCACGTCTGCATATGGGGGAAAAATGTTCGGCATGTTTGATATTAAAGACAGATGGAGGCAGAGGAGATGTTGTGCCAGCATCGAGGAACCACATAAAACCACAGTTTGACTGAAATACAGGAAAACATGCTGGCATGTTTTTTGTCTCCCATATTTTGTAGTTTCACCTAGCTGTCTCGCTCGTAGATTTGAATGTGTTCCTGTGTTCTTATATGATTAGGTGCTTCCTTATATGGGAGTTCTGGTTTGGAGTCCACACTGCATTGTGTGGATTACACCTTGAAAATATAAGTGCAAATTGAATGGCATTAAAGGGGGAAATGGAGGCCACCATCATATATCAAGCGCCACACTGTTGAAGTAGTATATTAGAAGTATATGGACACATCTGTCCTAATTATACAGTGTGAGTTTTCAGCCTTGGTATTTGCAGTTGCCGCACAACAAACGTAACGCAATAAGAATGCACGGGCCTCCTGTTAGAAAGCACGGAACTGCTGTAACAAGCCAGCGAGCAAAACCAGAACATCAAAATTACCTCCACATTTCAAAATGATTTTATGCAGCTCATTTAATATCACATCATCAATGAATCAAATTAGCACTCTTTGCTGAGCTGCTATGAAAGCAGGATTTACAATGCAACATGTATTATTGCTTGCAAAGCAAGAGCTTGCAAGCCTGCAGTGAGTGGATCTGTCTATTAGACGCTATTTGCAGAAATGTCTGTTTCTTCTGTTTTTATCAGTTTCCTGTTTACGACAGCTCTAGCTGTTCTGTGTCTTGAGTGGAAAAAGATGCTGGGTACAGGCTAGGTGGCTATTTAGAAGGTTTGTATTATTGTGCTCCTTCTAGGAAATTGTCTTGTGTGTGAATAACATGTTCACCGCCTACACTTTTAGAAAGCTGTGGTTAGAATAATTTCCTTCAGTAGAATAGCCAGCATTTCCATTCACGAATAACAAAATATTTGAGCAAGACCTCTGTTTTCATGTTGGTTTGGTTTAGTTGGTTTACGGACTCACTTTAAAACTTGTATTGGGGTCCATTTTTAATTAAAAAAAAAAAAAAAAAAAAGTAGCAGATCATAATTCAAGCAGGTGTTAAAGACCATTGGTATTATCTAATGTGATCGCCGTGAGGAATACCTGTGGTTGATGTAGAACCCTGATGACTGGTTTCACAGGCCCTGACTACAGTTTGTGAAAGCAGCCCTAGGAGATTTAGGTGTAGTCATTGCCATGCCATGATCTCTATTTCCTACAATTAGCAAATTCATCATTAATTTTCAAAACATCAGAATATCTACTTGTCAGCAAAAAAAAAACAAATTACAAAAAGACTTTGAGTAGATCCTCAGACAGTGTCAGACGGTCCTGGCCAGTTGTGGGTGGTTATTATGTGCTGGTATGACTAATCAAAATGCAGCAGGCTGTGTAAACATGGCAATGTACAAACGGAAAGAGCAAACAAAGGCAATTCTTAAAAGAAAAAGACAAAACCATTGAAAATGAAAGTGTTGTACAAACTGTTACCTTACCCTTCCCAACAGCATTTCCTCTCAGTTATCTTTGTCTTTAGTAAACCCGTGAATGAAGCAGATGCGGTTTTTTTTGATGATTTGGTGAAAATTTCCTGCTTTTACTGGGGGCTTTACCACATCGATTGTGCCAGTCTGGTTCATGTTGAGTCAGTTGCGACTGGCATTTGCACTTTCTGGGAAGCCCAGATTGGGACACCTATAGAGGTACGATAAATGGCTGGGCAGTTGCCCAGAGCAGTTAGACTGGCAGTCATAAATTTCCTGAAATCCTGTTCCAGCACTGAACTTGCATCTGTTAAAGCAACAGTCTGCCGCAGTCCTGATTAAAGTTCATAGAAAAAAAAACACATGTTGCATCATTTACCCACATGTCTCTGTGGGTTAGTGACCCTCTGCCCTAATTCCGTCATTAAGCATCACAGCTGCAAAACACTAAGTAATTAACACAAAAATGAAAAAGGACTCTAAGTATCCTCATTAGGGCATCCATTTTTCAAAGCCCTTAATTTCTCTGGTTCCACAATGATGAGAAACTATCAGTTTATACACAGCTGCTTTCTACGATTCTTTCAGTTCCATTGCTAGTATTACACAGTACAAGATAACCGTGTCTATCTTACTTTTACAAACTATTCTATCACCCAGGAAGTATGCACGCAAGTAGAAAATAGACTTTTTTTATTATTAAAATGACATATGTTAGTTTTAGATAAAAAATAAAAAAATTAAAAATTCAATTACGCATAAACTGTGTTCAATAGAGAGGTCGCTTTTATCTCTAGACTTCCGTAAACTTCCACGAGCGCTGCCCAGAATTCTTGGAATGTCGCTGGGTTTATGCACGTTTTTCACGATTCAACTCTGTGAAAAGACCTGGGGGGGGAGAGCGGTGTTGGCATCTATTAAATGAAACGCCATTGTGCTGCTGAGGAGGTGGGTTAGATAGATTCTGATGGGTAATGTATACGGTTCGCTTTGAACAATCCAGGAGATTTCAAACCAAAAAGAAAAGACTGCTTCAGCCTAGCATTGAGTCTGATGGGGCACGGTTTCTTCCCGGGATTGCATGGTGTTGGGATAGTTGTCTTGCGGAAGGGATGAACACACACAGCATAGCTGTTTGAGCCATTCCAGATTTTACTGTGAGCTTCATAAGAGTTTTCCTCCCCGTGGTTTGCCAAATTGGGCTCAAGTGTCACTTGCAGTGCTTAGCACACAGTTAAACCAATAACGACTCAAAACTTTTATGTTCATGGGAGATATTTTCCTCCCTGTACAGCATTAGGAAGGGGGAAGCCTCTCTGTGCTACAGTTCCAACCAGGATCTACAAACTGGAAGGGAAAGGTTTTTCCAGAACACTGATAGAATATCAATTTCAAGATATCACCGGCTGAGGGTAACAGTATTTTAAACTACAAAACTACAGAGTTGAAAGGCATGAGTGCCTGATCCTGCTTAATCACTGTCTTTCTGATCACCCTACTGAATGAATCGAAGCAGCTCGGTTGCTGTTTTCAGCAGACCTGTATGGTGTGCTAGAAACGACTTCAGAACATGACAACACATTCCAGTGTGAAGTGTGATCACTGCCCTGTGCAGTGTATGTATAGACCAGCAGATAATTTCCTAATTCATTTAGATTGACGTCATACGAAGTAACAGCTTCTCATGGCACATTTTTCTTGTGACTTTTATTTCTCACCTCCTACAGTGACGCATCACTCCATAGAATGATGTGAATATAGAAAATAATAGAAAACATATTTTCTAAATTGATCTAAATACCTCCTGCCTTTTAACATCTGCTTGTATTTTCACGAAGGATTTTTTTTTTTTTTTTTTTTTTTTTTTAAGTCACCAGAACAAAAACTGACTAGTGTCCAAGAGCAGTGTAAAGCTGAAGGAACACAAAACCACTTTTTCAGGAACAGTGGCTTGAAACCTGCTTCCAGGAGACCGGGAGAGCTAATTTACTTAGTGTTGCCAGCTGTGATACGGACAACATGGGGTACAACAAAGGCAATGCATTGTGTTTCCTGTAAACACTGCAGGCGTTTCTGTAACACTTTAAGATGGGTGGGTGTTTTCAAGCCTTAGGGGCTGATTTAATATCAGGGATGGAAATAAGACTCCTATTGCATAACAGGTTCATTACATTCCACGTTTTATTAGTCATAGTGTGTATAGATAGCTAGCTCAGGAAAAAAAAAACAGGAAAAAATATAGAATTAGCTGCTTAGAAATATTCCAATGTACATCCATCTGTAAAATAAATGCTTGGGGGAGTTGGTTGAATGGGAGGCAGAATTGCAAAAAGTAAAGCTGTTTCTTTTTTCTTCTGAACGTAAAGTACAAGAACAGTGGACAGTTTCGGTGGGTTAATGCTGTTATCTGCATCGAGACGCCATAACCACAGACCTGTCTTCCTGACTTTGTTTAGCAGTTTGGAAAGTCCCTATTTTGCAACCCCCAGTCCTGCTGCTGCTGTGAATTAACTGAGGAGCTGCGGGAGAGCTATTGAATCAGACTGATTTGGTATGAGGAGGTCCTAAAGAACTGGATTTCACAATCCCATCTGCAGAATTAAAATGTCAGAAACGGAGGTTCATCTTTGCGTGTGATTTTTTTTTTTTTTTTCAGTCTTTTTCGGGTCTTGTGAAGTGAGCCGCTGTATGAGGTGCCGAGTGGGTCCATGCGGTTCTGGATACGCACATTTTGGTTCAGCTTATTTTTGTATACACATTTGTAACACCCTCGGACTTGAAACCACAGCAGGAGATTATTTTTTATATTTATTTACACATTTGGTCAGGCGTTAATACTGCCCACTCAAATCCCACACAAATTCGTATGGGTTATACCATTTTTTAAAATTTTGTTTTGCACATTTGACCACTGCTGATTAACTTAACGCACGGCTCTCAACAAACCTGAGTGACATGGGCTTCAATGAGCTATACAATAAGGCTCTCATTATTTAATGGTGCAGGTAAATGGTTTTATAGGGTCGCTCAAAGTGCAACATTTGTTAGCACAGAAGTACTGAAGCAGTGTCTTAATTCTTGTAGCACCTCGTTAGCAAGACTCTTTTAGCCTAAAGATGGACAACTCTTTTAGCCAGCAGCTCTTGGTGCAGGGCTGGAGTTTAGGGTTCTTTTCTTTCATTGCTAGTCATATCCAGAATTGTCAGGAGACCACAGAAACATGTAGGTGTTTTTCTTTTCTTTTTAAGTTTGCTGATCTGCAAAACCATCAGTCTGTCTGTGCTTTCACAAGCAATGCGGACCGCTCTGCAGATATTTGTAATTTCATACAGTACTTTCACTGTCTTTCTGAAACTTCGTCGCCAGGGAGGGGAGAGGTTAGGGTGCATCCCCTGCTGTTATTTTCAGCACTGTGTTTGATTCATTGTTCTTCGAAGGTGCTGATATGACACGGCTCGCTGTCTTTTTTATTCCGATTTCTGCTGGTGAGAATGAAGAGTGATCAGGCAAGGAAGTTTGTGTTTGTCATTTAGTAACCACAGCTTTTTTCCGTCCTGGGTCAGATGAGAGAGAGAAAAAGCAGCTATTAAGAAGTAGAAGCGGTGACATTACCACAGCCCCGGTGCAACAAGGCTGAAAACACAGAGTTTCTTATTTTGGAAACTGTGTTGCTGGGATGGAGCGAGCTGTCTTTTGATTGGGTTGAATGGAAATGTCAGAGGAAAAGCCTCTCTCTGATTGGTAAACTCTGACTTCTAGCCTGTGTTGTGACCAAAAAAAAAAAAAAAAAAGTGTGGCTTCTTCCAGTCTCTCGCACTTTTTGATGTAAAAATGTATGTATTGATTGATTTGTAAAAAGATTATTGTTAAGGCAAGGTTGGTTGTGGCAGCTGTATGTACAGGATGCAAGATAGAAATACTTTATTAAAACTGCTTGTATTTGTCACTAAAATGTAATGGTATTTATTTCTTGTACTAAAAAACAAAAAAATTCCATGCATCTGACTGTCATTCAGACAAGTTTTACATCTCTCCCACATACCATAGTCAATTCTGTAGGAAATCTCCAGCCTGTATTCTACTGCATGGCCTGTATTCATTCACAAATGAGGTTTTTAGTTTGATGGGTGCTTAAAACACATGTGTATAACCACGAGGTTGCATTCAGCAGGCAGTCTCTAGTTCAGTGACATGTTTATGTACAAAGTCCTGGTTTACAAAAACAACTAGTCTAGTTTGTGATCCCATACAGTGGTGGAATTTAAGATCAAGAGATGCAAGGGTGCCCAATCGAAACACCGCCAACACCACCACTTGGATCTGAAGAAACAGGAGCAACCCTGGAACTGTGCTGTACTGTTTCATTAATGGACCCCATACAGTCGTAGTCTAATATCACACTGTGTGTGCACTTCACAAACACCAGCTTTAATCGCAGCCAAATTAAGGTCCTTGGCCTCAATAGACTCATGGCCCAGTGCTTGTCTGCCGCCGTGTGTGTTTGTGAATTCTTCAGTATTTATCACTCTGCTGTGTTTTGAGACCTGGGCTGTCTCTTCTCATGGCTGAATCAAATGTGTCGGTATTTGATGTGGAGAGATAAGGTGTCTTTCTCAGCCCTGCACCCTGCCCCAGTTCTGAAGGTCGCTGACACACACTGATTAAAGCGGGCAGATTTAATCGCCTGCCTTGCAGCCTTTGAGTCTCCTGATTCTGTGGAAGAGTGTCTTTCATATTAACCGATAGAAGGGTTCCTCAGTACATAGGGGCATGCTGCAGGGTTCCTTTGGGGTGCTTTCAGCATTCGGGTGTCTTACCCCCAGACAACCTCGCTTTACCTGTGAAGGCAGCTCTATTAAAGTGGACTTCTGCATTTCGTCCTTGGAGGCCTGTGTTTGAATTCAGCTCGGGACGGAATTAAAACCGAGCCCTGGTGAGCAGTAGTCCACATCACAAAACCACCAGCCATGCCTACGTTGTTCAAATGCATATCTTTTAACATTACGCTGTATTTATTTTAATGAATACTATTGTTCATTTAGTTGAAGGCACACACAGTCTTGAATTATATGCATTTTGAAGACAGTTGTTGGATTCCAAACCTGTGAAGACAACACTGTCAATGGCGTAAAGAGAGAATGCATTACGAGGGCCTGCATAGGCTTTATCACAATTGTCTATGTGTGATCTTGATGTTATCGCAGGACAGCGTGTTGCTGTGACAAGCCAAAGTGATTTCTTAGAAATCACACATTTTCAGGTGAACGTGCATCCCAAGCCACTGATGGATGAAGCTTCCGGATAGAAAGCTACACATATTTTCCCATGATCTCTGATCTTTTATGAGTCTACTTTTAAGTGTTGTTTATTTCCACTGATAGGATTGACTTGGATATGAAAGTCATTCTTAAAACAGTCTTATTTGTTTTGACATATGGATTTAAGTAGCACTGTGATGTTTAGTAGTAAGACATTTTTGGGACAATTTCATCATGAATGTTGTGTAACAATTTTATTCAGTTTTGACATCGAGACAAATATAAACACAACAATAAAACTTGTATTCCTTTGGTACTCCTTTATAAAGTTATAACAATGCAATAACTGTAAGTAAACCTCATATGTTTTGTTTTTTTTCCCCCGGAAATGTGTCCTGAAGAGACAAATACAAAATATGTATGCGTTTAGGTAAAAGTGGTCTAGCAAAAAAAAGTGTATTCAACTTAAGAATCATTTTTGATTAACAATGCTGTAATTTTTAATAATGATTACATAGTACATCATGTAATTATTTTTTGAGCTGTAAAGTGGCAAAAAATGTCGTAGATGAAGAATACGTCATCTTAAGGAAATCTGAAATCAGTACACTTGCCAAAAACCAGCAGGCTAACCTTAAAGCAATTTCTATAGACGTGTGTTCGGTGGCACAGAACAGCAGCCGTTCGAGACTTTGTTGTGGTTGACAGTGTTTGATAATACCAGCCAACCCAACTCAGTACAGTCAGAATCTGCAGATCAACCCTAACGCTTCACTTTCTCTGAATAACCCTCTTCATCTTTTCAAAACACTTTTTAACCCCAAGACAAATCGCCGGTTTCAAATTCAGCGAAAAAAAAAAGCTTCAAAGGAACATGAGACGTGGCTTTTGATCTTGACCTGCTGAAAATGACGAACTGTGAAGCAGATGATGATAAAAATGCTCAACATTTAATCTAAACTGAGAGAGCTGAGAGACTGAGGTCATTTAGTACATATTTCATGTGCTTTGATGTTGCTATAATGAAGTGAATTAAGTGCCGTTATTTGCAGTGTTGGGCAAACACCCTGCTTCTGCATTGCCTCTTGTGTTGCACTGTTTAGAATGTGTTGGTTGCACTGTTTCATTGAGCTGGTCCCAAGATTGTGATTCTTTGTAAGTTTGACACAATCAGTAGGTCTAAAGAGTAAAATTGAGCTCACTGAAATCAGCGCACACATTTTTATATATGGAAGACATTATTCAAGCTGGCTAGATTCCGTCCATTGCTAAGGGACCCATTTTGTCATAGCTGAATTCCTTTTAAACTGAAAGAGGCAGTACACTGCACCTTCCGATGGGAACCGTGTTGGCGTTGCTTCCTGCTATCATTCCAGTGACTCCCAGCTATGGGATTGCTCTGTGCTTTTAAAAGTGACCTCATGAGGGACATCAAAGCAATGGGCAGACCTCAGCGCTGCAGGGAACGCTCACATAGAGCCCAGTGTTTGGCTTTGCTTTCACAGAGACTCTCTGTTCAAATGTCACCAATGCGCCTTGCCTTTGAACCCCCGGATTATGAGCCATGAGCAATGCTTAGAGCCGGCCTGACCTGCCTCTGTTGTTTTAAGAAGGGACGAGCCTCTCTCTGTGATTTAGGGAAGTCACAAGTTATTAAAGAAGGAAGAAAAGAAGAGCTGCACAATAGAACTGGGGTGGTCAACTTTTAAAATCGGCTTGACAGCTATGGTTGGATGACGTGGAAGCTATCACTTCTCCTTCTGTTAAATAAGAAAAAAGAAAGAAGTAGTTTGGGTTGTTCAATAAAGAGTGGAATTGAAAACAATGTTTGCACAATTACGAATCACCCTGTACAATACAGCAGTAAAAATATTAACAACACATGAATAACATGGAAGGGGCTGTATTGACAGTAGTCTTCTAAATATTCTTACAGGTGTGCAGCTGGATTGCTAGCATTAGAATAACATATTGTAACCAAGGGTGGTGCTTTCTAAGAGTCGTTCAATGTTGTATGGACGAACTTCTTGTACTTTTTGAAATGTAAAGCACAGTTGCCGACAAGTAATTGTGTATTGTACCAGTAGGTAAAGTATTGCAGAGGTGAAATGTACACAAATAGACAGTTTTACTTACTGTAGGATTTACACCAGTGCTGTTTACACCAGGTGTTATGGGTGGGTTTGGGGTCACAGACATTTCCAAGGAAATATGATTTATTTGGTTTGGTTTCCTCTCCCACAGTGACAGCAGTACTGCCCTTGTGCACACTGTGCAGCGTGGTTATACATGCAGCTCCTTCAAGCCATGGGTGTAGGTTCCAGTCAGAATCTAAGGGTTGCTTAAAAATTGGGAGTCTTTTTCTCACTTACAAATCAATGCAATTAGCCTTTTATGACTTAAAACCAAAACTTTGTCTAAATCCTGGAAGTGTTCCTGTTGCGTGTGTGATTTGTTTGTTTAGCAAAATTAATTCTGAAAGTGTCTAAACACTGTGGATGTCTTTGGCACTTCAATGCAACAATAAGATTTGTGCCGGAGTGACAACATGTCGATGCATGTGTTTTGCTTTGAAAAAATGATACAGATAGCTCCTGTAATGTTTCACAAGATGCATGTTACTAACATTTTTGTTCCTTCAGTATAAAGATATCAATGTGTGCATATTTAGTGTAACACTGAAAATGATTGAGGGGCACTACAGCTCGAGGGGAATGCTCACTTTGGAATTCTGGAAGTCAACAGTATGTCAATAGCTAGCTTGTGTTGTCAGCTACAGTCTTTGTAGGCTGATGATTTGGTAACAAAAGAGTTACTTTTTTTTGTTTTTATCGTCAACTAAGGTATTTTATCTGCTGGCAGCTGAATTCAACTGAGTAAAAAAAAAAAAAAAAAAAACACACAGGGTACAACATGTTTTTAAGTTTGATTCAGTACTGGAATGCAGCCCCATCGTATGCTGTAACATGTAAGTGATGTTGAGTGAGATGATATTTCAGAGGCCGTCACTCTGAACTAACAGGGAGTTCAGAATTGTAGAGATGGTTCACATAACTCTACCAGTGCATTGGTAACTTTTGAAATTTGTACTCACCCACTTTCAGAAGTTTGGTACAACTAGTCCTCGACTGTGCAAACGTAACTCATCCAGTTATACGTTGTCATGAAATCGAGTATTCTGCCAGTAAATTAAAAAGGTTGGATCTAAAGACATATGTCAAAATTAAAATTTTGTTTTTTTCTTAAACTGATCACCCCTGCACTGACTGACATTCAATGGATCGGAAGAGAGAATACACACAGAAATTTTAAACATGTAGGACACCATTTGTTTTGTGTCTGTGTGTGTGTGTGTGTGTGTATACACACACACACACACACACACATACATATGTATAAATAAATAAATAGTGCTCTCGTCTGTTTAAGAATTATAAGGGGAGGGGCTGCATTATACTGGGTAAGCAATGTGCATTAAGTTATTTTAATTGTATTTTAGCAAATATGTTTTCCCTTATTAGAGTCAAGGGTTTTGTGGAGGCTGTCTGCTTATCTTTCATCCCTGTAGTTGAGTACAATACAGTACCATGCAGATGTTCTGTTTCCAGCAGAAGGCACTGCCTGGTTTCAGCTGTCTCAGCAGGTATCTGTCAAAGACAGTGCTGGGCACACAGAAGCTCCGTTACTGTTGTCAGCTCTGTGAACTAGGACACTGTGGACCCTGGTCTTACATGACATTGTGATGTCATGGGCACTTATTCCTTGTATTACATAGCCCTCTCTGCTGGTACTGTTCTGCACAGAGCTAGAGGGAATTACATAGATGTTAAATAGAAATACCTTCAATAAAAGGGGTGAGGTTAAGAATTTGGATACTTTTGAACCAGTTACAAAGCACACCTTTAGGAAGATTCACAGTTCTTTTGTTCAGTAGCACAAATGAATGACTTTTTGTGTTGAAACTGCAAAACCAGGCAAACAAATACTACACATATTTCTGGATCATGTAGCTAATACAGTAAATGTACATCATTGTTGTTTGTTTCTTTTTATTTTCTAAAGAATGCGATGCTGCTTTTTCTTCAAGAGTCGCTACTCGGTAAACTCACAGTAGATGCCATTTCCAGCAACGTTTTCCATGTCAGGATATGAGCCCCTAAGATAAGCGTTTCAGTACCTGTGGATAGAGTTGTGCTTTCAGATTGCATATTAACTGATAGTGCTGCAGAGTTCCAGCAGCCCCCTTTAGGACTGCATCTGGGGGGGGGGCGGGACAGACATAAAACCCTTGCTATGTAGGATTAACAAAAGAGTCAATCATAACACTCTTCAGATGGTAATGAACCACTTCCATTAATAATTCAACCCTTAAGTAGAGCCTCAAACACCGTCCTTGTATTGCACATAACTGTGGACAACTACATTAATATAGACATACACTCGCACACACACTTACTAAAGCAAACAGCAGAAACATTTAATCAGCACCACTTTGTTAATGGGCTAATGGTTTTAAACTGAACTGGTTGCTCAGGGGTTACAACAACATTACTTTTAATGCCTGAAAAGCTGCTGTATAATTCAGTCAGTCCATCTTGATACAGCATCAGCAGCGACATTAGGCAATTTTGTTATGTACTGATTTTTTTTTTTTTTTTTGAGCGAAACCGTTTTAAGGACAATATTTTCATCATGGGTATAAATAAAGTAACAGCTTTCTTAAAAGATGATTTAAAACCGTACGGGTCATGGCACACCTAGAGTTTCTGTGGTCTGTCTGGCAAACACAGTTCTCTGTACTAGTTGACTCTGCACTTTTTTTTTTGTCTTGTTCAGTACTGAGAATTTTTCATTCTTGGTATGCCTTCGAGTTTTATCTAGAAGAGGTGAGAGATTAGGTACAGGGTGTAATGGATTAGGTTGGGTGAAGGTGGTGGAGCAACCTGTGGATAAGCCCTATTGTTTCACATCCCTACTTCGGTCAGCTTATCTCTTCATCAGACCGTTTGCTTGTCACAGATAGCAGAGAGCTAATCCACCAGCCACTCTCTCGGTATCTGAGAAAGAAAACAAAACACTAAAAAGGGACTTTTTAAAGCTCAGAGAAAAACTTAGAAAGAAAATCTGCCGCGTGCATTTCTTTCAAGACCAAGCGCCACGAAAATGTACAGTACCACGCATGCTTGCTGTGTGTCACTGCATCTGCACTGAAAAAAAAGTCTATTCACAGAATTTTAACTCATTATTTAAACAGTAAAGTCTGTTTTTATTAATAAAGCACAATGTTGATAATCATGAAACCAGTTCTGTCATTTGTCATTTGAACCAATGTAAATGGGGTCCACTATTTCCACATGCATTGCACACTTTTATAAAAACGTTAATTTATTATAGCACATTGCCCACCTTGCTGCGTTTTGTGATGTCTTCAGCCTGTCTGTGCTGTTCTACAATTAACTACAGTGTTTTATTTTTCTCGTTTTCACCTGGACTTACTTTCCAGCCCTTTGACATTGCAACTCCCTTTGAATCGTTGCTATTCCCCTGACTTGACCCAGGAAGTGATTCTTATCATACTAATACAAATGCTACACATCAATGTGCACATTGTAAGTATTCCATCTGAAAACCACACCTCGATTAACAATCAAAACCTGATCTTGAAACAGGATTTCGTACTGTTGTCATTTTCATATGTTCTTGTTAAAATGAAATCTTTCGTGCGTTAGAATTTTGATCACATACTGTACAAATGGGTTATTGTAATTCAGTTGACCTTAAATGGCTAATGAGTGACAAATGCGTTTGTGTTTGTGCGAATGTGGTTTCTTCTTGTCTTTAAAATTGTATTTGCTGTGTTTTTCCTTTGAGAACAAATTGTGCTAATGAAGTTTTGGTGAAAGTAGCATTGAGAGTCAGATGCCATGTCTTTCAATGGTAATGTCAGCTTTATTTAGATCTGCTGCTGATTTAGATCAGTTGACTAACCCACCTTAAGACTTAAGCATGTATCTACTGCTGAGAGTAATGACTGATAACACCAATCTCAAGAGTTTGTGATGTTTAAAGTCATCATGAGTGAACTTTGAATGATGGAGATCATCCGTGATGTTTATCATAAAAATAATACGTTTTCCTGCATGCCCCCCCTATTCCATTCTGCAAACCAGTTCATGTTCTTCAGGTAATGGAAGTGCCAGAGCTAGGGACAGGGGAACGGATAGCGAGGTTTAAAAACGCAAAATCATTTCGGTTTTCACTTGAATAAGCCTGCTCATTGTTGAAGTGGCAAGGGGTGGCTTGAGAGGATGTCGGCTGAGCTGCATGTGCAAAACAAGCAATAAAAAGGCTATTGAACCAGGGCCTGGCTGAGGCATGAGAGTGGAGAAGCATAGTCCTGTTTGAGGTGTGACTGGCCTGGAATATTAATGCTGAGCAGTGGGAATGACAAAGGCAGCACTGTGTGTGTGTGTGTGTGTGTGCGTGAGCCTGCCTGCAGCTGGGACTGAGCAAGGCCTCGGACACAGCTGCAAGCTCACACACTGTGCACTGTAGGAAGGGGTTTCCTGGCCCCCCAGGCCCTCAAGGGCCTCAGCGAGGGAGCGGGCCCTCGTGGTGAAGCCAGCCTTGTTCCTGTGGCGCGGTGTAGCATCTGCATTCCCTGTGCTGACTGGGGAAGCTTTATTTTTTTGTGCGGAACGCTGAACTCGACTGATGTATTTCAGTGTACAGGAAATTTGAATTTCACAGAAATAGACCGTGTGGCCTAGTCTGTCGTTTGCTGTGTCTGCAGGAGTGTCAGCGACATTTCTGTATTTTTAATGTATTGAGGTAAGGGGAGGGGGCATGGTCCTTTGCGTTAATTATGAGCAGGAAATTAAAGCAAGCCTGGTTCAGGTCATTTATTCTACGTCGTGCAGTGAATAAATCTATCCCCATTTAAAGCGTATTCATTGGAGTCCACTGTATGTTACTCTTTTATTTTTATTACAATAATGTTGTTTCTTCTTTATTACAGTAACTTCATTGCTTAGACTTGTGGAATTGGAAGTGAATCCATAGTACCATTATTAAATAGGAAAAATCGAATACTTTGCATAAGGCAATGTGGTGAAGCCCAGCCCCTCCCCTGCCTTCAAGGGGAGAGGAGCTGTACTCTGGGCTGTGTTTTGTTTGGTATCACCTTGAAGTCACAGGAAGTTCAGAAGAATAATTCTAGTTCCTATATAGGTCAGCCAGTTTGCACTTGACTGGTTGATGTGCTCAGGGTTTTTCCCCCTTATCAGGTTGTGAAGTGAAATATGATGTTTTTACAAGCTCACTAACGACAAGCAACCCCTTTCATTTTCTACGCATTTGATCTCAGAAATGCGAACATGTGTTCCTGGATAATACCTTGGGTAGATACTGTAATAACGTCACAGGTTTTAGTGCAGTTTCAGCATCACTTTTGTGTTTCTTTAGGATACTGTCTCCATCTCCTGCTTCCATTTTCAGAATATCTTTGCAACAGAGAATGAACTTCTTTACATTTGTGTGTTTGTGTGTACTGCATCAGCTGGCTTGGCAAACATTCCGAAGTTCTAGTCATTCTTTGTATGTGTTTCACTCAAACTCTGTTACCACGTTCCATCAGCCGAATCTTAAGTTCTAAACAAAAAAAAAAAAAGTGCATTTTTAACAGTTTGTATAGCACGGGCTGCTGTATTGTGATAGCAGTGTGTTGTATAGTTTTGGTTTCTTTGTAGTTTCCTTTAATTTGACTTATTAATAACAATGGTGCTCTAGAGGTGTGACACTGGCCTCATTCACAGAAATACAGTATGCTAAAAACATAAGCGAATGTGCTGTAAGTAGTTGTTAACTGGGTGTAACCCTGTATAATTATTGTATGACTTGCTTTCATATAAGATGCTGACAACAAATTAGTCGGGGTAGCCAACTCGACTCACAAGTTAAAGTGTAGAGGACTTAGATGACCTAAAACTGGGCATAATTACGTTTCAGTTGCTGACCCTTTTTGTAAAGTAACACCTGCTCAAGATGACTGTGTTATTGCCCTGTGTGAGAGTCGGAGGCTTGCTATAGCAGCAGTTGTTAATAGTCACTGTGGAAGTGTGAGATCAGCTCTTTATCATGTGTTTCTCGACAGGGTTCTGACAGAACGACGGCTGGCGTGGGAGCATCATAGTGAAAGCCAGCCTTGACAGTGTAAACTTACAGCACGTGCTGGAGCAAGCTGTCCTATCGCTTCACACTATGACGTGAACAACCACCCAGGCTGTCTGTGACACAGTGCTGCAGTGCATCAGTGACAAGTTCACACGTAGTATTGTGCCGTACATCGCAGCAATGTGCTATACATCTCGCTGTTTAATTACAGCTGTGGCCAAAAAGTTTAGCATCACCCTATAGAAGGAACTAATGAAACCTGTTGAGTAATGTTATGTTAACATATTGTTACATACCGCTTTGTAGTTGTCCATATACGTATCAAATTGAAAAATGTGACATTTCAAAATCTAACATGAAATACTGTACTGCTATTATGGCTTCCAGTAGACTTTTGTGACATTATTTTGTAGTTTCTTTGATTACATGATGTTAATAAAAAAATATATAATTGATGTTCATATATCCTATTTTGTGTATAATTATGTCTCAATCCTAAAATTCTAGGTGATGCAAAACTTTTGGCCATAGCTGTAGATAGACCGCTGATTACAACCTTCGAAAAGACCGTTTTATCATAAGTTTTACTGTGTACACCTTTTATTTCAATTTATTACTGCTACTAAATGTTTAAAAGAAACTCATTCATTGTCGTGGTTGTTGCTTAAACACAGTATTTCTTTAAGGTGGGGTTTATAGTTTACTGCAGTAAGTGTACACAAATATCTATAAACATGTGCTTTGTATTAATAACTTTAAAAACTTGTTTTACAAGAGTAAGCTGTTCAACTCTTGCATGATTAAATCCGATGCAAACAATCTTACTAAAGCAGCTGCTTGTTACCCTGTTTAGTTTAGCAGCCCATTTAGAAGCTATGAAATTGGAAATAAATTAAACAATTCCTTGATGCCTTACTAGAGTTTGTCAGCGAGTTTGGTATTGACTGCCCTGGGGAGCGTCTTGTGATACCTTAGCCCTCTTTTCACCCCTGCCTTTGCGTTCAGATGGAGAAACCAGCTGTTGGGAAGCAGTCAGGTCAGAGCTGAAGTTAGTCAAACAAGTATTTGATCTGGTGGCTGTTGCATGGGATATAGGAATACAGATCAATGCATATCATTAAACAAGGGCAGATACAGAACCCAGTGACAGAGAGGTAGTTTATGTTGTCAGAGATAAAAGGAAACCTAGTTCAACAAACTAGCTGTTTTATCAATGAAGATAAACTATGCCTTGATTTTGTTTAAGGGAACTTTGTGAAAAAAAGTTCAATACAGATCTTCTTTAACCTGTACACTGAAACTCTATGCAAAGAAAGATATCGAGCATTATCGCTCAGGACTGATTGGTCAATGTTTATTTCAACCAACGATTCGCTCACTGGTACACGTGGATTCCAGCAAAAAAAGGTCTCCCTCTCCTTTACAGTAATGTTGGGATGAACACACACGCGCACGCACACACTCACACTCACTCTCACACACACACACTCACACTCACACTCTCACACACACACACACACACACACACACTCACACACACTCACACACTCACACTCACACACACTCACACACACACACACTCACACACACACACACACACACTCACACACACTCACACTCACACACACACACACACACTCTCACACACACACACACACACACACACTCTCACACACACACACACACTCACACTCACACTCACACACACACACACACACACACACACACTCACACACACACACACACACACACACACACACACAAACACACACACACACACCCACTCACACTCACACACACACACACACTCACACACACACACACACTCTCACACACACTCACACTCTCACACACACTCACTCTCACACACACACACTCACACTCTCACACACACACACACACACACACACACACACACACACACACACACACACACACTCTCACACACACACACACACACACACACACACACACACACACACACACACACACACCTGTGATACTGACACGGTGATGGGCTCACAGACACATTGCCCATCATTTCTATCCACCTCCCTTAGCTAAGAAAGAGTAAGCCTTGCATTACATCCACTTTCCAGCACTGGAAATGGTACAAAACTGAACATTGTCCAATGCAAACACATGGTATTTTCTATTTATCTAGCAGCATCAAACAGTTCTAAGACAGAGTGCCTTTTATTACCGGGGATCTTTTGCATCCAGATTTGTAATGGATTGGGGATAGCCATGTTTTTCTCATGATTTGGGTGTCAGGGGGGCCTGTCCAGCTGGGGACTCAGGGACAGAGATTTTCAGAGCTTCATTTGAGATGGTGCCTGGAGGTAAGTGACCCAGGCAGGAAGCCCCGTCGCGTTTTCATTCTCCACACTATTAACAGAACTCCCCAGTGATCTGAAATGGTCTTGACCCTAAAAGACTGATCATCTGTGGTCAGTTAACAGGGACGAAGTTTACATGTTCCGCATTGTTCCAGGTTTCTCACGGTATTGTCAGGCTGTTGCAGCTTTAATGTGAAGAGCTCATGTGGGTACATGTGATAAAAATTGAGAATTTGAGGCAAATAGTACAGTCTACAGTGTTGTCTGTGCATGCTTTTTCCAGAGGTCCAGGTATTACTGTAAGCAGAAAACAACTAATATAAAGAACAAGCCAAGGACACAGAAAGGTCATTCTACACAAAATCAGCCAATTTTTCCAAGCTATCAGACTATAATACCCAACATAGCAGTTTCCTAACTCCATTATTTTCATAGGTTTTTGCTGAACCCATGCAAGTGCATACAATATACTGTACTGCTGAAAATAATTTACCTTCTGCACGAGTACCATGGCACAGTTTAATAGTGCCATGATGGCATAGGATGATTCTGCCAGTAATACCCCAGGCATCTAAATCTCTTGCAGCACAATGGGATGCATTGAGGCTTAATTATGAAATATACAACTTGCATCAACATCTGATTTGTCATACTGGATGGAAATAAGACTCCCTTTGCATAGCAGTTTGAGCCATTCCTGGTTTTACTAGGGGTTTAATAAAACACACATGCACTTCTTACCGTTACACTGGGGCTGATCAAGCTTGTATTAAAACCTGGAAAGGGTGAAACTCCTAAGCAATGGGATTCATATTTCCATCCCTGCATAACATGGACAACACAACAGTGACAGTGCCAAATGTGTGTCTTCAAAGTTCACTATATTTGCATTTGCAGCCTGTTGATTTGTACATTTGGATTCTTATCCCAGCTCATATGCTTTCTCAAACCCCAGCCCCAGCCAGCTGCACATTGTAGATTCCTTTCTGGCATTTCAATTTTAATCAAGGCTGCTTTAGGGGGATTTTTGCCATTTATCGTGGGTTCAGATCAATGCATATCAAAAGATCTAGACCAAGCAAGACCACCCACATCTGCTGTCCTTCTCTGCACAGAGAGGTCTCCACCGTAAGGAAAGGGATTTGACACTGAAGTGGGCTCTGAGAGGAACGATGTGTAGGAATTCAAACTGTATTCCTCTTAAATCCTGTGCTTTTAATCTTGGCGTGTGTAAACAGTTTACATGCTGCTTTGCGCTATGCAAACACATTACCCGCAAGGAATAAACACCTAATGATAAAACAGTAAAAGTATTCCTTCCTATCGTGTTCCGGCGGGCCCGATAAACAGCCTTGCAGACAGCACAGCAGAGACTCTGTGCAGCCAGGCCACAGAGAGCCACAAGGGAAACTCCTGTGTGGCTGTGCTGCAGTGTGCACAACCTGTGGAGATGTTTTGCAGTTTGCCCATGACTGTGCTATGTGTGTACCACAGTTTACCATGTTTTATTATGCTTTATCATACAACACTGTGCTTTACAGTGCTTTCCTGTGCTTTACCATGTTTGTTAAGCTTTCTTATGCTCTTACTCTGGAAAGCTTTATAAGGGAGCTGCCGGTTTACAAGGAGTATTCGTTCACCTGTTCTACTTAAGTGCAAGATTTTCAGGCTTGGTTACACCACTATTCACTATATTTTGGAAACTGTTCGCCTGGAACTTTTCCAAGGACGTTTGTTCTAATGAGTTAGGGAACGTTCTGTCCATGTTGATCATGGGAGAAAAGTGGTCATGGTCGTTAACTGTCAGCCATCAAATCGGACCCCAGATTTACACAATCGGTTTTAAAATAAACCTTTTCAATCCTTTATTTTGCTTCTTGCTGTTTCGTAGGAAATTCGTTCAAGATGTGAATACTTTAAAGAGAAACTAGACCGAAAGGCTGCCACAGCTGACAAAGGCTCGACTATCCTGCTGAAATGGGAAGTGTTTCTTGGCAAATATTTCTTACTCAAATACTTGAAGTTATAATAACCTCTCGCCCACGACCACATGTGCCAATCCCCAGAGTTTTTAAAAGGGAGCCCAGTTCCGGGGCTGGTGAGACCAGATCCCTTTCCTGCATTAACTGACTCATGTTTTTCTAAGGAAAGCCTTGTGGTCACACTTTAACACAGACGACCCGACATGACCATGTGGACCAGTATGAATGCAGCAGCACGTTATCCTCAGGAGCTTTCAGTTGATCTCAGTTAGCCAGTACTGATCATGACCATGTGGACCAGTATGAATGCAGCAGCACGTTATCCTCAGGAGCTTTCAGTTGATCTCAGTTAGCCAGTACTGATCATGACCATGTGGACCAGTATGAATGCAGCAGCATGTTATCCTCAGGAGCTTTCAGTTGATCTCAGTTAGCCAGTACTGATCATGACCATGTGGACCAGTATGAATGCAGCAGCACGTTATCCTCAGGAGCTTTCAGTTGATCTCAGTTAGCCAGTACTGATCATGACCATGTGGACCAGTATGAATGCAGCAGCACGTTATCCTCAGGAGCTTTCAGTTGATCTCAGTTAGCCAGTACTGATCATGACCATGTGGACCAGTATGAATGCAGCAGCACGTTATCCTCAGGAGCTTTCAGTTGATCTCAGTTAGCCAGTACTGATCATGACCATGTGGACCAGTATGAATGCAGCAGCACGTTATCCTCAGGAGCTTTCAGTTGATCTCAGTTAGCCAGTACTGATCATGACCATGTGGACCAGTATGAATGCAGCAGCACGTTATCCTCAGGAGCTCTCAGTTGATCTCAGTTAGCCAGTACTGATCATGACCATGTGGACCAGTATGAATGCAGCAGCACGTTATCCTCAGGAGCTCTCAGTTGAACTCAGTTAGCCAGTACTGATCATGACCATGTGGACCAGTATGAATGCAGCAGCACGTTATCCTCAGGAGCTTTCAGTTGATCTCAGTTAGCCAGTACTGATCATGACCATGTGGACCAGTATGAATGCAGCAGCACGTTATCCTCAGGAGCTCTCAGTTGAACTCAGTTAGCCAGTACTGATCACGACCATGTGGACCAGTATGAATGCAGCAGCACGTTATCCTCAGGAGCTCTCAGTTGATCTCAGTTAGCCAGTACTGATCATGACCATGTGGACCAGTATGAATGCAGCAGCACGTTATCCTCAGGAGCTCTCAGTTGATCTCAGTTAGCCAGTACTGATCATGACCATGTGGACCAGTATGAATGCAGCAGCACGTTATCCTCAGGAGCTCTCAGTTGATCTCAGTTAGCCAGTACTGATCATGACCATGTGGACCAGTATGAATGCAGCAGCACGTTATCCTCAGGAGCTTTCAGTTGATCTCAGTTAGCCAGTACTGATCATGACCATGTGGACCAGTATGAATGCAGCAGCACGTTATCCTCAGGAGCTTTCAGTTGATCTCAGTTAGCCAGTACTGATTTTGTTTTTTTTTTGGTTTTTATTCCTCCGAAATGTGCTCCTGCCAATCCATAATTTATTGCACTGCGGATCCACAGCGAGGTCACCAGACCTATAGTGCTGATGGCTACCTATATCTGATGGCTCCACTGCAGAACAGCAGGCGCCCTGTCGGCCACAGGGGTCGCTGGTGCGCGGTGAACCGTGGATTCCCCTGCCGACCTAAGCCCTCCCTACCCGGGCAGCGCTCGGCCAATTGTGCGGCACCCCCTAGAAACCTGGTCATGGTCGGCTGTGACACAGCCTAGATTCGAACCCGCGATCTCCAGGCTATGGGGCACACCTTGCACTCCACACGGAGCGCCTTTACTGGATGCATCACTCGGGAGCCTCCTAGCCAGTACTCATTATTAAATTGTTAAGAAAATATATTTGGAAAGATTTTTTTTTTTCTTTTCCTTTATTTGCAAAGCACTGTTCTTCTCATCAGACATGATTATTATTTTAAATTGATTGCCAGCTAGGGACAACTTTGTTCCCTTGCCAACATGCGTTCCCAGTTTTAGCCTGCAAGGTTCTCCTTTTTCATGTAGAAGAGATATTCGACGACTAACTCTGCTCCCAGGAATACCATAAAGAGACTTATAAAATTAGACAAACGTTCCTGTGCTCCCCAATGTTTAATTCAGTAGGATTTCCATAAGATTCAGACAGACAGAGACAGCCTCCCTTGGATAGCTGGCACTTCACCAAACCCAAATGCACTATCAAGCAGCAGCAAGAACAACACTTTTATTGACAAAACTTCTGAGACTGGGACAGTCTTTTGAATTCTTTTGAGAACTCTGTAGCTGTAGTTTAGGTGGTTGCTTCTCTTTGCTTTATTTGATCTATGCCTGGCAATGGGGCAATATGGGCTTGGGTAGACTCTGAATCTGGTGCTTTAACCTCCTATTAGGTATCTAAAACCAGTCCAGCCATATTTTTGTGATCAGGCATTTTCTTGAAACAGAAACCTGTTTTAAAACTATTCCCTGGGACTGTCTAGGGCAGTTTCTGAAATGAGAACACTATGGCCATATGCCTCCCACTGCTTCCCTTTGATACCTTCTATTGGCAAGTATAGTGTTGGTGGTGGCACTCAATGACACCCAAAATAGTAAGCACCAAAGCACTATGCAGACAGATATCCACATGCGAAAGGTCATTACAGAATGAGATTGCAGAGAAGGCATAAAACTTAATGAGCAGTATCAGCGCTTTACATCTCCCAGGGTTATCATCAGGCTGAGAGGCTCACCGTCACGCTTCCTGTAGCAAGAAAAAAAGCAGAAGCTTTTCCAGGAAAAGAGAGCCCACTACTTCAAAGTATCTCTTTTTGTTTAATCATTATTTCACTCTTTATCTTCACCACGATCTTCAACGTTTTACAATACGAAGAAAAAAAACAGTGCATGAAAAAGGCCTGAATTAAAACTGCAGTAGCATTTCGTCGCTCACTTAATAATTTTCATCTTTGCTTTTCTGCACTGTGTGCTTGGTGTTCATCCATGGTGTGAAAGACTTACAGTACAATACATTTGAATACTTTTCATGCAGTGCAATAAGCATGCTAGGTTTCCATGGTCCTGGCCTTACTGGCGCACAATGGTGCTTCCCTGCGGGGCTGCTTGGCTGCTGGACTGGTGAATTTATAGACCATCGTAAACTCGTGCCCCTTGTGTGGCTCCCACATATTTACTGGTTCTCTGAGACCCGAGCCCTTCACTTCTAAACTGGTCTAAATAGGTTTCCATGGCCACCCAGAATGTAGAATCCATAAACTAAATTGGTGTGTGTGCATAATAGGCTTGTATCTAACACACATAATCTGTCAGGGTTTTTAATGGTCACAAGGGAATGCGTAACAGTGGCATGTCAATGCCAGGGACAGTAAATCAACATTAAGACCGAGGCAGCAGCACAAGCAGCCTGGCACATGGTTAAAGGGGCTCATGTCGGAGCGCTGCTCGGGCACAGGTAGGGCTTCACTGAGTGTTTTGGAACCCAGCCTCCAGCTGGATGCTCTCGAATAACGTTGGCAACTGCTGTTTGTTTTAATGGTGTGGTGTAAGGTTGCAGGCTTGGTGCAATTGAGAGGCTGCTGTCTCAACTATAATGTGTTAAGATATGGGGATAATGTAATCATTTGCCCTTTTGGGATATGGTTATAAATTCTGCTTGTGGATCATGTTATATGACTCTGGGTGCATTTAGGATTCAAATGAGTCTTTTACTGTAGTGTATTCACCAGATCAAACCTACTCTACTTGATTATTCTTTTTGTAAAATCCTATGGCAGTGCTATCTTTGAAGACAATGTAAATATTTGCATTACTGCTTTGGTGAAGCAGATTAATAAAAGGATTAAAAGAAACTGATGTGGAGGATTCATTGGTGTAGATTGTAATTAATTTTAAATAATTGCAACAAATGAATCCACATGTTAATTTATAGAGCTTCAACACATGTGGAGCCTCAGATTATTTCTTTAGGTTTAGTATTCATTTAGATCTCAGAATGCAGTGCAACACTGTGATCATTTGATTCATGCTACAACATGCAGGATGTGATACAGGCGCTGGTGGCTCTAGGAATCTACACAAGGGATACTATTCTAAGATTCAAATATCGGAAGGATTAATAGTAGTCTTTTTACTTTATTTATTTATTTATTTATTTATTTATTTTAGCAAAAAAATCATTGCAATTCTGGATTGCTGGGCTCTCAATTTAGCAACTGTTCTCAAAGATCAAGACATTAAATGAAATTGCATTTACATTTCATTGCATTTTGTTGTAACAACTGCCTTGACAACCAAAGTCTATTCATACACATTTGTGTGATTCCAGAAAGAGTTTCCAGATTCGCCCAGCACAGGAAGTGCTAGTCATTGTGGAACACTGCGTAAATTGTGAGCTGGCTAATTGTTTTCAGCAGTTTGGTCATGGAGGAGGTGGTTATTTTTCGCTCAAGGGACAGAAACAATGGGGTTTCTTTCTGTGAGAGTTTAATGACCGAGTTCTCAAAATGATTCTTCTCCACAAGGAGCCCTGTGAGCTGAGCGTTTTCTGAACTTGTGAATTCGCAGGAATGCATGTCTATGAGTTCCAGGGATTAGTGCTGGAAAGTTTAAACAGCTCTCCCAAAGCAGGCAGGGCTCACTGGCAGGCTGGACTGCCCTTTGGATTTGTTGTTGTGTTTGGCGAGTGAAGGGGACAGGGGACATGGGACGGGGGGACGGGGACTCTGTATTGATAAACCATTTTAGTTTCCCTCCAAAATTGTGATCCTGGATCTAAATCGGGCGTAAATTTATTATTTTGTTTTTGTTTTTTGTTTGCTAATTTCATTTATATTTACACAGTACAGGTACCGTAGGTCAACCTCTGGCTCACTAGTGCCCAACTTTAACCTGTCATTTTAATCAGTCTGCCCTGTGTATTCAAGTCTGCATTGAAGCATTTTCTTCAGATTAGCCCAGTTGCCAGTTACTGTAGTATTCAGGAAGTGTGTTGCATTGAAGGCTCCTCTAATCTCTTCCAATGGGTTTCTCTCCTGTCACAGAGCACCAGACCCCAGCTGAAGGCTCTCTGCTCTGATATAACTGAGATACGGAGGTGTAACCGGCTGGAGATGCCAGACAACATGAACACGTTTGTTTTAAAGGTGAGTCTTTTCACAGCAGCACAGCCACCCCAGCGTGCTTGCATGTGCAGCATTGCAATAGCAAGTTGTATCCAGGTATCGGGGCTTGTAATGAAATGGCTTATGTGAGCTGAGAGTTTCATGTGTCAAAGTAGCCAAGCAGTGTCTACAGTGAGAGCAAACTATTCATTTATATTACAAAAAACATGTGCAGAATTATACCTTTTTTTTTTTTTTTTTGCGGAGCAATCATATTTCCTAACCAGTTAACATTTTTCTGTAAATGTAGGAAATAATACGTTGCTTTGCATTTAGATGTAGAGAAATGTATATTAGTATCCAAAAATGATATCAAGTTTCTATGCACTTGCTTTTATGCACTTATCAGTAGCAGTTTTACATTTTTGTTTTGCTTTGCTGGGCTACAGCTGAACTGTCAGACATCTTTCATAAGCACCTGCAGGTAATATTGGGAGCAGGGGGTAGTGCTGAGGAACCATTAACAAACCTGAGATCCAGCCAGCGAGATGTGTTTTCTTATGAAGCATGAAAAAAGAAAAACTGATGTGAAGAATGTAACATTCACCAAAGAATCCTATTGTTGTATAAAACGTAACAACGAGAAACTGAAAAAAACAAGCCAACAAACCAAACTAGTCCGTAAACAAAGGAACCTAATCTTGAAGCAAGGAAGAGGAATTCCATTCTGAAATGCAGTCTAGCCAGGCTCTGTCCAAACAGTGGAAGGCTTATTATTGTGCCACTGAACTCAAGTCATCGTCCGTTCTGCTACTACAAAGGGGGGGCGGAAAACATGAATGTTGGAGTTAATTCATCCTAATACTATCTTTCATTAGTGAGACATCATTCAGACCCTGAACGCTATCTTCTTTATACACAATACACCCTACTTTCGGTTCATTCATGTCTGAATCAATAATTTGCCAAGTAACACAAACTCAGTGGCTCTCCCTCTGTTCTGCTGCATTGAAGAAGACGGAACACTGGTCTGTCTTGCACATTATTCCTTCAGATTATAATAAGTGCTCGTCTGTTATTCACGTCGTTATTTGTTTAAATTTCAGGGGCGATTTTCACAGAGTTCTTCTACTAAATGCAGAAGGTAGTGCTCTGCTGAGTGAAGTTTCCGCAGGAGTGTAACATCTGGAGCAGACTGCTCTTCCAGATGGTGGGGAGTCTTTGATGTACTTATGTACTAGCTTACTGCTTCCCCTGCAAAGGCAGGGGACACCCAGGATATGATTCTACGCATTCCACAGAAATCACTAAAACCACACTCCCATCGGGGGTGCAGTGCTGCATTAGTGGTCATGCCCAGAACAGATGGGATTAAAATGTTAAATGCTTTTACTGTTTCAGTAATTTGCTATGAACAGACAGTACACCAGTCAATCAATTACTGTGCATAAAAGACAATTGGATTGATGTGGGTTCCTCCACAGGGAGTATTGCATTGGCACTGACAATTCTGCTGGTTAGGAAGGCATAACAGTTTTTACAGTGACAAAATGCCCAGTGAGCTCCAGTAGACTGCTACAGGGCTGACCTTTGTCCTCCAGAGGCTGGTAGCTCGCAGACATCTACTGTAGGAGGCCTGGGCTCTAGGTAATTGGCTTGTTCAGCTCTCTTGAGCTGTTGTACAGAATTTGCTGCAGCGAAGGAACATAATTGTACGTTATGAAATTAAGATGAAAAAGACAACGCAGCAAGTTTGGTGTGTTGCAGAGAGCTGACGAAGAACAGCCATCGTTCAGTCTTGATGTTAGCTTGATAATGCAGATGTCATGTATGACGTATCAAACCACTGCAGGGTCTTCCCCTAAACCTGGATGTTCTTTATCATCAAGCTGCAAGATGTGTCACAAATTCATCTGAATCCACGCTTCATTGTTACTGTGTGTTAAACTAGACTCACCCACCACGTCACCGTTGCCACATACCCTTCTCTGACTACCTCAACACTTTTGTGATTCACTGCTCATCCTGGGAAGTGTTGAGAGGCTATTGCCGTGAATTCTTTAAAGCACCACTGTTTCCGTGGATCATTAAATGTGTCCTCGTTAATGACATTTGCTAACCGCTGGCTTTGATCTGGGCTGCTGTGATTCGAACTGCCTTTTTTTCTGTGTTATGTATAAAATAAACAATGAAGAATGTTAATCTGAGAGCGCCTTCATTCATCCATTCTGATTCTAAGAAAGGTTCATTGGAGTAAATTCTTATGGAGCAGGTCTCAACAGTTATTTAGCAGAGGGTGATTAGACAAGCTTTGTAATATCAGTTTTAAGGTACAACAGTACAGTGAAGATGACCTATCTGCACAAATCTTATAAGGTTCGGTGTAGACAGCCCTACAGTAGACTAAGCAGGGCTCTTTAATTCCAGTAGCACACATGGTGAACTGAAGGCGAGTGTTCTGAAAACCCGTGAGTTTAATATCAGCTACAGAGACTGAATCTCAATGTCGTAATGCTGCAAGTTACTTTACAATACGCCGTATTGCACTGAGACGGGTTTTAAATGTGTTTTTAACAGTTTTATATTATCGTTCGGCGATATTGATTTAATCACTTTTTTTGCTCCTAGTCCAGAGAAGCCTTGATCAAAGACAGCGGCGCAGAGAAAGCTTTGCCACATGAAAGAGTGCCTCGTTCTGCCAGAAACACCCTTGCTAGTTTTGATGTTTTTCTGTTTTTCAAACAAGTACAGATTCACTAACTTTCTGCTCTTCATAAACTATTTCAAATGCATTTAGTGACCCTAAAATTTGAAGGGTTTTTTTTTTATGTTTTTACATTTTATGTTATGTTAAAGGTGACTTTCCCCCCTATTTCTGACTGTCCCTACAGCGACATGTTGTGCTACTGTAAATGTTCTCGTCAGACTTCTTCTGTACAAATATATGTACTATTTGTAACGTGGCTTTCACTTTTTAGCTAATGTTAGCATTTAGTTTATTATCTAAAGCCCATGTACAGTAACACCAGGCCTCTTTTTCCAGCAGGCTGTTTTCACAAAGCATCTCAAATCAACACTTTGTTTAGAATGCGTGACTTGAACTGTTTACATGGTGAAAATTGCTTTAAAAATGACCTTTTAATAAGACGTTACCAGAAAAAATTCATTGGGCTTTACTGAAATAGTTTCTGTTCATGCTGTTGTGTGTACTGCACAATACAACAATTCTTCGGGGATGGAAATAAGTTTCTTATTGCATAGCAGTTTCACCCAGGTCAGGTTTTATTACAACTTGATTAGCCACAGTGTAAGTAACAAGCTGAGGTGTGTCTTACTAAACCCAGAGTAAAACCAGGAATGAATCAAACTGTTATACAATGGGAGACTTATTTCTAGCCGTGTTGTTCTGCTTGTTTTGCTAACATTATGGCATCTCAGGCCACGGATATGAAGGGGTTTACAGACGAGTACGCAGTCTGTGAGGCAGGCAGCGTTTCCACACAGTGATGCGTTACAGACAGAAATAACTAGCCTGTGAAATGGGCCATGCAGACTGGACTTCTTGTTCCTGTTCTGTAAAGTGCTGATGAAAGTGTTCACTCTCTCTCTCTCTGCTTTTTTCCGCTTTCTGGTTTCCAGGTTAATCACTTCCCAGGCAGTGTTATATTTGAGACTGATAACGACCAGCAGCTGAGTTCTTGGACTACAGAAATTAAACATTGCATCAACGCAGGGTAAGTTGCTTAACATCTTTTGTTTTCAAAGATTTGGTTAATTGCCAAGCACTGAAAATATTGCCCATATACATTCAATTCTATCAAGTATGAAGAACGAAGGGATTGATTTGATCAGCCTATACCCTTGTTTGATAAGCCACAGCCGGATTGTTTTTTGGAAAATGTTACAGCACTGTGGGAATCACCCCGGTTTGCATCAACCACCTGCCCATGGTCATCCTGGGATTAGACCTAAGAATAGGTTGGTGGTGCAATCCAGGGGGATTCCTGTGTGCTGTAAAATGCTCTTACAAAATCCAGCTGTGGCTTATCCCATTTGGGTATACAGAACTCAAATCGACCCGTTAATGAAATGAACACCATTTTAACTAAATACATCTTTAAGTTTTTCAACAACCCAGTGTTGGCTACTGTACATGCATGCTCTACACAAACGCTTCCTCTTGTATGTAATTAAGTGTAATGGTGTGTCTAATAGCACAGGCAGATAAAAAGAGGACTGAGCAACTCTGCTGAGAACAGCTTCGTAGCGGAGTTCCTTCCAGAGCAGCACTGGCGTTTCAACCTGCCTGCAGACGTTCCAGTGATACGGCAGCTCAGTGTACCCCTGTACCTCTGGAGTGACCTGTTTCCAGTACCTCCAGTGTGTTCCCTTGAAACAGGAAATACACGTTTGCAATGCCTGTGAAACCACTGTAATGCATACTGTCAAAACCAGGGACAAAGATGTAGAAAACCTTGCAGATTGACATCATCAAAATGTTTCAGATCCCTGAAATGTTTACAAGCAATGGTTCCTTCAAACAGGTTTGAAAGCAAGTGACTAACAGTGGATTCAAAGCTGCAAAAAGGAGCAGAATTTGCAACTCAGTATTGTTCTGTACATAATGGATCCAGCAGCAATCAGCCGGCCCATTAAATTACCAGGCAGTCCCGCCCACAGCACACAGAACTCTTCCTCTGTGACTGTTTAATACAATGACCACAGCATAGCTATTTTTACGGTTATCAAAGAGACACTGTGTTTAAATCGAGTGGATCAGTTGACAATAGCTAAAGACTCTAACATACATTTAAAAAAAAACTATAATAAAGGAAGTGGAGCTCTAGCAGCAGACCGCTGCATTGCATTGGGAAAGGAAACATATGGAGGTGTAATCTGTGGGCCCCCTTCACGTCTTCACTTTAGCAGATGTGTAGCCAGGTTTGAGTTGTGGCAGGATAGTATTGTGCAGAGTTTTTTGTGAAATCCCTCAGCTCTCCGCTTGGCCTGGGATTGTGGCTCGCCTGTGTGGGGAGACAGCTGTCCCGGACATCAGAGACTTTTCAGTCCCTGCATTCACAGTGCAACCACGCCAATATTCCATTTACAATCGGAATATTCTGAATATCTGTATTCCCAAATGAGCTGTGTGGGACATTCCAATTCCTCCTTCTATTCCAAATAATAAATCTGTGCTTGTTTGTGTAAGTACCTTGTTTTGAATACCTGCCTTTGTCTGTCTCTGTGCTTGTGCGAGGCTAGAGATACTTCATACGTTTTGTAAATGAAGAAAAACAAGAGTGAAATATTCCATTCCACTTTCACGTAAGGAAATTATTCTGAATATTGAATGTTAATACGTGTGTCCTGCTGGAAGTCTGTCGTCACTGCATCACAGCGCACTGAGGTCTGGAAGCAGAATGTCATCAGCATCCAGACCAAAGACGCAGCAGCTAAGACTTGCATTGCCAGTAGAGCGAGAAAACAGAAACCTCCACCAGGCATGCCACTTGTAGGTCCTCATGAAGACAACTAGAAATATCTCAGCAGTAGGGGCAGGTCCTGTGCACCAAGCGTTTCATGTAAAATATCGTCTGCAACAGAAACACCATTGTTTCCAGAGCTGGAACTGTATTTGCAAGGCCATGCCTGTGTGTCTCGTAGTGTGATGTAATGGCAAGGAGGGGAGGGGAAGACTGCCTTTGCTGAATGTGCACCAGTCGGACTGTAAACAAGATCTCATTTTTGCTATGTAGGGCGCATGAATGTAGTAATCAGAAAATATTTTCCCACATCATATATTTGGTGTGTTGGTATGCCATGTTCAGACCAAAATAAATGGATTCGCACTGCAAAGTATATGAGGCATTCAAAATATATGACATTCTTAAAACTTTAACGACATTTTTCTTTTATGAACATTGTGATATTGCAAATAGCAGCACGTTGTCTTACGTGTTAGCAATGAAAAATATTGACTAATTCATAGACAGCAACTAGCATGGTGTCTGGTGTACAGATTTTGTTGGTTGATGGTTTGAGAGTGTGCTAGATGCAGTTGCATTAGATATTTCGGGCATCCCCTAGGTTTTGCTCTGAGATCTAAGTTAAGAACCTGTGACGTACAGCACCATCTACATGGCCCCCCTCTGCTTCAGCCAGCGATAAAGCCTGGAATGGAACAACTGCTGCTACACAGGGAGCCAGGTGCATCCCTGCTCTGCCCGGTGGCATTGCCTTCTGCAGCCCGGTGGCGTGTGTCTGGCTATGGGGGAGGAGGAGGAGCTGCATTTCCAGACCTCAAGAAAGCCTCACTGAGAAGCTCTTCCTGTTACTGGAACACCGAGAACAGTGTCAGCAATTAATCACAGCGTGATTTACACAGCTTGGCTGTGCCAGGAGCTTCCTCGCCGTGACTGCTCACATTTCCATGATTTACAGGCGTGCTTCCTGAGCAGGCTCTCTCTCTCTTTGACGCTGTCTCTCCTTCCCTGTATCTGTTTTTTATTTTTGATGCTCGGGTCTGGACAGACACAAAGATAAACAATGCTTAGAGGTTAAGGGGTTAGTTTTATAAAATGAGTGCTGTATTTAGTTTATAGTATGGTTATTATTAAAAGTTATTTATTTAGGACTAATCTACTGAGATGCAAGCATCTCATTTTTCTTACATGATCTATGCCTGTGGAGTCTGGGATAGTAAATAGGTGTCAATGCAAGTACCACACACACACACACACACACACACACACACACATCTGTATAGGAATGTATGACTGCACATGAGTGATTTCAACAGAGTAGTGCATTTATTGTGTGGTTGATCATTTTTTTTCTTTGGAACAGCTTGCACACTTAGATGACTCTGCATTAGTGAGAAGATATCGTTTAACATGTTGTAAACGCAAGGCATGTACTAAATGGTTTTGTTGGTGTCGTTGCAGCTGGCTGGAAGGAGCCGATGTGGAGCTGCTCACTACATCTCAGGCTGACTCGTTTCCTCCTGGTACCGGGAGAGGCAGCTCGGACTCCATTAACCAAGGTGAGCCCTGGACACTCACCAAAGAAATATGACTGCCATTGCATAGCACTCATCCATTCCTGGTTTTACTAGGAGTTTAAGAAGCTTGTGACCTGTACAATGTGGCCAATCAAGCTTGTAGTAAAACCTGGAATGGTGAAACTGCTACTCAATAGGAGTCTTATTTCCATTCCTGTAGGTTATTACAGGAATTTAGCATTTTCTTTGCACAAATGGCACTGAAGCCTGGCTTAGTCTGCAGTGCCACGGAGGTACACACCTAATATAGAAATCCTGTATGTAATCAGGTTGTGGTGTTTATTGAATGAATGAATGAATGAATGAATGAGAAAGAAGACACATGCTTTTTGCTAAAGTGCCAGCACAGTTTCCTGTTGCTTACATTTCTCTTTATTGTTGTTCTGCAATGTCCAGTTATACCCTCCAGTTCCTCTTGAGAGAGTGTGGTTTGATGTTTCAGACTGAATCATTTCACTATTTTCAGTTCTCTGATTTTGCTAGCAGTCTCTTTCAAAATAACGTCTTTTTACACAATGGACAGCAGATTTAAATGAGTCACGCTTTATTGTCAAGTTAACACGGCGCAAGTAATCCACGCTGCAATGTAAAAAAAAATAAAAAATTCAGTTGTGTGAGCTTTACCTGGGGTGTTAGGGAAAGGTGATACTGAAAAGGGAAATATCAAAAACAGCATTTCTGTCCTCTCTTTGTTTGTGTATATGCAAGGATAAAAGCTCACTTTTGTAACAAGTGAGCTTAAACACTCACAATCCAATGCATGACAAATAGGTAAGGACTTGGGTTACTGCATGACTTTTTTCTAAATATAAAAATATTCAAATATCCTTTTGTAAACTGATGAATATAGTTTATTTGCAAAATAAGTGGAGGGAGTTGTCCTGGAAACAGACTGGCTCATTTTAAGAGGGGTGTTGGTCGTATTGTACAGTACTGTTATTTGGAGCCTACGTAAACAGACCGACATAAACAGTTCTGTTTAAAATTGCTAGCTTTTTTGCTTTTGCTTTCATTCCGTGCACAGCCTGGCCAGGTGGAAATGTGTGTACAAGTTCAGGCCTGAGCAAGGATTACTGCTGTTGATGGGGAAAAAGTTACTTATCTCAGAAACCCAGCTTTCAATCTTTCTGCTGCTGTTACATCAGTTTTGTCAAAATGTTTGTGAATTCTGAGAAAATGCCCTGCAAACAACATCTCTAATTGTAACATGATGTAGGAGTGTGTGACATGTAGTTGAATGACTGAATACATCAGTTAATCTATTGCTGAGGCTGGGGCACTCTTCATTGAAACCTGCTTGCAACTCTGAGCACATTTTATAGCAGTAGTGTAGATTATAAAAAGAGATTTCTAACCGCTTTAGTTAGGTAAGCGGAACATATTTTAAAAGAGTGAGTTGTTTGCAAAAAACAAAAATGGCTTGTTTTTGTTTTACAGGAAACTTGTATTGGTGACGTTTTCAGCTTTAGCTTATAGGGGAACAATCTTCTTGGAGCAGTCTTGCAAACATCTGAAAATACACTGAAGCAAATCAATGCGTTTGTTTGTCTTTTTCCGAGGAGCTCCTCACTTTGCCCCGGCAGAGCAGATCTTCAACAAAACCGATCACTTCCTCTCCTCGTACCCCTGGTTCCATGGGCCCATCTCCCGCGTGAAGGCAGCCCAGCTGGTGCAGATGGCCGGTCTCCAGGGCCACGGAGTGTTCTTAGTGCGTCAGAGTGAGACGCGCCGCGGAGACCACGTCGTTACCTTCAACTTCCAGGGCAACGCCAAGGTAACGATGTGCTTCAGAACCAACAACACTTTTCTGAATCCTTCCTTCTCAAGTTTAGTGCACACAGAGCGTGGCAGGTTGCTGAATTGTTTTCTTTAGAAGCAATTCTTTTTTATTGGATTATAAGCTAGCACCTGATGCTTATGGAATTCTTTCGAGTTTTGTTTTTTATTTGATCTGGCACTGTGCTGTGCATAATAAACATCAAATAGAATATCTAGCAATGGTTTTCCCATACCAATGAGTCACATTGCTGGGAAAATCTCCCACTGTGGACGCCAGTCCAACACAATGCTTTGGGAATGTGTGACTGGTTTGTAGCGCTTTTGGTTTCTCTTACACAGCCTCTGAAAGTTAAACCCACTTCCAATGCTAAGCACTGCTTGCTTGCGTTTTGTGACTAAGCTCGATAACAAGCCCACATACCCAGGCCCCCTTCCCTCAGACAAAGTCATTTCCTTTCATGTAGTAAAATATATCTACACAGTTCTGCTTTCGATGTCAAAGCCCCCATTCTCAGCGTAGCCCCTCAGCAATTCTGACTTATTTCAGACACATTTATCACACTAGTAGTGTCCTAATACCTCTGCAGAAAAATGTTATAGCAGTGAGAAGGCTATGAGAATAAAAGTAATAAACCATCCCTATAACTGCTGACAACTGCAAACTTGATTTAATTAGTGAAAAAGGGCTTTTGTGTTTACAAGTCCTTAGCAAAATGTTTCTTGAAAGGTTTGTGAATAGAGCCCTAACAGCTGTTGACAGAATGTGATAGTCTGTGCTGAGCTGCACTTCAGTGCCCTGCTGTGGTTCTTTTCACTTGCTAACGAGTTTCTTCTGTTTGTTGCAGCACTTGCGGCTCTCGCTGACAGACAAGGGGCAGTGTCGAGTCCAGCACCTTCGGTTCCCTCGCGTCATTGACATGCTCAATCACTTCCGGCTGTCCCCCATCCCACTGGAGAGCGGCACAGCCTGCGACGTCAGACTGTCCAGCTATGTGGTGGCCAGCACCAGTTCTCAAGGTACGCCTCGCCAGCTGTCTCTGTCCTGCTGCCTCTCATTAAGCCTCTGCCACACCATTCATTCTCCATTACAAGAAAGTTTAAAGTTTCGTCAACGTATCATTCTGGATAACATAAAACAAAACGTTTCCTACTTTATAATGAACTTTAATGTTACAAAATGAAAAACAAAACGCATTGAGAGAGCTTAAAATAACCTGTTTCATACACCAGAGTTAGAAGTGATCTTGGGGTCTGTGAAACCTGAAATTAATGTTTAATATTTGTTGTATTTTGTTTAAGAAAGATAAAGCATGCTTCTATAGTTACTATGAACATGTGAGGATGGCTTAACACAGTAAGTGGATTTGCCCCCCCTGTGTTAGTAGGCGGTAAGGCTGAGGGCAGCTCAGTTTGCATGTTGGAATGGGGTGTGTTTTTATTCTCTGGTTTTGGCATCGCGTGGATTACGATACTGCTTATTGACCTATTCAGCATCTTACTTCCCATTCAGTATGGGCTGTCTGATCAGTATAGCAAGACATAGTTACACCCGTGCAGCCCTAATCTAGGTCACAGTGACCGATTTATTTAAAAGTTCTGGATAATTCGCCTCGTTTATTGAAGCTTGTATATTTGTTCACAGAATACTTATTTTTTTACAGACAGTAAATCATCAAAATAATCAAACTTTATAGACACATTCTTTACCACAAATTCCTGAGTTTCTCAGAATTCTGAACAGCTTGTGACCTACTTTTGCACAGGCTCGTTACTGTTTAAGCCTTTTTTTATTTGTAATATTTGTTTTACTTTTAAAGACTATTTGCATAAGTACCCGTTTGTAATGCACAAGCTAATTCAGACAATATTTAGAAAGTACTGGGTAAAACATGGTCTACCGTGGAAGTAGAGGCAGGATAGTGAATCATTTGAAGACACCTACATTCATCCCAGTTTGATCATAGGTGCTGATCAAAATATTCACAATCCTGGAGAAAGCGTCCAGGTTTACTTTCATACATTTGCTGTGTGCTGCTGTTCTGCGCAGTAACGTACTCTACTCCAAATGACATTTCTGTTATAATGTAGCCCCATTGTGACACATGGAGGTACTGGAACGTTACTTGTACTTGTAGTGTTGGGCCTCCATCTGTTCTACTTAGCCAATAATTGATGCCCTACATTTGCACAGAGGTGTTTCACGGTGTACAGCTTTCCATTGAATTGACAAGGCAGTCTGGTATGGAGAATGTGTGCACAGTGGCTATCTGCTATATGTTTTAAAATAGCACGCGCCTCAATTCTTAGAATAGGGGAGCGTGCATCAATAAGAAAAAAAAAACCAACAACAACATTGCATTAATTGCCTACTTTTTGCAGCTCCACGCTCTACACATGAAAATACTTCACACAGTCTGACATCTGTTTGGTAGCTAAAGCCACAGAAGTCATTAAACAGGAAATATTTTGTTAATTTCTAAGAAAAGGTTTTTTTTGCTGTATGGTTCTGTTCTTGGCAAGTAAGTGACCTTTTACACCAGTGGTTTCAACCCTAAAGATGCTCATACAATGCAAAGATCATTTTGATTATGGGTTGATCTGGGTGATAAGATGGCTATATACAACAGTGCTCATAAAGCCTTTCTGTGATGCCACCGAAAAAACAAAATCTTTTAACAAGTAGGAATTAAACAGTACTTCACAGGTAGCAGAAAGGACTGCCTAATACACTACAAAGTAATGTGTAATTCTACGCCGGTCTCATGTATGTAATAACATGTATGTTATTTCAAAAGGCTTGACGATGAAGACTGACATTTTATTGTGGAATGTACTTATTTATTCATTCATTCATTCATTCATTCTTTAACCAGGAAAAACCCACTAAAACAGAGGCCTCTTACAAGAGTGTCCCGGCCAGATGACCAGAAACAGGACAGCAGTAATTTCACATCCCTAAAAATAACATCACTCAGGACATTCACATCATACATTGTCAGGGATCAGAAACAGTTACACTTTGATCATTATGGATGGATGGATAGAATTCTCCCAGTTATATTTAAAAATATTAAAAGAAAAACATGTATTAACTTAAATGAAACTAACATGCACACTATGACGACCATCTTGATTGTATTAGAAGGAAAAAGTTTATAGAAAAAGAAACATAAGGAGAGAAATGGCAGATGAAAAGACACAGCAGACATATAAAAGCAAATATTCATTCACAACTCCAAACTGCCAAAAAGCACTGGCTGTCTAGTTGTTATTTAATCTTTTGATACAAGTTTCTGACCTAGTAGAGGGTTGAAGCTGGAGAATGTATTAGCGCAGTGGTTTTTTTTGTTTTCATTTGAGACATCTGCATAGATCTCTCTGTACGAGGACTACTTTTCTCAGTCTGTTTCATGGTTCATCAGATCCGTTCAGAAATGGAAAACTGGAGAAATCTACCCTGAAACACTCCCCATGTGGATCCCATCTGCCCAATCCCCAGCCCAGGCCCTGTTGCCAGAGCTGCTCTCCTTGCAGTCACTCTCTCTCACACTCTCTCTCTCCCTCGCTGCTATATTTGGTTGTGTTCTGACAACGCGTGGGAGACACTGTCCCCGGCTTCCAGTTACAAGAAAGCCGAGTCCCAGCTAGGACTCAAAGGCTCGTTTTCCAAATGTACTCCGCTGTGGTTTGAATGGCTGGGAAAGCCCTGATCCTCAAGGTGGTTGTTTATCAGAGCCCCACCCGCTCCAGTACGGACGTCCGGCTCCTCACAGACCAGCAACAGCAAGGCTCTGAGCTGCCAGCCTAATGACTTAACAGAACAACCCACAAAAGACAACTTAAGGATCCTTTCAGGTGTGCTAGGAAAGAGTACATGTTGGTAGAAGCATATCCATATGCTTTTCATGGTGGCAAAGCTGTTTAAACAGAAAGAAATTAACATGGATTACTCGCATGCTACAAAGCCTTTAGTTTTTCAGGACACACTGTACTATACAGTAAACTCCCTCCATGGGAGCAGCTTGCTATAAAGCCCTAAGTGGGACCGCTCTCCCTGTCAATCTGGTTACACATGCTTGGTGGTTAATATGCATAGCTTCCATCTACCCAACTCTCTTATTCCAGCAGAATATCCCAGTCCTGGAGAACAGCAAGCGCTGGGATCCAAACTTCTGACCGCCCATGACAGGGCCAGCCAGTCAGAGCCAGGAGGAGGGCGCTAGAGCCACCTAGCACAGCCTGGGTGTTACTGCAGGGTTTAAAGAGAGACCACCGAACAGAAATACCATATTTAAATGCTGCTTTTCTCCTGTGGTACAGTAACTGACATTCAATTGACCAGCATTCACAAACCTGTAGTCAGAGACCCTCTTTCATACCAAACAGTTCTTTGAGAAGTTGAGAAGTAGCCACTTTGCTGAGCCTGTTGAGTGAGAGAGAAGGGCCCCAACCTCATTTTGACAGGTAACGAGGGACAGCTCGTTTATTGTGGTTGGTAGTTATGGCAAGTTCTTGTTAAGACCATGCTGAGTGAACTGAGAAGAGGAAGCAAGAAACCCAAAGCAGAGTCACCTGCTGTCTGCTGCACTCGCACTTCCTGCTACCCAATGATCTTCCACAAATAACACCAAAGCCTGCAATGAAAATCATCCAAGATCTGAATCACATTCTCTAGTTCTCTTACCAAATGTTAAACTGCCAGCACCCCCCTCCAAAATAAACAAAAGCAAAGAGTTTAGTAACTGAATAGATATGCAGTATATACTGTTTACACACTGTAAATACTGAAAAGATAAACAAGCAAATCAAACAAAATACCAGCCATGCATGCATCATTGCTTCCTGTGTTGCTTTCAGGGGAAATATTTAACTAACCTTAACATTCACCTGTCACAGTTTCTGTAAAACTCAGATGTTCCAGTAATTGTTTTTGTAGGTTTGTTTTTCCCCAAACAAAGGTCTTAGTTAGCATTTTCCAAGTGGTTTGTGGGATTTTTCATTCTTCTAGATATTCCCCCTTTAATATGCATTAGTGAAACATCGTCAGTTTGGCTTCTTGACAGATTTCATTTCCTTTGGGATATTAGAGCCACAACATTGTCAAAAGCTATGACCTGCTCTGAGATTATTTACTTTGTTCTGAGATTTGCTGCTTTTTATCACGCTTATTATCAGTTATGGATTCCCTGGCCCCTGTAATATATAATATTCATTCATCTATTTGTCAGTTCAGAATATGTTCATAACCCTTACTTCTCACCAGAAGTGCTTTTCTAGTTTCAATAAAAATAATATATATATTTATATAAATGTTGGATTGCGGTTAATGATGTTAAGGTTGTACTTTACTGATAAGGGATTGTTTTGAAACACAGGAAAGAAAATCTACAAAACAGTACCAAGACCACACTTTGGACATTTGTCCGAGAAAGTTCTATGGTCCCGGTTCCATCTGGGGGCACTTTTTTCTACTGTTCTGATGTGCAGATTGTGCATGTTCTTAATCGTAGCAATGAAGCAAAGGGAGTACTACATGTTTTTTTTTTTTTTTTACAACATACTCACTTGCTGTAACGGGAGTTTGTTGTTTGTTTGCAGGTCCAAACGCTTCCACCACTGCAGTCTTGGCACCCTTCTCCCACCACCGCTGGAGCTCAGAGCCTAGCCTGGCCCATATCAGCACAGCCAACTGCCCACGAGTGCACACCCTGGACAGCCTCCACCAGCACTCCGAGCCTGAGCAGATCTTCCACCTCGTGACCCCACGAGAAGACCTTCCTGGGGCGCTCCGCCACAGTGACTCCATTGGGGTGCAGCCCCGCCAGCTGCAGCAACGGGACACAGACTACCAACTAGACCCACCCTCAGGGGTCCGCAAACGTGCCATTGACAATAATTACATGTTCCTTTAACGGGACATGGATCGCGAGACACAAGCGGACTTGTGAACTAGCAGGAGGCAGACATTGTCTCGCCAACCATTAAAACTCTTCAGGGAGAAGAGCTTCAGTGAATGTATTTTTTTTATTATTATTTTGGGCATGGGTGGCTACTGGATTTGAGAGTGAAGTTTGCTTGTAACCTTATAGGCAGAACCTGGTCCTCAGGTGTCTGGCATACAGGTGTCTCGCATGCAGATTTCTTCCTCCTGTTAAAGGGCCATGTTCTTTTAAAAAAGTTGTTAGTTCCTAATAAAAAATGTACAAGCCTGCCTTAATCACAGCTTTTGGCTTGTGTCTGAACTTAATGGTAACTGCCAACAAAACTGCCAGTAAGGTGTACCGAATAGGACGTTTTGAGACAATAAATAACAGCAATCCTACAAAATCAGTGCTGGAAATACTTGTCAAGACTAACATCTATAATCTACCCAGAATCAACAGAAAGCACCATCTCCTTTGAGATAGACAGCGGTTCTACATATTTTCACTCCCATACTGTAGCACTGCAGGCCCCAAACTAAAAAACATTAAATCATGATTTTAATTAAGCTTTAGCATTTGTAAAAATGTTTGTCAGATTTGCTTTTGTTTTCCAGAAGTTTTGCACATTATATTACAAACTTCTGCAAAATAAAGCACAGAAAAACAAAAACAACCTTCTAGTTAACTTTTGCTTTTCGAAAGTTGATTTTGTAATCTTTTTGGTTAGCCCTTCTATATATTGTACATTAATGCAGTAACACTAACATGATTTGGCAAAAACACATGGGCAAGTGATTTCCCAGTGCAAATAAAGCACCAACATTTAGATAAATGGGTTAAGAGTATCTTTACAGATAGAAGTTCAGACACAAGTCTACAAGAACCCAGAAGGGTTATTTTCTTTTTTCATAACAATTAATACCTCAGATTTGATTTCAATGACAGTATTACTGCAAAGCAGTAACTGTAGCTTGCTTCCTTTTTCCAAATGGCTTTCAGATGGTAAGTAATCCGTTTTTAGTACTTTCATATCAAGCTGTATAAATGAAGCCTCCTCCTCTCTGTAGCAGGGTTTCTTTTGAAAAACACACACAAACAAAAAACTGTAGACCCATATTTATTTCATCTTTTCATCTCGGAGGAAAATCACTTTATCAAAAGCAATGTCTGACTTGAGCTTTTCTTTTGTATTGGTTGCATTTCTGTAAATTATACAGTATTTATGTTTTTATAGTGTATCCACATTATATGCATACTGGAGGAGGATGTTTCCAAGCACAGCTGCATAGTGGAACTTTGTGTTGAAGGTAATATTGTTCCCCCACTGCCTCTTGGTCTGTGTTTAAGCTCTGTAAAATAACATTCTTATACACATGTATCATTTTTTTTTAAATTATATAGCACCTATCATGGGTAAGATGCAAAATAATAAACTTCAATTCAGTTTCAGCACACCAAGATGTAGTAAGAGAAGTGAAACCTGACATGGGTGCGATTCCCAACACAGAAAAATTACATCTAAGAAAAAAGAAAAAGGGGGGCGTTCTCTGTGTATATGAAATAATTAAAAAAATACTGCCTTATACACAGTGTTCCACTCCAGTAAGACCTTTGTTAATTCTACTAATATATAAATGTATTTATCTATACCCAGTTATTTTAGCTACAACAGATAATATTGACCCATCTGATCAGACAAAGGCAAACTAGTCCTGATTTTCCTGTAGTACAAGACATTTGAAACTTTTATAATCTACTGTATTTAACAGAAACAATGCACAAAATGTAAACAATTTAAAATGTTGCCTGTATCTTTAATGTATACTATAGAATGTATATTTGTTTTAACCAAGACATTAAATATTTTAAATGTATTGTTTGCAAGCACTGTACATTAAGATGTAAACTCATTTATATTATAAGGTTAGGTAGCCCCTATCCTATCCCCAAGTAGCTCAGCTTTCTGCAATAGAAACCCTACTGCAAAGATGAGCAGTAAATGAAACTACTTCCACTGCTTATGCATTTTACCAGATTATATGTATGTATTATATATATATATATATATATATTATATATATTATATATATATATTATACACACATTACATTTTATTTTCACATAGCTAATAAAAACAGATTTATGACAAGCATTATAAGTTGCCTTGTATATTTGTATTCTGAAATCCTTTCCATTAAAAATGACACTTAAAGTAGAGAAAATAGGAATGCTTTTCAAAATGTCACTTGGGCTATTGTTGCTCCATTGGCTTCTCCAGGTAGTACACAAACACTTCACATTGCACAATTACAGTAATGATGCTCTGTATGGATCTGGAACTACTCAAAATAAATTTAATTTCAGCATTTCTAATTTCAGTATTATTGCAGGATTAATAGTTAGTAATAAAACCAGGAGAAATGCAGTTGTCATTTAAATGAACCCTACTCTGTTCATTTCAAACAGGCACACATGCGGGGTCAACTGCTTTCATTTCTACTTGAATACATTCAACTCTACATGAATATTTACACTTTAAATCCTGGGCAAAGCTGACTAAAATCCAATGGCCAAGATCCTTCTGAAAGAGATAGGACTTCTTGAATAGCCTTTACAAATGAAACCCGATTGTAACTCATTACCGCCATCATGTGGTTGTTCAGTACCAAACATCCTTCAACTGAATAATGCATACACTGGACATATGCTTAATGCCATTGATCAATCAGCTAAATACAATTTTTAAAAAAATTTAAAAAAAAAGAGATGTACATGTTTCTACTTACCCATGAACCACAGTATGAAACAGCAACCTTTCCTTAAAAGGAATTTATATGAGCAGAAATGTCATGTCATACAAAATACTACTAGACCTATTAAAGTCAGAGTAACCACATTTGCTTATATGCAGAGTAGTAGTTCTGTGAAAAATAGCCAACTACTTCATGATGCTGACCAAACATGTTTCTGCAGGAAGAGTCATACAAAAACTTCTTATCTTTCTCAGTAATCTCAAAAAATTTCACATTTGAATTTAACATTCTTGTACTGTATATGTAACTTCAAAATGTTGCCATTATGTTGTTTTATCGTGGAATTAAGTATTAACACATGCTAATGTCTGTATTATAATCTGTTCATAACTAAACAAAGTGGCTGATTGCATTTCACACATCAATATTAATAATCCTGATGTGGGTCAACATGCATGACTGTTTGACCTTATGGTTTCCTGGAAAAGTGAGCGTTTTATGTTCTGGCACTCAAAGATAAACATGTTCAGACCATCTGTGGAGCACAAACCAGTTTGAGATCTGTTTTAACCTAGAAAGTACAACTGAATCTCAAACTATGAAAAGCAATCCAAGTCAATACCCGTTTACTGTATCATTTACTAAAAAATAGTAATAAAACTATGCATTGTACCCTGTTGTACTGTATAGCCATCATTTACTTACCTCTTTGCTAAACTTGTAAGCAAAAGCAAGACCTTTTTTTTTTTTTTTTAGAAAAATCAAGAGACTGAAGAGGTTTTGTCAGTTTTAAAACTTTTTTTTTTATTTTTTTTAACTTTTTTTTATTTATTTATATTATCTACAAAGTAAAAGTTACATAACTGTTGGGCGACGATGGGTCACCTCAGCAATCATGATTCATAAATAAATCAAACTGTTTTTGCCAACCAGATTTTGTTACAAGATTTTTTTTTTTTTTTTTTTTTTTTTTTATTTCAAGCTTGGTTAGATGAGAAGGGTCTCCAAGTCCTGACAATCTTGTTAAATTTTTCACTGGTTGAAGAGTTTTATAACTTACAAGGCTCAGGGGAAAATAAAGTTCCACTTATCAGCAAGCTGAATTGGATGAGGTGGGAGGCATTTGCAGGGACTGATTGAATAAAATACACTAACTTGGAGGGAGGTTGGTTAAGTTATGAAAACTCTTTAGTCAGTCCAGAATCTGTCCACTGCAAGTTGACCGGTTAGCATTCCTAATTAGTTTACAAGAAAGCAAAAGTTTAGCATGATGAGAAAATGCAGCCGTCTCTCTTCAGATCGGTAGAAGCAGGTTGGGTGGGGAGGGAGTCGATTTCTCCAGCCTTGAGGTGAACGCTCTGCATCTCTTATCGTCGTCTACCTTGACCCCGGCCCTCGCCCTCTCCTCATTCAGCCTAAATTTCTCCAGCCTTGAGGTTCTCCTACAACTGCTGCTGATGATGAGCTTGCACTGGATAACGAGAAAAAAGGAAATCATTTGAATGTACGATCTTTGATAAAATATTTGAAGAGAGTCACTATCTTACCCACTTTTAAATCCTCCATTCTTATTCTGAATTTAAGACTAAGCAGCATCTAAGAAACACTTAACCCTTTAATACCTGTGAACAATCTACACCCTTTGTAACAAACAAGTTAATCTTTTCCCGCTTAGAACCTGCTGCAACAAGACAGCACTTCCCTTTTAGAAATATCAGCAGTTACTGTACCTGGGGGGGTGGCCAAGTCATCAATAGGTAGGATAGGGTTAATAGGCCATCTCATCTTCTACTGACCTGACATAACTGACGGTAGCCTGCAATTATCACAGCTACATATTAAACACAGTGTATTAGGAAATAGATAATGGATAAATATAAAAATGTACATATAGTCTGAAATATCAGGGCAGTATCTTCCTTTGTGTCTGTTCAAAACAGCATATGACCTTCACTATTTACTTCACTCACTCCCTTTCTTACTTATTGTCTTATGAAATGGATATATTTAATATTTCCTTTAACCCTTCACTCAAATCCAACAACAGGATAAGCAAAGGTCAGCTTTACTGAGAATAAAACGAATAAATACATAAACCACCCCACCAATTAAACACGTTACCAATACATTAATAAATGGAAGGGGTACTCAAATGTTGCTTTACGTTTGGCACAAATGTTCTGTATGGCTATAATTACAGCGGTTAAAACTGGTGATATTTGATTTAAAAAAATAAAAAAATAAACACTCAAATTGCTTTCCAAATCTAAACCCCAAATATACTTCCAACACCCTCCCATAAGTCAATTAAGGGTATTTCAATATTCAGTCTCTTAATAACCAGTCTCAATTTTATCTTTTAATTTAAGCATTTTAACTAAGGTTAATCTGTTCACAGTATGAAAATATCTAACACATTTAAATAACGTGTAGACAGATGAGATGGAAACAAATAAAACATTTAAATCTCCTGACAGTCCTTCTTAAATGATAAATTTCCCTTAGTTCCTTTCTGAATTTCATAAAAAAGAGAGGAAGCATTGAACTGGATCCTTTAAACTACTAGAACGTATGTTCACTTGCTCTTACAGCGTTTCCCATTCCTTCCCTCAGAGACTGCTAACAGTTCAGTTTATGTTCTTCCAACCCGGTGTTATTGTCTTACAAGGTAACAGGATAGTTACTTCAGATCAATACAGACTTGAGCGCAGTTTTATGTGCATTGGAAACAAGTGCAGATTTAAAGAGTTATTCAAGTCTTGGTTGAAACAAAAACCTTTGATGTTAGATGTCCAGAAGGGCCAGTGTTGGGAAGCTCTAGAGGAGAAGAGTGCCAGCCAGTGCCCTTACCTGTGGGGTGTGCCATGTAAGAGAAGTGCGTGGTTGAGGAGACTGGAATGGGAGGCAATGCATTCTGAGGAATGGGAGGCTGCGGACCCCCCGGAGGCTGCGTCGCCATCAGCATCATAGGTGGGTGTGTTGGGGTGGCATGGTGAGGGGGTACCATTCCAGACTGCACATGGGCCTAAAAACATTAAAATACATATATTAGGCATTTACAAGCATCTTTCACACCATGACGTTTGGTGGTAATTGTGCATACACTGAAAAGAAAATGGAAGTGAATATTTCAGTTTTCTTGCAAATAAGAATTATAACTGGCCTGTAAAGCTTGAAGCAGATAGCAATATTATTAAAAAACTAGAAACACAGGAGGCAGAACAGCTTTGAGAAGTAAAATATGTGGAATAAAAAATAAACAGAACTACAATCTACCATAGATCTACCATAAATCTCTTGTGATCCACAACTGCTTGGACCAGCTATAACACACGGGCAGAAATGTTGTTTAATTTGTAAAAATATAGGATATCCTATTGTAAACATTCAAATACATTTACAGCATGTTAAGAGAATTTGACCCTTAACGGGTCATTACGGGGTACACTGCAAAATGGTAGTGTTACATATTACATATGAACTCGTTCAATTAGCTTTTAGCTGGGAAAAGGTATTGTATAAATACATGCAATAAAAATGTTGATTCTATGAACATCCTTTTCACCAGCTAAATTGGAAAGCAGAAAGCAGTTAACCCACAACTCTCATTTCCAGGGGGGTCTTATTGTACCCTTTTTCTGTTGAAGTCACAGGAGAGACCCATAAGCCGGCAGGACTGGTAGTGTTTCCTCACCTGAGGTACATGTGCCATGTGCGAGGGGTTGTAACCGTGCTGCATTTGCTGGGGGTGAATGTAGACTGCCTGCTGAGCCGAGGGGAAGCTGGTCTGTGGAGACTGCGGGTTGGGACCAGGCGTCATGGAGGGTGGGGTGGGGGTCAGCGTGGAGTAGATGGGCTGCTGCTGTGGGTTCCCCAAGTGAAGAGCCTGAGCCGCCTGGTGCTGGGCGTGCTGTTTTAACAAATACATAAACTTCTTCAGTGTTACAAAACTCTGCGAGAAAGTTCAGTCCAGCACATGTTTAACTTGCATATAATAAACAGCAGTGAAAAATGGCCCGTGGGTAATCCAAGAACAGGCAAGAATTCAAAATGCACTAAACAGGACATGAACAATGGTCGACATTAAATTAAGAACAGGGTTAAGGTGCTTGACAGCAAGCCTATAGAAGAAATGATATACTCTATACAACAGGCACAAACATTTTACGTGCTGTAAAACCCTGTATTAAACAATGAATGTATCAAAGCAATTAGGCCAATGGGGTGCACTTCTACGTATTTCCAAGCTGCTGAATCCCAAAAACATATTTATTTCTACATGGGGTTGGGATTTCTACATTCCTGCATTGTTCAAAGGTAATACATTTCTTAAATATGTATAAACTTGTTCAAAAAATGGAGTCCACTGCTTTAAAAAGGAGTAAAGCCTTACCTGGACGGGGCTGGGTGCAGGGTGGCTGCCAGCATGCTGTCCTTGCTGCTGCCCAGTCGGGGTGGCAGAGGGCTGTGGGTGCTGGGGATGATGGTGCAGGGTGGCATTGGGGTGAGTGTACTGCTGGGGGATAGGACCCTGGGACACTGCAAAACAAAAAGGCAGAATATTTAAAAAAAAAAAAAAAAAGTCTCAAGTGTGTTATTCCTTTAACCCAATTAAGTATGGTATGGTTTACATGTAAATGAAAAGGTACCCTTACCATACATTGTGTGAGTTTGTTCTGAAGCACCGTACTGTGTTGTTGAGGAGGAGACCAGGCCAGGCTGCCCATGGGTTGGAGGAGCCATCATCCTGCCATTGCTCTGCAACACAGGGCTGTAGACATGTGGAGGCTGGAGGGAAAAGACATTTTTTAGTTTTTTGATTTTTTTAAGCAACAGTTCTGATCAACTCATCACTGACACCGCTGCTTTCAACATGGGCCAAAAATGTAACTACTAAAAAAAATTCTTAGGTGTTTGTTTAATTTGCAAATAAAGTTGCTCAGTTTCTAGCTGCTCTCATGCAGAAAGTAATATAAAAATTATGGTGCTTGGAAGTTCTCTCCACATCTGCACTCAAGTGTGCTAACAATGTGTACATAAAGGACAAACAAGACAGAGGTTCTCAGACCCTGCTTTACTCATGTTTTAAAAGGTACCCCATCTTCAGAGATGGCAATATACAAGAGATTTGGTAAGAAAAAAAAAATCCAAAAGAAAAGGAGGAGCCAGATATTTTTGACCAGTACAAATGTCATATTGGGAGTCTGTGGCTAAAATTGAAACCCTTTCTTTGCTCTTTACATAAGACCCCAAAATCTCAAAAGGTCAATCCTTCACATTAGCATAAAACAAACTAAATACCTACAGAGTTTGATCTGCCTGGTTGTAAAAATGTAGTAATAACACTAACTCAACTACAAAATAATCAATAAAAATGTGCTACCTGTGACTGATAGTGTGGTACTTGCTGCACAAGGGGTTGGTTGGCGAACTGCTGAGGGCTGTAGGTCACATACTGTGCAGAGTACGCTGGATTGGGAGCCACGATAGGTGGCCCTGCTGCAGTGGCAGGGTGGATCATGGTTGGGGTGCCCGGAGGGTGATGCTGATCTGGCCTCTGCTGGGACATGTTTGGAACTAGGAAGCAGGCAAAGAGAAGGATGGGCTATAAAGATTCAGCACAATAACAAACACTACACTTGAACACTAAGACGACACAAAATATTACATTTAAAATCAATTGTTATTATTCTGAAATGTGAAGCGTTTTCTGTGGTAAGAAAAGGGCATATATCCAGTCACCTTTATATTGGTGATTCAACTACAAACACAGGTCTGCTGAACAACCATCAGAACTGGAACTAATTAGCCTCTTGCTTTCCAGTTTTCCCAGAAGGTTTGGAAGGTAATGGAATCTGAACTACCCTTGAACAGGGGTTCTCTTTGCAACAGACCTTGCCAAAACCTGACTCTTACACAGGATAAATTGCAACTCTTCAGCCTCCAGCACATTCAATCTGAAACATCTCACAAGCACTGCATTTCATCTCAATTTTTCAATGAAGGAAAGAATATCTGAGGCTGTAATATGTGCGTCCAACATGGGACTGGAAAGGGAAAACTAATGTTGGACCTGGTCCGACATAGGACCGCAAGGGGTTAAAAACTGAACAAGTATTAAATTTGGATTACAAGTCATGTTAAATCAGACATTTTGAAGACTGATCCCCCTACATAAACTCACTGTTGCAACACCTGCTTTGTGTCCCACATTCCGCATGAATTCCTAACTGATCAGCTATGTAAACCACACTCTGTAAACATTGAGCATGCTAGCAGAAAAGTGGAAAAGGCTACTGCACAAACACTCGGGACGTTTTAATCACCAATGTGGATCTACAGTTCTTACACCTCCGATTCACAGCCAAAAGTTTCACGGGGAACAGTCCAACATTTAGCTCTTAAAACATTTTCTTTGGTTTACAGTTATTAAATAAAACTTCATTAAAAAAAAATAAAAAACATGGAAAGGGAACTACTTTGAAAACTGAGCACCTGCACACCCCTAGTTTTTAAGTACATTATTACATTACTGTATTGTATAAAAGTAGCCCATGCACAGCATGCACCCTCAAACCAAACAAAAAGCATCCAGCATTCTCTCACCTTTACCTGCTCTATAGGGCTTCGTCTGGTTTACTGGCATATGAGTCACTGGGACATGGTACATAGCAGTAGGCTGAGGGCAGAGAACAAAAAGGACACAAACGTTTACACAGATTTCTACTTGAGAATTTGCACCACAAAATACAAAAAGTGCATTTTGACAAACTGCCAAAGAAAGGCTTAGTTGACATGGAAGTAAATATATATTTATATGCACATTACTCTTCATATGCCCTTTCATTGCCTGGTACCAGCTGGGAGATTGGCACAGGCCCAACTGCAGGGTCCCCCACAGCCACTGCTTGCCCAGCCCTGCTTGTGGAAGAGCCATGTGCAATAGTTTAACCTTTGGAGGACACCCAAACTACACCGTTCCATTATAACACAATGAGGTGGGTCCACATGCATTTAGCATGATTTTGAGAAACAGCTCAAGCAATCACAACTTTGACTATTTCTTAAAATCATGCAAATACACAATTTTAGTTCTACAGCCATCAGGTGATTAAGCCAGTGTTAAAGTCCCAAAACAATGCTGCATTTCTCCATGAGTCCTCTACTGTTACTCCTGGACATGAAGGGGGCCCAGCGAATATTAGACAAGTATTACTATGGAAGACTAACACACAGCTTATATAGCGTGTGTATCGTTATCCCAGCAAACCAGAGAAGATTTAAAAGACTGAATGGGACAAAAATTCAGAAAAAATAAACTAATGCATTTGTAATATTGTGTTTTGTGGTGAAGAAAAAGGAAAGAGATTGCCTTGGTTCTAACTTTTCCCATTAAACCTTGGCTTTGCAAAATTTTTTTTTCTCTCTAGGTGACCATATTTGCATTTGGGATGTTTGAAAGACGATCTGCATGGGCACGCTTCCTACATCTCCGGTACTGGAACAATGACCACACAACTTGGTGTGTACATTAGGGATGTCACGGTATCAAATTGACGCTATGGTAACCATCAAAAAATATACCACGGTTATCATTGTACCACAGTATATAATGTAATGTTTTTGTAATCCATTTTTAAATGGCTATTTAAAGAAATACACTCAAGTCATTTTAACAAGAAAACTACATTTATCAGTTTGGACAGCATCCTATTAGTTAATAGAAGCAAAGTGTTACCTAGTAATAGCCAATCGAGTGTGTTTTAAGACATGCAGTGCCCGCCCACTGATCTCTCAAAACTTAATGAGAAGACGGCGCCTTCAAATAGTCTCTCCCCCCCCCCCCCATTTGGACTGAATGTTAACAGCCACAAACACAAAAGGAAAGAAGAAAGGTTAAGGTGGGTATGACACTGTAAGCGGCATCTAGGGGACTTCTATATTTTTTTATTTTTTTTTTAAATGGTAATAAAATTGTATTAATTTCTGAATACATAAAACCAAAATCCCTACCACACTATGAACTCAAGGAGATGGCAACATCTTTATAATACCATTTAAAATATAAAAAATACAAATGCCTGTAGCATCTTAGTCATATAGTAGTAAACATAGACTTTCTGATTATCTGCATTGGTGTGTGCTTACTGCATTTCTCTTGACTGATACGATAGATAATAGACAAACCACCAATTGACAAACTGTGAATAAAAAAATGCGCCCATATCACCTTAAACCGCGTGAACTCTGTAATCATGGTATGGCAGTTTATACCGCGGTTTACCGTAAAACCGATACACCGTGACATCCCTAGTGTACATGTACAGGTAGTGGACAAAAAAAATGGAAATACCTGGGTAAATGAGGGAAACCAAGTACACTGAAAGTAAGGGCTTCCACACAGGTGTGGCTCATGCGATAATAAAGCAAATAACATCCCAGAATGCTTAGGGTCATGTATAAAAATGCTGGACAGGCCTGGTTGCCTATAATTATGGCTAGCATGGCTGCAAGGGGAGACCTCAGTGACTTTGAAAGAGGGGTGATTGTTAGGGCACATTTGGCAGGAGCTTCAGTGACCAAGACAGCTCAACTTGCTGATGTTTCACGAGCAACCATGTCTCAGGTGATTTCGGCATGGAACTCCGTGGGAAAGACATCATCAGGAAAGGGCAACAGTGGCCGGAAGTGCATTCTCCAGGATCGTGATATCTGATATCACCCCATGTTGCAGCATTTCTTTCCTGCCAGGGGGGGTGTCTTCCAGGATGACAATGCCCCCCTGCACAGAGCATGTGTGGTCGCCCAGTGGTTTGATGAGTATGACACTGATGTTATCCATATGTCAAGACATTCTCAGTCACCAGATCTGAACCCAATGGAGCATTTATGGGATATTCTGCAACAACGTCTGAGACAGTGTTTTCCACCTCCATCAACCAGGCGTGAGTTGACTGACTTTCTTGTGGAAGAATGGTGCCGCATCCCTCCTGCAGAATTCCAGAGGCTGCTTGACTATGCCACAGCGCATACAGGCCGTGACTTTACATTGGTGTTTCCATTTTTTTGTCCACTACCTGTATGTTGTAGTAACAAGACAATGAGCAAAATTTATCGTCGCATTTATAACACAAGGTAGGATTGATAGAATTTTGTCATTAAAAGTGGTTCATTCAGTGAAGGCTGCATTAAAGCAATATATGTCAAGTTAAATCCTTCATTTCACAATAAAATGCAATATACACATTGCTATTAGCTACGAATACTCCATACAACAAGAGTGTAAAGACAGGAGGGAGGTAGTACGGTCGTGTGGTGAGAGAAAAGGACTACGACCCAGGAGATCCTGGGTTCAAATCCCACCTCATCCACTAACTGTGACCTAGAATGGGTCACTTAACCTCCTTGTGCTTCAATCCTCCCAGCTGTAAAATGGGCTAGCAGCAGGACCCCAGTGGAAAGAGATACTGCATCTTAGTTGGGCTATCCTGGGCAAATAATTTCTATAAACAAACAAACAATACAAATTGCTATATGAAATAGGCAAACCAACATCTGATTGAAAATATTCTACGGAAACTAAAAAAATAAACCTCATAAAAAAAAAGTTAGAATTGCACTATACCTTCCAGACAATGCTTTTCTAAAATGGACAGACAGAGAGGAAAGGGAAAAAAGAAAAGAAAGAACCACGTTTAGTTTTTTCCTTGCAACAGTGATTGATGTTGGGTTACGTACTATTTCTTACTGCAACCAGAAATCACCTGCTAAACTTACACAAGACCAAATCATAATTAACGTTGCTCACTGGCCGCATTGTACATTACAGGATTAAAAGCATAATACAACATTGACCTCTACTTGGACTATATGTGTGGGAATTTCTACAGGACAATACATTTTTTTATTCCCATCATGTTGCTGCTGAGGAAAACCTATTCACCACAAAGCGGTGAAACCTAGCAGATTTACAGTAACTGAAAAAAATAATTAGTCAGTTCTTCTACCTGTCTTAAAGACGTAGACAGTCTGGAGGGAGGCTGGGTATTTTGTTTTTGTTTGTTTTTATGTGAAGTTTTGGACTATTTATGAAAGGTGTTTCAGGGCCTTATCCAACGTAAGTAAGTGTCTGTACGTTGTTTGTTCGCTGTTTGGAACGCATTAAAAGAAATAAAGCATCGTCAATAAAAATAGAATTTTCAAAGAGTCACTACTAAACGCCTCTGGACACACACTGTCCTTCAGACATATGAATTTTTTCCACAGCTGCAGCAAAAAGTGGACAACTGACTTCACAGATACACTTGGTTGTATGTATTATATTGACAAAATAACTGCTTACAGCAAAACTACACATGTATTAACTATGATTTAGTATGAGAGGTAAGAAAAGAGGTTGGCACCCTGTAGCATGCAAAGTTACAGGAACGCCACCACTTGTCAGGCCCCCCTAAGCAATCTGTACAATGCTGACAAAATAAGAAAAGCTTACCTGCACTCCTGGGCTAACAGGAAGGGGGTACATTTGTGGGAAGCACACTGTTGGGCTATACAACGTGGGATGCTGCTGCACCACAATTGAAGGGCTAGGCTGGCCTTGAGGGCGTGGGGGAGTGGGTGTAGTGGCAGGTTTGGGCTGAAACATACAAGTAATAGTAATTTATATGAAACACTAACTAATATTAAAACCCCAAATAAAAAGCAGCGTATTACTGCTGGGTATTACATTCTAAACAGTCAAGATTAGAGTTTTTTGTTATTGTAGTATACAAAAAAGGCACCTAGGTTTTCAAAGATAAGCAACAGCTGTTCAGTTATTTTTTATAGAGTCATCATAGACCAAAAACATACATTATATATATATACACACATACACACATACACACACACACACACATATATATAATTTTAAAATTAAAAGTGGACTACACACTGCTCCTGTATTTCTGTGCTCATTAAATAGCGTGCATGTTTAATCCCTTATTGCACTTTGACCTGCTTCTACCAAAAACTACAGAATAAGCCATAAGCAGTAACACATGAAAGCATGTCCGTCAGCATTTTTTGAAAACCTGGATTTAAAATAAATCATGCATATTAATATGCACAATTGTTCTCAATTAGTTTCACAGTTCCAAAGAACTAAAGGAAGGAGAAAAAAAAAAGACATTACAAAAGATTACTTACTTGAGCAGAGAATGACCTGGGGTTGAACTCCTTGGCATTAGGATTCAGTGTTGATTTTCTAACTTGCCTGAAACAAAAACATAACACCAGTAGAACTATATATTGTAAACTTTTGAAGAGCTAGTCATAATTATGTAAATATAATAAAGCTGTTCATTTTTATGGTCTTAGTAAATGTTAGAAACACTGCAGACAGAACTGAAAATTTTGCTATCCCTGGACTACAAACAGAATCCCTCCTTGAAGTCATTTTAAAGGGCACATCAGCACTACATGAAAGATAAAACAAACTATCCCACTTTGCTGTTCCAAATGTATTTGGTCATTGTATAATACTGTATGCACCAAACATCTGCATAATCCCACACTGCTAGGTCGAAAATTGCTGTTCTCGAGCATCAGTGAGCCAAAAAACATGACTTCCGCATGTACCCTCACATGTGCTCTGAAACGTACAGGCACGTGCTCATTGAAGCGCTGTATAAGCTATATTACCTCCGTGTGGAAACACACTAGTCTGCTGACAAACAAGGTCCGTCAAAAATTTCCATAATAAAAGGAACTTGCACCTGCCTTCGTTTTGTGTAGTAGACATCTTTCACACTGTACATGTTTCCTTCACGTTGTATTTTGATGTATTATGATTAATGTTGCCTTAAACAAACGCACATATACACATACACTATTGCAAGTGACCGATCTCAACACAGCAGCTTCCTCGAAATGACAGTAAAGATGTTAATCATTAACACTACCATCGGTTACACAGGCACGTCTTATAACAGGACATACAGAAATCCTGAATGTGACTTACTCTGGGGTAGTGTCTTTCTTGTCGTCCGTGTCCAGCTTATTGCCTGGCCCGGAGGTCTGGACGCCCTGGGAGGTGACGTCTGGTCCTCTCTTTTGCTCCGAGCTGCACACAGCTGACGGGGAGGTGCTGGGGCTGCTGGGCTTGCTGCTGCTGTTGCTGCTGCCGGTGGTGTTGGGGGCAGAGCCGTCCTCGCTGGCAGACTCCTTACTACTCGTCTCCGCAGTCTTATCCAGGTGGGACTCCCTGGACTTCTCTGCAGGGTCTCGAGGTTGGCTCATCAACTGGTCGAAAACAGGATCAGGATTTGAACTGGGCTGTAACTGAAATTAGAGCAGGATATGAAACGAAAACAGCTAGAATGACTACTATTGTTCTCTCAGTCTATCTATAGACTTCAAATTTATTTTACATTTTAATTGATTGAACAGAACAAGACACACTAGTATCCCGTTACAACGCCACCTGTTATAATGTGGAATCAGTTATAACATGGTAAGGTCATAACTACCATTTCCCCTAACTCAACTCAAGCAGCAGTTTCAAAATATATAAATGTTGCAGAATCTACATCGCATGGATGGCTAAAACATGAAAAAAACTAAAGAGGTTTTCTTAATAAGATCAGCTACACAGAGGGTTGCTCTAATAAAAAAAAAAAAAAGGCGCCGGGAATAATAGTTCTAATAAACTGTGTATTCAAGTACCTGCAAATTGTATGTGTGTCTGCTTCCTTCATTTTCCACTATACACTACATTAAATTTGGCTTGTGGGCATTGTAAATCATTTCAGGAACAAAAATGCCAATATTCATTATAACACAAATAACCCGGTTTCCTAATTATGGACACTGACAACCACATTATAACGGGGGAGCGCTGTATAAAACAGGCAATAACAAAGACAGAGAGAGATGCCTCTTTAACCTTGTTTTATGTTTGTATATATTCAGATTACTCACAGTTCCAGTAAAACACACACATAACTAATCAGGACAGTTTTCAGAACTATACATATCTAAAATTATACATTTCTCTTTTAACTTTACTGCAAAGCAAACATATAATTCCAAAATAGCAAGTTCTCCATAGAGAAGGATTAGCTACAACTATGAGTCGTCATAGTTAAAGTCAGTCAAGGCTCCAACCCCTTCCCTTGGCATTTGAAAGTTGTTTTAACTGAGTGCCAAGTGTACAATATATTATTGAACTAGATATGCACAGAGTGTATTCTACATTTTTTATTTATTTATTTATTTTTTAAATTTAGTGGTCGCCAATTATTTTAATATTTTTCTCCCCAATTTAGTAATGTCCAATTATTTTTAGACTTAGCCCACCGCTACCACCCCTGTGCTGACTCGGGAGGGGCGAAGACAAACGCATGCTGTCCTCCGAAGCGAGTGCCATCAACCACCCGTTTCTTTACCCACTGCAGACTCACCATGCAGCCACCCACGGCTATAGCGTCGGAGGGCAACGTAGCCCTGGGCACCTTAAAAGGAAAGCCCACAGGCGCCCGACCAGACCACAGGGGTCGCTGGTGTGCGGTGAGCTGAGGATACTCTGGCCGACCTAACCCCTCCCCCACCCAGGCACCACCCCCTGGGAGCTCCCGTCCTTGGTCGGTAAAGGAATAGCCTGGACTCGAACCAGTGACGTCCAGATTATAGGGCGCATCCTGCACTCCACACAGAGCTCCTTTACTGGATGCGCCACTCGGGAGTCCGCATTCTACTTTTAATGATTTCATATAATTAACTCTTTGACTATTACAACAAAAACAAACACTTACTCTAAAGTCTTCACTGAATTTCTTTAAATTATCTATTTGTTGTCTATGATCTGGAGGCACAGAAGCACCTAGAAGTGAAGGAAGAGGCAGGATAAAGTTATTTCACTGACAGTTACACACAGATGCTGTATTTAGCACATGATGCAATATGAAATAAAAAACTAAAATAAACAATATCATTAAAAATGACCCTTGAAGATGTGATCAAGATTTGCATTGGATGGTAGTATACCAACATACTTTTTGGTAAAGTCTACATTCTTGAGAATCATACTATGCATTCAGTTTCTAAATTAAAAAATGTTAAAATACATACAAAATTGGCTTTATTAAGATGTAGCCAGTTGTGACCATCCAATCAGCAGAGCTAAGCAGTGTTAGGGTAGCGTAAAAGATGAAAGCATCACACCAGGATTAAAAGGAGGGCGTGGAATTGATAAACATTGTCCCAGGAATTACTAGGGATCGCTGCCGATTCCAAATACAATTTTAAGACCGAGCAGAGCTATAGATTTGGCTGCAAACTAAAGGCATTCAAATTTCTTGAATGTCACCCGATACAGAAAAATGGTGTTGCCTAGTAATTCCCTAGCATGACATTAACATTATGCCTCCTTTAAAGAAAGGGTTGACGGGAAAGATTGGATTCAGTTCTCATAACATAATGCAACACACTGCTACTGCTTTCATTTAAGTCTGAAAAGAGGTTCTGACAGACATGTACCTTTATTAGCAGGTCTTGGGAAGCTTGGAGAGGTTTCGCTCGGTTTGTGATTTTCTTTGTTTGCAGCAGGGGAATTTTGCCTTGGTTCCTGAAGTCTGGATTCTTTAGCTTATATATATATATATATATATATATATATATATATATATATATATATATCTATATATATATATATCTATATATATATATATATATATAAAAAACACCCAATTAGTGAAAAAACACAAAAGCAATACTATCAAATCAAGTAAAAAAAGACTTATATATAAATAAGACTTAAATAAGACTTACTACAATGGCAACATATTCCTTCACAAGATTAGGTCACCTAAGTACCTATGTCCCTGTTCTAAAAGCTTCAACCCAGCAAGTGCCATTGCCCTCACCTACCCGTTATTTACATTTTCTCTAACTATATTGTTACGCTACTTATTTTAAATTTTGCTAACTGCAAAAGTTAAGTCCAAATGTAATGTACGAAATTACATAAATATAATTTTTTTTCAAATAAATCCATTTGGTACTTAATGGGTTAAAATAGCTATTGGTGGTGAAATAGGCAGTGTAACTTCAACAACGTAGGTATTTGATAATAAATGTTATTTATTACAAGTCAGGGACTGCCATAGTGTTAGGGCAAAAACGCAGTGTCAGTCCATAAAGGAAGCCACACTGCCCCGATCCCATTCAATTCTTCAAAGATTTCTTTTTGTGGACAGTCATACCTTATTAAAGGTAGTTTGGCTCCCCAAAAAACTTAATATAGTACAAGCCACCAGAATTAAGGATTTTAGATATTACCCAAAAAGACTGGCCAACTGAGGGAATGCACAAACTGTGCAAGTATTTCAGAAGAGGTCGCAAATTATGGTTATTTACTTCTTCACACAGATTAAACTAAAGAAATTCACTTAAATATTTCACCACTTGAAAAAAACAAAAACAAAAAAAAATCATACATGTGCTATTTATTTTGTAAAAATGACTTTTAACATAGATCAGTATGGCTCCAGAATATCTATATAAACAAGTGGCAACAACCTACCTTCTGCAGATGGGGTGACTGCTCTGTTGGATGCAGGACTGGCTGCTGTGGGAGACATGGCAGAAACCGGCATGGCTACAGACTCAACAGGAACAGTACCGGCTTGAGGAGAGGGAAGAGATGATCCACTGGAAGCACTTCCAATACTGTTCTGCCTTGGAGACTTGGGTCTGTGTACTTTAGGAGATAACCGGGAGCTTGAACCTAGGATTCACATACGATTCCTTTTCAGCCAATGTATTTTTATTTTATTTTACCCCCGACAGGTATTTGATTAGGCTGTTTTTCTAATTTCTATATCCTTTTTACTACATGGCCACAATGCTTGCAAGAAGAAATAGGTAACCCTATGCAATGTTTCTTGTTTGCTCACCTCCACTAACGACCGCTGACCAGGTTCCGCCCGAGGGGCTGCTTCGTGGTGCTGGGGGGGGAGACACCTCCGCAGGTGCACTGTGGGGTATGAATTCCACACCCATGCCAACCCTTCCAGTGGAACCTCTGTGTCCCCGAGGGGTGCGCTGGGTCTTTGGAGACATCCTTGGAGGACCTGATGGTTAAAAACTAAATTACAATAAGAAAAAAAAAAATCTAAATCTGCCCCAAGTTATGCAGACTGAAATGAAGCAGCTTCCCTTCAACGAATACCTAAGGCTTGGTTTTTCTATAATGGCTGCGCATTAAAAACAAGGTACAAAAAAACAGAACCACCTCAACCCATATGAGCAGGTATACTTATGACAATAAAAGCAATTTTGTTTTTATGTAAAATTAGACCCCCAAAAAAACACAACATTTAAATACTATAATCTAGAAGACGCACTGGAAAATGCATTAATTACGTATATAATGATTTTGCTGGGTTTTGTCTAAAATTTTAGAGAACACATGAAAAAAAGTATAGTAGTAAGTAGCTGAACAGTTTAGAAAAGAGAAAGTTATCAGTAAGGCAACGAAAGAGTTAAAACCATTCCTTGGAACGGATTAGCAACATCATTTTAAAAAAGGGAGAACATTTAAAAACAGGGGAATTTCAAGACAAAAACAAAACAAACCAAAACATGAAGAAACTATGGTAATGTACCTTCTGTAGACATGCGTTTAGGCATAGTAGAGAAAGGAACTGGAGCACCATGAGCAGAGGGGCGAGACGGGGGCCGCGAGGGCCTGGAGGGGGGCCTGGAGGGCGGCCTGGTGGGAGTGGCTGCACGAGGCGGAAGAGAGGTGGGGGCTGACTGGTAACGAGAAGGTGGGCGAGAGGAAGGAGATGGGCAAGGCGATGGCCAGGGAACACCTGACAGGACAAATGAAATGAAGGAAAGAATAAAAACTAAAAGAAAATAATAAAAAGGTAGGTGGGTGAGGAGGGTAGGGAAGAAACACAGGTAAAAACAGAAAGGAAACTAAAAAATAAAACCATGAAGACTAAAGAAAAAAAAGGTTTTGAGAACTTATGATTTTAATTTCATCTCGTTCCGTTTTTCCAAAAAGCTTTTTTCTTTTATTATTTAATATTTTTATAATAAAGTACTCGGAGGGATAATTAAGATGCTATGCTACTAAAAGAAAAACGTGAGTCTGAGCTTTTCACAAAAAAAAAAAAAAAAAATTGTACGGATATAGCTTTGTTCCATCCCAAGAGTTAAATCACAAAATGTCAACGATATACAGGGTGATTAGAAAGTAAGTTTACCAAATCACAGTACCATGCGCTGTGGACAGTACCACCTTTCTAATCATCCTGTACAACTACGTTGGCTAGATGAGCCACGGTACATGTGGATAAATCCAAAAACAACTATGCCATCCCAGTTTATTTTAAACTCATTACGGTCACATCCAGTACATCCACTCCACACGAGATACCTGTGCAGCTATTTTATACTAAAGCTAAAATGACAGCAAAGCAAAAAGGGACCTATCTATGCAGGGCGCTATGATGAGAATCTTTGGATACGAACCCGATATGGATGGTAAAGGGTCTGTTAAGAAGGAAGTGACATCAGCGCTTTGGCATCTTATCGAATCTCATTTGAAATCAGAAACATTCGCAGAAGTGTAACTTCAATGGCAATCCTGTTACCATATCGCAGGATATTTTGGTTTTACTGGCGGTTTTGATTGGCTCGCCAATAATTCTTCCACCAATCAGAGTGTGGCACACAGTGAGTGATCCCGGCCTCTGAGAGGCTGGTATGCAGCACCGGTTAATGAAGCATTGGGCAAGGGAAAGAATGTGGCGGATGTCAAAGTGAATATGAGAATGGCAGTGTGATTAAGCCAATTTGCTTGAAAAAATTAAAATCAGACCAAACATTTACATCACTGGATTTAGAAAAACTGGAATTTATGATGCGATCAGGAACTCCGAGGCAGTGCAAACTGCGCCTGCTACTGTGGAACCTGTACGACCATTTTTTATTTATTTATTTTATTATGTTAAGCAGTTTTGTGTTATGTATTTATTTATTTATTTACTTAGTGGTTAATTAAGTACTGTAACAGTCAAAACAGTTTATTCCAGGCTTGAAAGAAAGTCTTTAACAAAAGTAAATTTGCATTGGATTGTTATTGTTAATTCGTTGTCCCTAAACAATATGTTAAAATAAATTAGCTCTGCACTGTACAAAACAGTTGATTTTGCCAGTGCTTGCTCGTCTATTAACTAGTTCTAAATTTAAAGTATTTTTGTATTCGGCTTTATTGTTAAAGTTTTCATACGTGGCAATACTGTCCAACAATTACTAAATGATACTGTGATCATTCCACTGTTATGTTAGAGAACCAGAGCTACGTTTTAAAACGGTTAAAGTGTAATGCAGCTACCGATCCTTTCCAGTTACTGGTATCTTAAGGACTATATAACGATTATGCTGTAACTCATTTTTAGATGGCCGCCTTTGTTCTTATCCAAGTTGCTGCAGTGACACTGTAGATGCTATAACGAGTTACTGTAAATAAGATACAATTTTAGAAGACAGATTTCATTAAGTAAACATGCATTGGAATGTTTTTTAAATTAAAAACAAATACCAAACTGTGGCATTTCTTTGTGAATGTGCCAAGTGAAAAACGCCAATTCAAAAACCATCAAAATGTATCAAGGTAGCAAATCTGCCGAATTTAATACCAGCCAATGTTTGCTGGGATATAAACGACCCATGATAACAGATAGTGAACATGCTAAAATCAGTATGAAATTCAATAACTGACAGGACTGAACGAGTTGTCTTGACCTTCATTACATTTCCACAAAGTTAGATTTTACATATACGGGAGCTCTGCAGGTCGACAACTGTGTATTGCAGCTGGAGTAATGGAGTCCATTATCGAAAGAAAGACTGCTACATAAAATCACACATAGTTTACAAAAATACAACCATATTGTAAACCTTTTCTGTACTGTACACAGAGTCTGAGGAACCAACATTCAAGAACAATGTCTATTGAGCACTGTCAAATCTCTCACCTTTTTTTAAATGTTAGAATATTTTAAAATCAACATATATAGCATTAGGAAAATCCTGTACTTTTTTTTATGAAAGAGAATGTCCACTTGCTAGTGTCAAAGGCATACACGTTAGAATGTTGTTTAGCCTTGTATGTTAGCTGACAAAGTCTTTCTTTTTTTTTTGTTTATCATCAACTGAACAAACATGCACAACATGAAAATTATGTAGTGCAAGATTGTGTCCCGCTTTAGATTTAAACTGCTGTCTCTGTGCAACCTCTCGTCACATCTGCTTCGGATATGTACAGAAAAGCTGCTTAGGTTGTGGTCACCCCACAATGATTTCATTGTTCTTTTGCTCAGATGCGGTTTTTGTTGAGCCCACAAATCAAAGTAATACATTTCACCCCTGCAGTTAAACACTGGACTTACCTCCATTAACCACTCTTTGGTCTGCTCCTGAGCTGGGACTGTAGTCCGAGTTGTGAGCTCCAGTGCGGGGAGGAGGGGGTCCGGAGCCAGGTTGGGCCATTCTTGGAGAATTCTGTCTCCCAGTGCCCCAGGACATTCCATCCCTATTCCTCTGTCCCGGTGGAATGTACTTATTTTCTCTGGAGCAGGAAAAAAGAATGTTGAGAAATTCTTGTAAAAACTGTATTACCTACACTATACTATACATGTTCTGTGCAAGTGCTGTCCTACTGCAAAAAGAGATGTGACTTTTGTTATTGGAGGACCATTATTGCCGGAACACTCACTCTCACACACAATTTTGTTTAATGTTTTTTCAAACAAATTTGGCAGACATGGTATATGCTACACTTTTTAAAAATTAAAAAAAAAAACACTACACCATTGATCAAATCGAGCTAATGAAGTGTGCACCTGGAGTTCATGCTGTGTCCTTCTCTTTCAGAGTTTCTTGCCACAGCTGTGTATTTGTCCTCTTCTGTGCGATCATCGTTCTCCACAGCCACTCTGGCTTTATACGAGGCGCTTGACTCGATCTCATCTGCGAGTTGCGCTGCTCTGGCTTCCCGCTTCAGAAACTCTTCAGAAGTGTCCCTTTCTAGAGCCACCCTACACCAGCAGAAACAGTCACTTTGAGTTACATAAATAATATATTTTCAACACACTGTTAACAGTTTCATGAATCTAACAAAAACACTATCTTTGTAAAATTTGTTACAAATGTTACTTTCTTTCACAATACCAACAGCCAAACTTCCCCTAATGAATCATAGAACACAGTTTTGTACAAAGGGAAAAGTTCAGTGTTGCATACTATTTCTAAAATATTTCAAACTGTTCTCATGAAAATGGGAGCGCTATGTGTTTTCTGTAAAACAGGATTGTGGGACACTGCAGCCTGAAATAGCTGTTGTTCAGTTCTGGCTATATATGGTTAAACCTTCATTTATAAACAAGAAATGCAATGGTGATGAAAAACTGAATACTCTTAAAATGTGTTACACAACTTACGTATATGAGGAGAGACTGCTGTCATAAGTTGATTTTACCCCATAGTTTTCTTCGTTAAATTTAAACATGTCATTTGGATCCCAGCCATTGGACTGTCAAGGGAGAAATAAATAATTGCAATCCATTTATTTCATGCCATTATGTACCATCAATAAACCTAGCAAGTAACAGATATATTCAGATAAGCATTCAGCATTGAACATGTACAATAACTAAAAAGACACAGGCTTGCACAAGTGTAAGCTATCTCAATTGCCAAGTATTTTTTTATACTTTTAAATCTGTCTGGAAAAAATGCCTAGCAAACTACTAAAAGCATTCTGCTTACCACATCCATAATTTAGATGTTAAACCTTAACTTGATTCCTGATAAAATATTTAGGAAATTACAAAGTTATCTGGTAATAACCAACACAGTATTACAGATGAATATGGTCAATTCCTACTTTTTTGATATAATATTGCATATAGTAAGAACACACACCACATCAGTCTCCAAGGCCTCTAGGTCCTCATTGACACTCTCACCACTGTCCCATGGTTCCAAGTCTTTGTGCTCACCATTTATTCTAGCATTGACAGTAGGATCTGTGAATGCATCTGTAATAAATGAAATGTATAGATTTCTTAGGATAACAGTATATAGTTAGCTTAACAAACCAGCTGTGTGACATTAAACTGGAAAAACAACGACATGCAACCACTTCTCGCTACAGGACCAAAAGCACATCCTTTGATGCATTCCATTCGTGATCATTTCAGTACAGTACCAAAGTAAATAAAATCAAAACGTAATTGGGTGTTGAAATACTGTCAAAACAAATACATATTTAATGCTTCATTACCTGAATTGGTTGCTAATTGTGGAGCATGGTATAGTACGCAATGCAACTGTAGCAATTTCTGTCAATCACTGTTAAAATTTGGAACCTAGATCAGATTTTTTTTTTGCATTCTTATTTTGCCCCTTTTAAAAATCACGCCTTGCACCTTATGTTAAAACTACTGTTCCCGAGACAAAAACACAATTGCAGCTTCCAGCAACTAACAGTGAAATGAAATTCACATTCAAATACACTTGCAATGCTGCCAAAAATACAATGTCAATCTGCCTGCTTTGTGTTTTGCTATTTTGATAATCTGTCTGTTTCGTGCTCTGGTGTTCTATTAGACAAAGTAATTACTGCAGGTAATGATTAATTCTTGTCAGCTCTCTCTATAAGCATATAGTATAACAAGAATGCAGGTGCAAGTGAAATGGCATTTATGGGGCAAAAAGGAGGCATGACCATACCACCTTATAATTTTTCATTGGTGTAAAGGACCACCTTATAACAAGAGATCACTAGATTATAACAAGTGTCTCTCTAATCCGCAATATTTGAAACATGACTACTGTATTTAGAAAACAGGCATTCAACACATCAATCCAAACATATGTTTTAAGATTTGAACCAGCTATCTCTTATTGCAACCCCTTTTGAAAACAAAATGTTGCCCCAATTCTAAGTGAAAGAAAGAGATAGAACAAGAATTAGTGGCAACAATGAAAGAAAAGCATAGCTTAAAAAAAAGAAAAAAGCAAGCATGCAGGATTTAGTAAAAAAAAAAAATTAAAAAGTAGTGTAGTTGGCTTGTATAGTATAGGGCAGGTAACGTGGGGGATTCTCGGATTACCCATTGAAAAATGATCAATATTTAGATTTTAAAATGATCCACATTCTCATTATGAAAATAAAATAAATACAATCGTGGAAGGTTGTTTTAATCATGCAAATGTTTCACTAACACAAGTACAGTGCTACAGCAGACTTTGTTCAATCAAGGATTTCTTCAAGCCCACATCAGTAGATTTTATTGAAAACTCATTACTAAGGTTTCATGGTTTACATGCACTATATTCCTGTTCTAAGCCTCAATGCTGCTCGGTTTGAGTTCCAACTATCACAGCACAGCACACAACATTTACACAGACTGCTCCCTAATATTCAACTCATCACGTCTCAGCACATTTACAAATATCTCACAGAAGAAAGACAGCCCTGTCAAATTTCATTTAAGAACTATTGCTAACTGACTTCATGTCTCATGAGCATTCAGTGAAGCAAAAGTTGATTTGCACACACAGCACAATTACAAAAAAAGCAAATCAATTGTGCAGTCAGATTTTTGACACACAAAACACAGGTTAATAACACAGCCTCCTGACATGAATACCTATTTAACATGCGAAGCACAGTGAATGTGAGCTTTTGTTTCTCAAACATCTATACAAAGTGGCCTAAAGTCAACCACTAAGCAAATGTGCAAATCTAAACAAAAGCATAGTCTACTTTTGAATTACAAAGATTGTATTATCTTTTAACTTTACCATTTAATTTTATTTTTTTTTTCCACCACCAACATGTTCAGATTTCTGCATACTATGGTCTAAATAGTGGAAAGAATTCCAACTATAATTTTAATCAATTGAATTTTGAATGAAATGTACATAGTGTATACCTTTCCTAATTTACAATCAGTTAAAAAAATAACTTGGTGCTTTATTGAAGGTCAGGCAGTTAGGAAAGCACATTTACGCAATACCCAAAATAGCATTAAATGCACATTTAGAAGGTTCCAATTAAAAAGTGTTTAGAAAAAGGAAAAGTGCAAGAGTGTAAAACAAAGTCATATATTACCTGTTTCTGAAGAAACTAGATTGATTACAAGAGAAAGAAATTAAGAAACAGATTCAGTGGACAATTAAGCACTTCAAATAAAAAGTAAAGTATTAACCCACTAAGTATATTGTTGTAAACTGTAACAAACTAAAACACCACGTTTGTATCTGTACTTCTTTATCAAGCTTGCATGTTAAAACTTCATATTCACAGTTGCTGACTTAGCCGTTGCAAGAAGGACAATAATGTTGAAGAATGGACTTTTCTTTCATCTTCAATGTTGTCGTATAACAAGGACAGTCAGCACTTTAGTTCATTCAGTCCTGGTTCACTAGTGTTGTGGAGAATGATACAGATGTGTAAGGAGTCCTGCTGCTTACAACAACCACCCAATCAGTGCTTATAAACTCTAAAACTAGGTTAACTTATAGAAATGCAATGCATTTAAAGTTGGAGGAACTGAACACATTATAAATATATAATGAATGTATGTAACAGTGGACCCCCTCTACTTTACCAGCCAACAGGGGGACTGGTTACAAAGATAAGACTTTTAGCATGTTGTTATTACCAAACCCAATTATGCCAAATATTCCATCTTGTCCTGTATGCATTTTAATGAGGACAAGAACTGAGGAATTTATCTGACAAGAGGGTGGCAAGAGTTCTGATCATTATCGTGTTACTGATTCTGAATATTTATCATTTACCAATTATATCTGTTTACATATATTTTGATAAAATCTTTTTGCAACTGTGAATGCATTATTTTCCTATATAAATCAAGCCATTTAAAAAAAAATGTAAAAAAAGGGAGTCCACTGCAAGTGAACTAAACAATAAAAACATTAAGCCAGGGTTGGGCAATTTCAGTCCTCTAGGGCCATTCCAATTCAGGGCTAGCGGATAGAATTCAATAATTTGCTTTCAGACTTGGGTTGAACTGGATCAATTAAATACTTTATACACGGTTGGAACTAGAGGTGTGCCGATACTTGTATTTTCAGAGTAATTTAAAGTTGATAGGTATTAATAAAATGTATTAAATACTCAACACAAAACAATGTGGCCCATCTGTGTCCCCTTATCAATCAATAACAATCTGACAGCGTTATTACTATAAAACCTGTTGTGCTCAAACAAACTAAAATGCATTTAGATTTCATAAGCAACCTTTCTTTTATCCTTTTGATACAAGAGGAAAATTAGATTCTCAATGGCTTTTAAAACACTCAGTGCAGATGTTAGCTGCCATTGATTGATACTCAATTATAAAAGGTGGATGAAGGGCAGCTTTCTTTTTTTGAAATCAACACAATCATGAATAGGTGCTTTTTGATTTAATACAATAATAAAATACTTCTTAAAGGCAATTACTTAGAAATTATCAGTATACCCATACTTTGGTAAGACTAGCCCTCATTAAACATTAGTAACATTTATATGCTTACCTTTTCTTGCATAATTCAAGTCTACATCTTTAAACTGCACCACAACGACATCTGATGCCTTAAAAATTATACTCTCCAGAATATCTTCACGCTTTGGGCAGAGACCAGAATCTGGACTCTTGCGGTGAGCAGCGTCAAGCACCAAGTCACACTGAAATGCAAAAGCACACAATTATCTGCTGAAACACCACAGTCTACGCAAAACAAGACCAAATGTGAAGAGCCCAACAACCATGCTTACCTTGGGACTGTAGGTTTTAAAAACTCCTTCATAAATAATTCCATTTTTTACTTTTAATTCACATTTTGTTCCCTAGAAAAGAAAAAAATGTAATGTAAACATCATGTTTCCTACTTTGCAAAAAAAAAAAAGTGCTACTACAGTAGTTTAACTTAATTCAAATTTGCTTGTGCAAGACATTTGTGACAAAACATCCAATATTATATTTCTCTCATCTAAAGCATTTTCTTTTCTATAAATTTGGCTAACCTTCTAGAACCACCAAGTAACCTGAACTAACAAATATGGTACTTACTACAACTGATGTTAGGACATGTACCATCCTCATGTTTGCATAAACACCATCAAAAGGAATCTGGAAAATGACATTAAAAGGTACACCATATGACGAAAGTGCTGGTTTACAATAATTGGACACTGAATTTGAAAACATACTGCTGTAATTGTATCAAAGGGTATTACACAAACAAAAGGAATTCAGAGCTGAAATATAACAGGAATACCAAAACCCTGTGCTTCCTCCAGATATTCAATCATCTTTGAATTTTAAATGCAAGTATTAAGCACTGACCACAATTACCTCCTAGGTATAAAGCTATCTCCAACAGTAAACACAGACAAAACAACGTACAGTAGATCAACTTTATAGCAGCTGGCAAAAGCTATTACAGAAATTTGATACATAAAATATATAGGAAACATCAATGATGGAGATTTGTTACTAACTCAGATCTGAAATGAGGTTCATGACCCTTCAGAAGACACAGTATGAAATTACTCTTCTACAAAAAATAATTCACCACTGGAAATTGTTTTTTCCCTAGCTAAACTCTTTCTATTTGCTAGGCAGTTTCAGATTTCCACTTAATATGCCGATTATGCAGAAAAACTGTCAAGGTTAAAAAAAAAGAAGAAAAATAAACTTGTGTTAATCATTAAGCAGTAGTTGTGGTTCGTATAGTTTTGCCTTTATTTTCTTTATAAATTCTATTCCTCATGTAGGTATTTTTAATTTCATTAGATTGTGAATTTGAACTGAGGTAGATTCAGAATTGAGCATCTTAATTCAGGTGGTTCCTCCAAATGTAAAAATGATGACTTACTGAATTATTTGCATACTGTATTTCTTTAACATTGCAGGGATATTGTTTTAGGATGGATGTCTGAATTTGTCTCAACATTAATTGTGACTCCTACCATCTTGACAGCAACCTATTAAAAGTGATATCTGCTGCCTACAGGATTCTTACCCTGTTAAAATGAATTAACTCCACAGAGACTCATTTGTAGTATTGAGGGTTATTCAGTCATCTTGAATAGTTTACTTACTTGCCTATATCCTCCCCCATACTATAAGTGACTGTCTTCATACAAAGTGCACACATGCTGTATCTGACTGGCAAAATGCAGTAGCCAGATAGTATGGTTTTGCAAAAAAAAAAAAAAAAAAAAAAAAAAAGTGAAACCCTCTTGTTGAAGGAACAATGTACTGTTTATTACTCCAGAGGCAATAATTTGTACCTTTTCCTAAATATAAAAATTGCGGTAACAGCCTCAGTTGTTTATCTACCCAGCTCTTTTTGAAAATAACTTGGTTAAGTCAACAGGCATGTGTTGCTTCTCTTTAATTGCATAAGAAAGCGTTGCCGCCTCTTGGCATATGCCCAGTATAAATCAAGACCGAGTGACTCACATGGTATTGGGGACATGGCCTGTTAAATTCTCTATGACTTTTCGGCCTTGAAGAACAAAGTCCTACACATACTGAATGACGGTATACATGCCAGGAATAAACACACCATAGAACTCTGTGAAGGCCATGGAGTGTACTGTACATTATAAACTTGTTTAAATGTTTCAAGATATGTTTTTTCACTTACAGAATTAGTATCAATCTGTGTCTTTCAGTGGTCAAATAGGCTAGATAGTAAACACAGCCTGAGGCATCTGAATCACCTTTACTGCCAAAATGTTTAGATTTAAAATGTATGCAGTTTCTCATTTCACATATCTAAAAAAAGAATCCACAGGAGATTTAAAATGTGATGGCCATAATAAGAGACAATACAGAACGCAGAAAGGTAACTGTACAAAGATTTAACAAGCACATTTTACCAGAGTGATCCTACAGTGGATTTTGCTCGAAGCTTACATTTATTTTTTATTATTATACACACTTTTTTTTGCATGGCAGTTTTTATTTGCTCAGCAAAAATTTCAAATATGGAGTGGATTTCCATCTGGTACTTCACAGGTCAGACTATATCTATTCAGTTCGGCGTAGAATGAATTTAATAACATTCTAAAAAAAATAAATAAAAACTACAATGTGTACTTACTGTAGCTGGGGGAGGACCTTTTCCGCTGCTGCGCCCTCTGAAATATCACATAAAATGCAACCATAAATAAGAGTGTGAATTATTGGAGGTGGGGAAAAACATTTACTCTGCTAAGTATATAAACATATTACAGGGGTCAGCAATGTAAAAAATAAGAATAGAAGCTAAAATGCCTACTCTCAGTCAAGCACAAGTATTCCTTAAATTCAGGCAAGAGGTTATCAAGACAAATTCTTGCAGCAAATCAAATCCCAATTACTTAGGATTCCCATGCCCTCCAGAACTCACGTTAATGTATAGAAATATACATGTACACAAGTTTCATTACAACTGAACATGTGTAGGGATGGGAATTTTAAACATTTAAACCAGGGGCATCAAACTCTTGGGAATTTTAAACATTCAAACCAGTGTAATTTGGCCAAACTCAGTTTGAGACTGGGTTACTTTATCCATAAGAACTCCAAATCATTCATTACAGTGTAATTTGGCCCGGCTCAGTTTGAGTCCATTGGGTTATTACACATAAGAACTCCAAATCCTATCAGCCATCAGAAAAGTAGCAGGAAGATTAGAGCTAAAGAAACAGAAGACAGCGAGAGACAGCCAATCACATCTCATGCTTGGTGCTTAAGGCATGTTTTCCGTTAGACACTGTAGCCTACTGGCCGTCAAAAACGGGAATACAACTCTTAAAATATCCAAGAAAAGAAAGATCGATAATGAAGCGAGACTGTTTCAGGAAAGGTGGGAGTCTGAATATTTGACTGTAGAGCAGTAAGAAAAACCCATTTGCTTGGTATGTAAGTACTGCGGTTAAGAAATAATTAAACTAAAGGCGCCGAATTAAAAAAGAACTTCTGATTTACAGAAGAACATGTTTAAAAAGGCAAAAACTGAAAGTGATGCGGCAGTAAAGGCAAGTTACCTTGTGTCAGAGCTAATCGCAAAGTTGTCAAAGCACTTTTCTGAGGGTGCTTTTGTAAAAGACTGCATGCTTAAAGTCACAGAAATAGTCTGTCCTGAGAAAAAGCATGTATTCCAATGTCAGTCTTTCAAGAAATACCTTGGCAGAAAGAATGGATGACCTGGCTACCAATCTTCAAGATCAGCTCACTGAAAAAGCAAGCGATTTCGGGAGATGGATTAGGGAGTGGAGTATCACAGGGATCAGTATTAGGTCCTCTGCAATTTCTAACCTACATTAATGACTCAGATTCTGGTATAGTAAGCAAACTTGTTAAATTTGCAGATGACAGAAAAAACAGGAGTGGGCAAACACCGGTGCAGCTGCATAGGTCCTTCAAAATGATCTAGACAGCATTCAGAACTTAAATGCCATTTAATAGAGAAAAGTGTAAGGTACTGTACGCAGGCAATAAAAATGTGCATTACAAATATCATATGGAAGATACTGAAATTGAAGAAGGAATCTATGAAAAAAGAATATTTTGTTCAGTTCTGGTCCCCTCGCTACAAAAAGGACATTGCTGCTCTAGAAAGAGTGCAAAGAAGAGCGACCAGAGTTATTCCTGGTTTAAAAGGCATGTCATATGCAGACAGGTTTAAAGAATTGAATCTATTCAGTCTTAAAAAAAGACGACTACATGGCGATCTGATTCAACCATTCAAAATTCTAAAAGGTATTTGCAATGTCGACCCAAGGAACTTTTTTGATTTATATAACGAGTCAATTACTATGTATCCTTTTGATCAGGGGCCTGTTTAATGACTAGAAATTCACTATCTGCCATGACTGGCACACAATCTTGCCAACTGTATTTTTGTAGCTACCATTTTATGCAGTCATTTCAGTACTAACATAGGAAGGAAGAGAAAATCTGTTAAAATTAATGATTATATTTTATTATGCAGTATGTGCGAAACTCCAAATCATGGTGATAGTTGCATGGAAATATCTTCCCTATGATTATCAATGCTTGGCATTAAAACTCCAAGCATTAAGATCTAAGTTTCACAGTAAAATTTCCAGTCACATCATTTCCTACATCAGCAGCAGTAGAAGAACGTAACACTTTGGTACACTAATCCAGGTAAATTGCTCCTGGCGTGCAGTAACAAAGTATTCTGCTAAAATCAGCTCACTATGTATGGCTAACCCAAGGCATTAGCTCCCTGCTGTTACCATAACATTACATTCAATTTTGCTCTGGTTTCCAGACAATTTGCTCTCAGCAGGCAGTCATAATACATTGCGAATTGTTTTGAATGGAATACATTTGAACACTTGCATAGAAATATTGCGAGTGCAATCTTTCTGCTATACCACTAGTTCCACAGCAGAGCGCATCATGTAAGACACGTTTTACAGTGAATTAATACACTGAAATTCTGGCTATTTAAAAAACACACACCAGTGGAAAGCAACCTAAAATTACACCTCTGCTGTCCTGCAAAACACAGTTGATGTAATTCTACTTTTAACATTTCAGACGATATACAGTGTATCTAAATAATTTAAAAAAGCACCTTACAATGGTTTAAAGACCCAAAACTAAGGACACGCATCAAGCCATTAACCTGTGGCATATACCATCCGATTTAATTTTAAATATTATCTGGTACAGTTCGTGATGTATCTTACCATTGATAAAATATGCTAATCTACAATGTTTACATTGTGAACTGGTTGCAAAAAATGAATGTGCAATTCTGTAATTTAAGCCCTAGCATCTTTGATCTAACGCAGCCCACGTGAGCACTGTCACCCGTGACCGGCCGGGCCTGCCTCTTTCTGCAGAGATTCCAATTCATGACACTGGAATGCAATGCTTAGGTGTAACACAGAAACTTACCATCCTCCTAATTACACAGCACAAACAGCACGCACTTGTACTATTTTAGATGGTTTCTGAAAGCGTCCATTGACAATAAATAAAAATAAAAATACTGTGCGGTTGTATTTTCATTAATCTAGGGTGCAACTTGCTGCATTTAGTCTACAAAAAAGTACAGTCTACATGCCATGGGAGTATTTATTTCACACTTAGATATCCAGCTAAATACAGTCCAGAAGTATGTAAATACATCTTAATCTGCTAATGCAACATGCATTTCTCCACAAGACATTTTCACTTTAAAAAAAAAAAAAAAGAGGTTACTTAAATTATAAATATTACGGCACTTTTGTGAGGTGTTATTGCTCGTTTTATTATAAAATTACATCTGTAATTAAAATACATTTTAAATGACAGTATATCGCAATCTAGCTGCCCCTACATAGAGATCGACTATATATATATATATATATATATATATATATATATATATATATATATATATATATATAGTGAAACGCAATCGACGGTTCTGAATGTCACGCACACTTTAAAAATAAAACTATACAAAACATCGCACCTGAATACAAAGTGCGTTGCAGCAGCGGCATACAGACACGAAGCGAAACCAAAGAGAGAGCGCGGCCTGGAGAGGTGGGGTAGGCCATGTCGTTATTATAATCATTGATATTAATTTGAAAAAAAAAAAAAAAAAACACTTTACTTGCCACCCAGACCCACTCTTAACTGTCCCACAAGGTAGTAAAAGACTTGTCAAAAAAAAACGAAGCTCAAAGAGGTTCCTCGTGTGCTGTCAGATGGACAGTAGAAATGCACCGACCTGCCCATGTTCTGCCGTCCGCCGCTCCCCCCGCTTCCCCCGGCGCCAGAGGCCGCAGCCGGGCCGCCGCTGCTGCTGTTGCCGGGTTTTCGGTTACCTCCGGCCTGCTTCATTGACATGATGATGATCCCATAAACAAAAACGTATATTGTTTTGTGTTCAAAAGAACAGAAAAAAATATGCAAAATAATAATAATGCAAATGGTTCAATATAATGTATACAGATATATATATATATATATATATATATATATATATATATTTTATTATTATACAAATTAAAAGAAAAAATCTGTATTTATTTTTTTCCTAAAATGCAAAGTATTCCAATAATTATTGGGTTACTTATGATTAATATGAATTCCTGTTTCAACTATGGCTTAAATGTATTTAATTGCAGTAAACAGGATTTTAACCCCTCTCTGTTTCTCTCTTGGTTGCTATCAGCGAAGAGACCAAAACACTCTGAAAGAAGACAAAAAAAAAACTGCGCATGGATATAACCAGGGCGCAGCGCTGCGTACATACAACTAATTCACCGTTCTGCACAGTGACAGTTCTCAGGGGGCACAGATTACAAGATATTAAGTACTTTTCAAAATTAAAATCACTCTCCCTAAAGCTACTTTAGGTTGCTAGTTTATTTTTGCAGTGTGACCAGTGTTCTGACCAGGCGGACTATTTACAGGAAGTCGGAAGATTATGGACCCTGGTTGTGCTGTGTCTACCACGTGAGCCGGTGGAAGTATGTAGCGAATGACTGTCACAGAAAAAACAGCTGAGGCGTGTGTTGTATTTAATTGTTCTTTTTATGAGAGAAAAAAAAAAAAAAATAGTATAGTATTCTATATAAAAATATCAGCTCCCCCGATTAAAAGCATAGTTGTAGCCATGCCGTGTTGTTATGCCGATATTTGACGGTATCATTTCCCAAATTAAATGCTGTTGTAAAAGAATATATGTACCCAGTTGAGAAAAAACTGCATTCTTAATGCTAGCTTTATTGATTTCTTTCATTTTGTTTTGTTTTTCACATGCATATGTCATGTTGGATCTGAGCTCAGCAGCCACTGACTCACGGTGTGTGACCCTGAGCAAGTCACTTAGCCTCCTTGTGCTCTGTCCTTCAGATGAGAGGTAAAACCGAGGTCCTATTGTAAGTGACTGCAGCAGTAGTTGTGATGCATAGTTCACCCCTAGTCTTTGTAAATCGCTTTGGGTAAAAGCGTCTGGTAAATAAAAGTAAAGCTAAAGTAAAGTGTGAGCATGCTCACTTCATCTTATACTGTTGACGTAAAAACTGGAGATTATTTCTTCTTATATGTTTGTGTTCCAGCCTAGTATGTCTTTGGGCTCCAGCAAGTTGCTAAAGGAAGCTGGTTGGAAGTGCTATTGTATTTGCAATAAGGCTGAAATCAAACAGAAATCTTTGCTCAGACAACTAGCTTCTCTCATCCAGAGAACCCAAGCATGCCTGTAGAATGCAGATGCTGCCAATGTTCTATTTCATTCCAAGGTGTTACAGAATTAAATAGTTTTTTTTTATTATTATTATTTTTTACTTTGTCAAGTTTTCTGTGTTAAGTTTATTTAAGCAGAGTTCAAGAGCTGATCTTCTCTTCTAGTCTCCTGTCATATAAAGCCCTTGCTAGATAAGCCATTGTCTTTATAGAAGTAACAACAACATGTAGTTCACAGCAGTACAAAAAGAAACTTGGTCCTTTGTATCTGTTCACTAGAAGGCTACTTACATCTATGGCAGGAAGCTAGAACAGAAGAGCTATCTCAGCTTAAAGATTAAAATGTGTAAAAGAAATGCATATTTGAATTGTATTCTCAACTATTCATATAAAAGGTAAGTGGGCAATTACATACATGTTCCTTAAATCTTTGAAAACATACTTTGAAGCTAGTTAATTGAATAAATCATGAATTGAAACCGGCTATAGGTGTTTGGCTATACTTTGAGCATTGCAATATAAACAGCTTATTATGATTGAAAATATTATACAAAGTTTGAAAATGTAATTTGCGATTTACTTCTGAAGAGGCAGTGTTCACATTTACAAAGCAACAGAATCTTTCCCACTGGTCTGTAACTTGCCTAATACAGTCATCATAATTGAAACACATCATGCCCTGACATATGTTCAAACTGCATTCTTCAGGTAAGAGACATTAGCAGTTGCTGCACCTGAGAGCTTGTTTTACAGCAGGGTAATAAAACACATAGCCCATTATACATTTTGGGTTGCTATTCACAAAGCATAGACGAAGAAGAATTTGCACAATGTTTTAATTCATTTGTAGTACAACGGATACAGATTTGTGTTTGGCTTGATTGTCATTGGTAATTGAGAATTGTTTCTACAGGTTCTAATTGGGGAAAAATAGAGGATTGTCCAATATACAACATTCAGGATCATTATGTAATATATACACTGCACAGTGTAATCTTATAAACTACTGTATTACATGTCCTGTATCAATTCTGGACAGTTTTTGAAGGTGGTATATAATATGTACTCAGTTCAGAATAAACTGCACAATTAGTTTATCACTTGTTGTGCTATACAGACATTGCATATATATATATATATATATATACACACACACACACACATATATATATATATATATATATATATATATATATATAGGAAACCAAACTGGAAGAAAATGTAACCAGATTATGTTTTAAAGGGTACAGACTGAAAAAAAATACACTGATGAAAAAGGTAACTAGCAAAGTGCATGCGTTATTAACCCTACTGATACTTAATCTTATAGCACACGCTAGTAGATGGATAAGCTGAAAGCACTGATTAATGAGAATGCATTTAAAATTTACTTACAATTTAGTATCCTTAATAATCAAAATGGTCAAACACATATCATCCAACTTGTATTGCACTAGGAGTTGGGCGACCACACCCAAAATAACATATCACAGCCATTAGCTATTTAGAGACATCATGTACCTATGGATATATCCAATTGTAGGATTCATCCAATATTTCAGTAAATTAAATGTTTAAATTTACTTGAAAGCTAAAATGCATGTTACATAGTTGCTATGTGTTGTGCAAATTGAAAACCACCTAATTTAGTACATTCTCTAAAATGCCCTCACTGCATAATGAAAAGCAGGGCAAACTTGTTGTGAGGAAGCAAAATTACTTAAGTGGCTGTTTGAATGAATATGCTTCAAAGAATTGTCTGCAAACATTAACTCACTTTTCCATTCCCCTTACGCAGTTATATATGCCACACATATAATACACAGACAGATGTACATATTCCTTAGAGAAAGGACAGAAATGCTGAATGCTTAGTCTCTGAGAGGCTTTCTTTACAAACAGAGCTCTGCAGCAGATGATGAGGGTTCCCAAGGCATCTTGTGTTGCAGTTTCCAATATAAAGGGATGGCACAACATTAGATGCCCTGGAGACTATTTTCAATGCAAATGTCTTGTTAGTATAGTGCAAAAGAAAATCCAATAATCAGAATAAAAAAGTGCTGTATTACAGGGATTTCAGATAACACAAAATAAAATAAAAAACAGTAGGGGGTGATCCGAGATAAATAAGAGTCTTTATATTGTTACCAAATTTTTTATTTTTATTGTGGAGCAATTTCTGCAGGCAGTCCGTTCTTTATTTGCCCCTCTTGCCCCGGCCCTTCCTGGTGGAAAGCTTGCCGGTGCTGCCCAGGTTGGGGGAGTTTGAGGAGGCAGCGACAGCGATGTTGATCTGCCCCTCCTGGATCTCCTGGCGCGCCTCGGCTGGCATCTGGTTGATCTGCTGCTGCGTCTCCAGGTAGAACATGACGTCTCGCAGCTGCTCCTGCAGCTCACTGATCTGCCGCTCCTTCTGCTCCGAAGTCTCCCGCAGCCGCCGCTCCTCCTCCTTCAGCCGGGCCTGCAGCTGGGACTGGTTCGCCCGCAGGCACTTGTTCATCTCCTGCTCCTCCTGCAGCTCCATGCTCAGCTTCGCCAGCCTTGTGTTTACCTGTGTGCACCTCGAGAAAGACATTTGTACTTTAGTATAAAACACAAGGTCTGTGAAACACAAAGAAAGATTTTGCCTCCAGTAATTTGCCCTCTTAGTGGTTCTTAAAAAAAGACTGTGCCTCTTGCCCCACAATGCTGTGATTCAGTCTTGACTGTGCACCGTAACTAATTAACTCCAATGGGACTCCTACCTGACAGTCAAACGACATGCTTGGTTTAACACATGTGACTCGGTCAGTCCTGCACATGGTACAGGTGTGGGTTAACTACCGAATTAGGCAGAGGCTACTCATGCTTATAGCTATCCATGAAAAATAAGGAGAAATGCAACCATCTGAAACTATCTATACTGTAATCTGAATCTGTATGAGCGTCAGTTATGTCCATCAGTGAAAAATCTAACACCTATTGCAGTGGGTTAACATAGCGAAGGGCTCTGGACGAAACTACTGAACAATGTCTGCTGCTAATTATGGCAAGATTAACCACTGGCAGTGAAGCCTTAGGATGCTCAACCCTTGCCTTCACCAGCTGGAGTCGCTGTTGAGCAAACCATAATACTACACTTTAAACCAACACAAGACAGTGTAATACTCAGGAAACCTTGTTCAGTACAAGAGGTGATGAAACACGCCACCCTTCTTAAAACAGGCAAACCTACTCATACCTTTGATGAAAACAGATACAAATGCTATTATGTTACTTACTTTTTCTCCAGAGACTGCTTCTCTTTAACTAACTGATTCAGCTTCTGTTCCAGGCTGTCACATTTCTCAATGGTCTCCTTAAACTTAGACTTCATGTTTTTGATCTGCAGGGAAATAAAAACAAATGAAAGTGAAACTTTCAAAAGCAGTTTAAAGTATTTTGTTGAAATTGCAATTGAGGGGCCCCTGCTGTAGCACAGTAGCCTGTATTTTCAGTCATTTCATAGGCACGCACTCTAAATAAACAGCCAATGAAGTGCAAGCACTCTTACAAATACATAACAAACACCTCCCTGGGTATACACTTACTTCCTCTGCAGTGTCTTTTTCCAAATGAACAATTTTATTTTCCCAGTAGATTCGTTGCGAGTCTAGCTGACTGGTCAGAAGGTATGAATACTAGGAAGGATATTTAAAAAAAAAAAAAGTTACTTCTGTTGCATTTAAAAAAATAATTAAAAAAAAAAAACAGCAAGGCAACAATTTAAGCTAACTGGAAACCAGAGTCAGGTCAAATAGATCCAAAACCTAATAGGAGGGTTAAGTGTGCTTTTAATTCTTGTTAGTGGGTTGAAGTTCAAGCTGACCCTCATATTTTCCAGCTTTACAGATCATTCATGAGACGGGCCATTGGGCTTGTATTAAATCTACAAAGCTAAGGACACATGCAAGACTGAGTTACTTAAAATCCTTACTTTGAAGGTTAGCCCACTTCTGAATTTATATATTCTTTATTACTTTTAGCATTAGGTGAACACTGCATGTATTTATATGTTGCAGTGTAAAATGACCATAACGTCTAATGGGAGGACAGCTGAGAAGTATAATCTGTATGTCTCAACAAGCACTGCAGTAATCTGGTTCTGCAGACAGCTGGAACATGCAGTCACATCGAGGGGCCATCACTAGCACCTTCAATGCACCCTGTTCCTCTTGTGGCTCCCTGTTGCTGAGGTGCTAACGTGTTTATCTGCTGAACTGGTAAAGTTACTGGAAATCTCAACAGTACCTCCAGCTGAAGTGCATCTATCTTTTCATCCTGGCATGAATCTCCCTCACATTCATACTGGACAATCTTTCCATCAGTTTTACTAGCAACCAGGCGGTGGACATAGTTATCTGGGAAGAGAAGCAAAGTCTTTTCTTAGTGAAATCCCCCTTAAAAGGGATACAGAGTATTTGTTTTACCCATTACTGATTTACTTCCTTGCGTGGTACCTTTAGTTTAATTTTAAAATAAAATGTATTTGGGGGATTTTTACTGTGGCCAGAACAAATAGACATTGAGGAGGATTTCTTAGGCTTGTGAAAGTAAGTCAGGGATGTTCACATTTTCCATACCCTGAAATTCTAGTTTAAAAATGTGCTTTTGTCCGATCCATGGTTGTACCTTGATATGAATGTGGCAACGTTAGAAAATTAGGTGGTTCTCCAGGCAATCTCTCCACACTCAGAAGAAATCATTACCAAATTCTGCCACTATTGATTATTAACATCCACCAAATGTTTTATTTTAAAACTAAACTAGATAAAATAGGCTCTCCAATTCAAATTCAGTGCATCGCCAATTAACAAATCGAGCCTGCTGGCTCTGCAGCTCACAAATTATTCAGCAAAATGCAAGTCGGGTAGCCCTGTATAGGGGGCTTGCAACAGCAACACCACCATTATACATATCACTAGATGTTAGTGCTAAAAAGTTTGGTCTGCATATGGACAGACATGTTTACATGCAGCAAGAAGTACAGACTGTTACTGTTACTATTCTGGGCTTAAAAGGCATGTCATATGCAGACAGGTTAAAAGAACTGAATCTGTTCAGTCTTGAACAAAGAAGACTACGTGGCGACCTAATTCAAGCATTCAAAATTGTAAAAGGTATTGACAGTGTCGACCCAAGGGACTTTTTCAGCCTGAAAAAAGAAACAAGGATCAGGGGTCACAAATGGAGTTTAGACAAAGGGGCATTCAAAACAGAAAATAGGAGGCACTTTTTTACACAGTGAATTGTGAGGGTCTGGAATCAACTCCCCAGTAATGTTGTTGAAGCTGACACCCTGGGATCCTTCAAGAAGCTGCTTGATGAGATTTTGGGATCAATAAGCTACTAACAACCAAACGAGCAAGATGGGCCGAATGGCCTCCTCTCGTTTGTAAACTTTCTTATGTTCTTATGTTCTTATGTTACTAAAAATCTTAGGCCCACTGATCAAGGGGCTATTTTGTAACCATTGCTACATCTTGTTCTATGGGAAAGCGACCAGTGTCCTTTACCTCCTGCGTAGTCCCAGACTCTGTGGTTGGTTAGCTGCATGGCATAGGTGTGCTGTGTTTCCTCAAAATGCTTGTAGGCATGTCTGCTGACGTAGCGGCCACATCCGATGTGCCCACAGATTAAACAGATCCACAAGTTCTGCAGAGTATACAGTAAAAAAATTAAAAATCACTTCCCAGTTTTAGACCTTTGCATATCTGACCGATACAAGGCTGATTAACCATTTACTTCCTGGTAGTAGTGCCTATCGACCTTGATGCTTATGATGCATAGCAACGATGTTATGAAGGTGCAATTACCCCTACTAATTCTAAATGAACACCACAGTATGTTGATCCCAATGACTTTCCCTGTCAGCTCTACATTTGTTTCCTGTAAAATGTTTCACAAAAATCCTTTAAGAGAAAAAAAAGCGACCCCCCCCTTTTTTATGTTCTGCTTCCTCAGCTAAAAGAGAACTGAAGATATCAGTAGCAAGATCAGCAGCAGCAGCAGCAGCAATGAACTGCACATGAACAGCAGGTTTCAAACAGGAGTGCAGGAGGAGGAGGCTTGTGTCCCTACAGCTAGAACTACCTTTGGGGAACATCAACAAACTTGGAAAACTGTCTGCTTCCTAATGTAGCAGTACCTGGAAGGCTGTAAACAGACACAAAGGAATTGTATTTCTGAGTTAAATTAAACAGGATTTTGTGTCACTAGACCTGTAATGTGCCAAGAGTATCTGGACCAGTAAATGAGGTTCGCAGAAATGACTGTCTCTGGGTAACAAAAATGGGTCAAAATGACACCTGTCTGAAGATACTGTAAAAGGTTAACTACCAGCCTGGACTACTTTTTTCTCCTTGGTATGGATGAATGGGTGAGGTGGCATAAGGTGAGCATAGATCAGTAAATCCAGTGCCAATGACAGATTTTTACAATTATTTGAAGAAATCGCTTGCGGCTAAAGCTTTGCCACTCATGCAGAACTGACAATTCCTAACTTGTAAGCGGTCACGTTAAACTAGGAGAATACTATGGGCATGGTTTACAAGGCAACATCAACATTTCTTTAAAATTGCCATTACCTAATATTAGGGCAATGATGCCTCTTTGAGTGCAATTGACTAACATTTATATCCCTGTTTTTTTATCAAACAGCACCTAGGGTTGCTAACTATCAACAAAAACTGATTGAACCTGTTTATAATTAAGTACATTATTCTAGGAGGGACATATCTAAGTTTTTCTAAGGAGTGCTGGGTGTAGCACATACCTGCTACCACATACTGCTGAAGTATGCTTGCTGACCCAAGCCTTTCCATAATGCAGTATGTTTTAAGACTTCTCTGCTATGCATTTTCCCTCTATTCTCTGCCATTTCAATGACACCTAACTGCTGCAACATATGTAATGATTGACCCATGACCTCCATTTCTGCCGTCTGGCCCGAGCTGCTTTTTTCAGCTCGCGAACCGAAGCAGCACATGTGGCCACACTACTAAAGCCTAGAGATGAGAGTTCACCCTGACTAGACTCCACCTGGTGTCATCTGGAGTCTGACCAGAAGGGGTCGCTTTTGATTGGCAAGGCAAACCAACAAACAATTTTTCTCCCTAACCTGTGGAAATGCAAAGGCCAATTTAGCGCTGACTATGGGTGTTCTGCCATGACCAGCATGCTCCCAACATGAACAAAAAAGGTCCCGGTCACACTACTCACCCTGAACGTCACGTAGCAGTGCCTTCACTAGGGGAGACACTGGGGACCCCACAAATGGCAATTTTTCCTTTCAACTCCTTTTTTTTTTGCATTTGCAGTCATTCTGAACGGTATGGATTGCTCTTGGTGGCTCCTACTTTGCTTTGAGGCCTGTGTGATTTTAGCTGTCTTTCCATTTGCTTCTGGTGTTGTGTAATGATGTGATGATTGCTCAACACCAGAAAGCAAAACAATATTCCACTTGGGCCAGCAACGAGGATCCAGCATAACAGGTTATAAGAACTATACTGACTGAATGCAGTCATCATAAAAAGTCAAGGAAAGGAGTCAAACAACAATTCAATTAATTTAGTTCCTGTACCTCCTGAACACCGCACTCAAAACATTTATTCTCTTCCACTGGCTCTGGAGTCTGGCAGTATCTGCAAACAGGGCATCTAAGGGGAAAAAAAACGAACGTTTTAAAAAAATATGCGTTTTCCCCCAATCACAAAGAGGAAATAGTGTCCAATACAAAAACTTCAGGTATAAACACTTTGCAATGTTTCAACTCTAAACCACACCCGTTAGTAACTGACTTAATATTTTAACATGACTACATTATTGCACATGTGAACTAGTTAATATTTTAGTAACTATTAATATTTTAAAATATCCAAACTTTGATTGTGAATAAAATTTTAAATTTTAACTTAGCATGTGGTTAAGCAGTAACTTTTCCTGGAAACAGGCATTCCCATATTCTTCAGATTAGATGTCTTGACAGAAACTGCTTTGTTGATGGGAGGCACTGAGGTGATTGTGTAGTGCAACAGGTCGATTTCCTGTTACTGTTGTTAGCAGCGATTTTAAATATTATAGGGAGTTCTTCTCCACGATGTACTCACGTTGCATCTTCCCAGCGCTGCAGGCACTGACTGTGGAAGCTGTGGTTACAGAGGGTCGTTAACACACCGTTCACTGACTCATCCATCCTCTCCAGACACACAGTGCACTTAGGAAGCTCCGTCAGATCCATCACAGGAAGACTGGCTCCCTAAAGAGCAGAAAAATTACTGGTATAGGCTGTTTCACAATTCTTGCTTGTCACCAAGAATACACAATTGCTACTTGGAGGGGAAGTTACATTTCTCAAGTAAATGCTGCACGATTGTAAGGTTCTAGGGTGCTATGCAAATAAAGTATTTAAGCAGCTCACTCTACCGTTTTTCAAACACAGAATCTAACCAACCCAGGAGGATATATCTTTCCCTGCAAGAAGTATTGGGGCACAGGGTGAAGGGTAATGTGTATATTTACGCTATACCAACCTGTTCAGATTTGATGACTTCTGCTCTCTCCACATAAACCAATTGGCAGACAGCATCCTCGATAGAATTGAACTGACGCCCATTGCAAGAAGTGTAAAAGCTGTCTGCGTCAGTCTTTAAAAACAAAAAGCACAATTAAAAATGAACAGTGGATGTAACTTGCCAGCTGGAGGCACTGTATATAAAAGGCTAATGTGAAGTTGCATAAATCAATAAGGAGCACTTTCCTGAAGAGATTTGGCTGTATTGATGCACTAGCACTTCTTCTCAGTGCATTTACAGTAAAGTATACCTTTTAAAACGAGATTTTGCATTCACTTAATCCAAGTAAATCTACTTTTTTTTTTTCCAGGCCAACAATACACAGAGAAGAATGGTCTTTTTAAATAACTTTATGTTTAGAATATGATTAGGCTTTTCTTATTACTGAATGCGGAAAGATAAAAGCAACCATCTACACTACAGGGAAACTATCAAATCAATAACCTTGTAAGTGTAGGAATCTTTCATCCCCCCTCTCCTCTTAAAAAACAAAACAAAAGTCCATTCTTCTCCCAATGCCTCATACCTGAGAACGGAACTTGATCAGCACCATATACTGATTGGGAGTGGAGTCTCGGATGATTTTCATGTGCTCCATGACATCATTATAGGGTGCCACAAACTTCATGAGGTCATGGCTCGTCATGGTCGCGGGGACGGTAAGAATGCACAACATGGCACTGCGCCGCACATCTTCCGTCAGCGAGGTCATTTTGCTACCATCGATAAAAAAAACAAGTTTAAATATCTCTACATTTTTTTAGATACCAGTATTCAGTAAGCATACGTTTTTTTGTTTCCAATTTGTTATCCACTTTAGGAAAGCACAGAATTCAGAGGAATTTCTCAATTAATTCTGCATTGAGATGCTGGAATGCATAAAATCACAAATCAAACGTCTTAAAACACACACACACACACACACAGACTAAAACTGAAACAGTATATCTGAACTGAGCACTGGATGTGGCTCTATGAAGTAATTTAGCTACAGAAACTGGGGTTCACAAAACTGGCTTCATGATCAGACAATGCTTCTCTGGTTTTTATGTTTTTTTTACATATTACTACCATAGTATCTCACTAAATGTGTATATGCAAGTCTTGCCCTTGAAGGTAAAGCAATCCGAATGCAAGACTGAGAGCCCTATAAAAGAAATAAAGTGTTTTGTCGTTCAGGGAAGACTCCCATCGCTCCTATTTTGAAGCATGTACAATAACGTGAATGCCATAAAACTAACACAAAAAAACGCTAACAATAATGAAATTGCTTTTTTCTTCAATAAAGTTGTTTTTGCAAGTTGTACACTGTTACAAAAGTTTTATTCCATTCTGAAGTTTTCTCTGCTTCAACATAAGACCCCCAGTGTTTGTATACAAATGTGTATCCTAGAATTGTGTAAATCATGGGTTGGTATACCTCACAACACATATATACAGCAACCTGAGTAACAGGTTGTCTGGCTCAGACTGCTGGTAGTATCTGAACTCACTTGGTTTTGTAGAGATGCAGGATTCCATGCACAATTTCCACAGAAGGGTTCCCGCTGAAGAAGGAAATCTGATCAGGCAGTTGTTTGGATGGAGAGTCCGGCACTGTTCCTACAGCCTCGTTAGTGCTTTTACTATTTGTATCAGAAGGGCTTGGTGCCTCGCACACTCCACTCTTACTGTCCTCCGCATCTGGAGCATGTTCAGAATCCCCTTTCTCTGAAACAGGAGTGAAACAAACGATGCATCAAAAACAGCACCAACCAGGCAGTTGCAACAAACAGAGATAGTGCTGTCCCTCCCTCCTTCCAACCATACCTTGGCTAGGGCTTATGGTTTCAATGGCCATATCCATCATTGCCCTGCTCCCAATGTGCTGGTGTAAAATCACGGTTCTCTCTGTGGAGGTCTTGCCATCCAGGCTGGCACTGGCGGAGCGGAGAGACTTCTCCTTGATTTCATCATCCGACATGTCGCCGGCTGTGCAGAAGAAACATGAATAAAATATGATGACACTGCAGTAACGGTTTTAAACACACCGAAGCCACTCCTATTCTGAATATGGGAACTGTGTAGAACACAGAAAAACACACTTCTTTTGTGCTAACTGCAAACGCTTTGTGTGTAGTGTGGAATGAACAGGGACGTTTTCAATGCACAAACCCCAGAGGCACTCACGTTTTCCAAAAATCATGTGACTTGGGGATATTTTAGAGAAAAAACAATATGTGCATTCCTTTTATCGGGGTAGAGGATAAACACAGTGGCCCAATTCACTTGTTATTTAAAACAAAAGAGCTTGAACCTGTTATGTAGAAATGCAAACATCTGTAATGCTGTAGAAGCAGCAAGATCAACACTAAAGATATACTGAATTGAACTGGAATGGGGAATGTAGAAAAATCTACACCCTTGCTTTTAATTACCAAAACTTTCCAAAACATGCCCACACTCAAGAATCTGCAATACCCGATAGCTCACATTCACAGAATAAATTTGTTATTCGTTTAATAACATTAAAAAAAAGTTTGTTTTGCAAACAAACAAAAAAATTGTATAAACTGTTTTTTTGCAAACCAGTACAGTTTTCCCTTCTGTGGATGAACAATAATTCATTGCGATCGGTTTACATTTATTGAAAATGGTTTATTTCAACACATTGATCAACTCGCCAGCTGCAGGATAACAACTGTTTGGTGACGTCAATCGGAAAATGTAATCCCCATTAACAACAAAGGAGGCTGATGTGATGACAGTAGGCAGTACCGTACTTACTGTATCATTGCTTTCAAATGCACTGGAATTCACCTTACACTGTCAGATGCAATTGATGTTGTATGAACATACACCTTAGGAAAGTGAAGTGGCTGTGCATCTGTTGCTTTTAAATGACACTTTACGGATGCCAAATTAATCAAAAGCCTTTGTGTGACTCACCACAATACTGGAAACCTTCCGGAAAGCGAGAATCGTCCGCAAGCTCCAGCCGGATTACAACTAGTGAAACACTCATATGTTAAAAGATAAGACCCTAAAAGTCTGACAGAAATAATACAAAAAAAAAAAAAAAAAACAATTACACGATATGAAAAGCTTTATTTGACAAATGGCAAAAATTGTCCTCCCATTACAAAGCACACCACACCACTCAGCTGTGACGCCTCTACCACAACCAACTGCCTAGCTGCGTCTAAACTCTGTCCGGGTCATCTTCCTTTTGTTTTTCAGAGACGATCCGTCAGCTTTCTTAAAGGTGCAGAGCTTCATTTTCCCAGAAATAGTTTGAGATTACAATTAGCTCCCTTGCAAATCAAAATTAACATTTTACTGTATATTTAGTTTTTCAGATATAAAATGCACATTACATTGAGCGTGCCAGTCACGACACTGTATATTCACTTCCTGTGCATCAAGTATTAGGGTCCCACCTCTCACCCCTTAAAGTCACCCAGCATTGACAGAGTTACATTCTGTTGTATTCATGTATTTGTTTATTTAATTTACAACGGAATCCTTTAAAATCTGGCTGTTCACGCAAATTTGAAGCTAATCCGTAATTTGCAGTACTGTACCTTTCAGAAGAAGTTATTCCTCCGGTATCCCATAATGCTAAACTGACCGCCTGATCACCTCAAAGAATACTCTAACCTACCTAATAAATTGGAAGTGAGAGTTTGACAGTAGAATCAACAGCCACAGCGGTGGTGGTGGACTCTCAGATAAACCCGGGTCTTGTGTTGACAGCCTGATTAGTATAGCCAGCCTTTGTTGGTAACAGTTTTACGCTCTGATCCCGTGAGTTAAAACAAGAAGCTTGGATTGTTCTTTGCAAGAAGTGCGTGGAAAAGTTTTTAAACTAGTCAGATACGTAGTGAGCATTATTTAATTATTTTACTGCGTGCACAATTAAACAGCTGTATGCCTGTTCTCTTGTCATGTGGTTACGCGCCTGTCTCCTGACCTTGCTCAACATTTACTGAGAATAACTACCGTAATTGCATTTATTATTACACAGGAGAATACAAATGATCCGTTCGTAACATTAACACAGCTGCCATAATTAGTATTGCACGTATGTGCCAAACGCTACTCGTATGTACATTGTCACATCACACATATTGTGATTAATAAATGTTTTAACAGAAGGACACTCGGTGATGTGTGCTGCCAGGGTCTGCCTCGGTCCGGGCTTCCTTCTGGCCAGCAGGTCTGTGAAGCTGAGCCTTGCGCGGTGGAAGCACTCCGCCTCTCGACCTTACAAAGCTGTTATATTTGATATGGGAGGCGTTCTTCTTCCATCGCCTTATCAGAAGGCCACCGGTAAGTAGACAATGCGGAGAGGCGAAGCTATGTTTGCAAGATGCTGGATGACTCCGGGGCATGTACTGTAGATTCTGAACGAAACGCTTGTTTTAGCATGGTCCATAAGCAGTCCTAAACTGCCCCCACCCTTTAAACTATTCTTTGCTGTCAGCTGGTAAGGTTTGTGATAATGTGTTTTTGTTCCTAGAGTGGGAGGTGCAGCATTGCGTACCTGCAGGCACTATAGTCCAGGCCATCCGATCAGGTGGAGACAGCAATGCCTGGATGAGATACATGAGAGGAGAGCTGAGCGCTGCACAATTTACACACGCCTTCGGAAAGGAGTGTGCAGCTATAGTAAGAGCGCTTTCCTTATCTTGGCATTACATTTACTTGTAGTAAAGAGAAGATTGCCATCTGCTGTGTTTAATGTTAGCCCATTACAAAGCAGGGCTCGAGTCAAAGCTTCTAATCTCAAAGTTGCAAAAGCGAGTAATAAAGACCCACACATAAAGAGCAACTTCGTATGGGTTTGAAAGCTGTCTTTAATCTTCTAGTTGCTTTGGATCACTTTGTAAATCCTTGGCTGTTTCAGGCATCACATCCTGGTGATGTTTTAAAACTCAAACATGTCTCCTCTGTGAGTGCAGCTGGTAATTATGCCGAGTCTGATTATTTCTATTACATTTAAAAACATGTTTTGGATCTACGCAAAAGGTTTAAAGGATAAAAAAGCATTTCTTTGAGTCTGTGTTAAGGTATTTTAACCACAAGTTTTGAAGCTGCTCTACTGTACTAGTTGGCTGCTGTAGCCTTATTTAATGTAGGCTAGATCTGCCGAAATGTCCTTCAATTAGTGTTTAGTAGCCAGAAGTAATAGGAAGCGTGTTCCAGTGGCAGGTGATTAGATGCTGCTGACTCTTACTTAGGTTGATTTGGCATATGTTACGTATGTCTATGGCAGGTATATAGACCTGAAGAGCAGATCCTGGATTCAAGGGAAAGCATCTTAACACACAATTTTCCAAACATTTACAAAAACCCAGTAATAGCAATAGAAAGCACTCTGATTACTTTTAACATCATAAAAAGTCAAGACGACTCTATAATAGTGCTTGTCCTGTCTCTCACTCTCTATCCAGGCAGGCTGTCCTGTCCCAGTGAACTCCTTCCTGTCTGATCTGACCTCGGGCCCCATGGCTCAGCAGAACCCAGCCATGTCCGAGGCAATCCTCTGTATCCGAGCAGAGGGGCTGAAGACAGCTGTGCTGAGCAACAACTTCTACCTGCAGCATGGGCACAGCTACCTGCCCCTGGACAGGACCCAGTTCCATGTGGTAAGCAGGACTGGTGATGTGAGTTAATCCCATCCAAGTTCATACCTCATACACAAAGTGATTATATGATACACAAAAACATGTTTCATTTTGTATCCCCTAAACCCTGAACTATATGAACATAGGTCCAGAAAGATAACCTTAGCAGTGTCAGAAAGACAACTCCACTCAAAACTAACACACGTGCATGTTTCCAGCTTTTCTGTTTCACAGGCATATTTATTGAATCAACACTAACTCTGTGTGTTTAAGGTGTATTTTGCCAGGTTATTGGGGAACTCCTGAGGGATTACTGTCCTTTTTTTTGCCCAGTTCCTTTGCAATGCTGTTTTGACTGTACTCATGCTGTGCTTGTTCAGATTATAGAGTCGTGCCACGAAGGGCTTTGCAAGCCAGATGCCCGTATTTACAGGCTGTGTGTTGACCGCCTCGGGGTCCTCCCAGAAGAATCGGTCTTCCTGGACGATGTTGGTCAGAATGTGAAGGCAGCGGCTCAGCTGGGCTTCCGCACAATCAAGGTGAGTGAGTGACTCCCGTCACAGCAGTACAGAATAAATACACAGCTGCAGGCCCTTTGTGTTTAGATTGACTTTTTGTATTGAAATATCAATGCTCTTTATTAAATGCCAGAACAAACTCATGTGTTTGAGTTACTATATTACTACTTTTTTAAACTGATTTTTAAGTGTTTAAAGAAAGTGCTGGACTTTTTTCTTAAAACATAACATTTTTTCATATCTCTAACTCTGTATTTAAACCTGTAGCTGGCAGGCACAAAATGTCCCAATTTCCCAATATGCTGAGACTCTTCAGTGTTGCTGTGTGACTATAAGAGGTGATATGGTGTTTGCTGTTTCAGGTTGAAGACCCAGCAGTGGCAGTGCAGGAGCTGGAGGGCTTGCTGGGGTTCCCTCTGCGAGGGTTTGTCCCCGGCACTCGGGCTGTCAGAAAAGGGATGGACATCCCTGTAGATCCCCTCAGACAATACCTGCAGAGTGTCGTGCCTCTCTCCTCAGCAGGTACACGCCACTCCTGCACTTCCACATCCATTACCCTTCAGGTAGATGAAGTAATACTTGATATTACATCTGCACAGAGGTTAGACAAATAAATCCAAACTGCAAAATAGTAGCAGCAGTAGACCACGGGCAAGAAGCAGGGTACAGTAACACTGGTGCAAATGGATATGACAACACCCCCAATAATGCAAACCATACCACCTGTACAGTACTATCCTATTTCCCTTGGTCTACTGAGGCTACCTGCTTTCTTTTATTGCTGTGTGACACATGTTGTGTCAAGCTAGTCAAGTCAAGTGAACAGTATTTGGATGCGAGTTGGATAACCGTATATGTATGTCTTTCAGAGCCTCTGACTCTGCGGCAGTTTAGTCATGGCCAGTCCAACCCCACTTACCTCCTCAACACTGGGGGGCGCCATCTCGTCCTGAGGAAGAAACCACCAGGTGCACTGCTGCCCTCCGCACATGCTATCGAGAGGGAGTTCAGGTGGGCTTTTATTCTTTCTTTCTTTCCTTGCAACACATATACGGTATATGCTTTTGAGACAGACTTGCTGTCTTTATTTTGTATTTTACTGTATGTTTTTCAACCCAATTTGATTTGCCTCGTTCAAGCTACTGAACTCTGGAGGAAGGGTCCAGCTTGACCAGTAAGGGTTGCTGAAGTGCAATGAGGTGAACTGGATTGCTTGTCTGGACGATTTACCCTACGTATTTTGCAGGCCCCCAGCGACACTCGTCAACTCTACCTGATCAGGGTTCAAACCAGGGAGCTCCTGACCACATGACTCGCTCTTCACTCCAGTACTGTAGTGCATTTACTGGAAACCTTGAGCCTCACTTTCAGAATGTATATTTTTTGTGGCAGAAGCTCTCAAATTCCTGCCAGTCAGCGAATATCAGATGTAGACTAACAGAATGTATTTCCCATTCCAATTGCCAATATTCAAACTGAAAATGTAATCCGTTGACAGTTATTAGTAGAAGGAGTCTATTTGCTGTGTTTTGTGCTCTGTGCAGAGTGATGAAGGCTCTGGGGGATGCTGGAGTTCCTGTCCCAAAGGTGCTTGCTCTTTGTGAAGATCCCAGGTATGTCACACAGTGCTGTGTCCGATGGGGAATGTATCAGCTGTATGTAAGAGGTATGAACTGCAGTGCTTCTTCGCTAAGACATCCTTTATTGAAACCAACATGTTCTGATTGCTCTCAGTCCCTTTCAATTTGGAGACTGAAGAGCTCTCTTCGTTGGAACCAGCTCCCTGTTAAGACCGTACTGTTTTGTGTTCACAGTCATTACTTTTGGTCAAAGTAGTTCTTATTGTTTTTCCTTTTGATCAAGAAAATGGCCCTGCCCTGTGGAAGGCCTTGCTAAACGAGCCCCTTTGTGCTTGTTCTCCAGTGTCATTGGCACATCCTTCTTCCTGATGGAGTACTGTCCAGGGAGGATATTCAAGGACCCGTCTCTGCCGGGGCTGGGCCCAGACGAGAGGAGAGAGGTTTACCAGGCCATGAACCGCGTCCTGTGTCAGATTCACAGCGCTGATATCAGTGCACTTGGGCTGCAGGATTATGGGAAATCTGGTGAGGGTGATGCAGGGAGCCACAGCACACCCAGAGAGCTAGTAACACACATACCGGAAATGAAACAGAGCTGTCTCCTTCTAACCAGGGTGTCAGTCGAAGTACAGAGTCTGTAAAAACCTGCTTTGTGATGTGAAGATGTAAAGTTGTTATGACCTGCAGCAGTAATTGCCGAATTCATATGGACCAGTTGTTGCAGTCCATTCCTGTACATAAGTTTAAACACTCAATCATAAATTCTGAAATACATACTAAGAAAAAATGGTCTATTTTGTCAAAACATTAGACTTGATTACCCACAAGCGTAGAAACTAATAAATGGTGTGTCTGATTGTGTCTTACTAATACCTGGAATGGCTCATACTGCTATACAATGGGAGTATTTGTGCTCGGCTTGCATCGGCACAGTACAGTCTGCTGCTTGACCTTTCTGTTCTGCCAGGTAACTACACTGAGCGGCAGGTGCGGATCTGGACCAAGCAGTACCGAGCCAGCGAGACGCAGCGCATCCCAGCAATGGAGAAAGTGCTGGAGTGGCTCCCACAGCACCTCCCCAAGCACGAGAGGACCACCGTGGTGCACGGAGACTTCAGGTAACAAGCTGTCCAGGGCATGCTCCTTTTAACATCATTCCTTCAGCGATTCTTACCACAGCCACCATCCAAATATAGAACTGTTCTGAATGGTACTGTAGATGTCAAGCATAACTAGGATAATGTAGTGACAACATTCTAAATACTTTCTAAAACAACATTTCAAGTCCACTTTAACGAGATGAAGGTTTGGGAATACTGTATATTTAAAAAAAGAGGTTTGTTAAAAAACCATACACAGTGAGAAGTCACTGATGATGAAGTTCAAAAGCACTTTATAATCAGCAATGCCCCAAGTAGATCTGTTTTTTTAATGGACAGCACAATAGTTCATTTTGCAGTGTCTTAGCTTTGATTAAATAGCTGCTTGTGAGTCTGTCTTGGCGTAGAGGTAATGTGGGCTTGCGTCATCTTTATATACCATTTACTGGTGTAACACCCAACTGTCCTGCAGCTTTATCCTGCTAGGTAGTTTAAGGAGCTCATTGTAATCCCTCCCCGTTTTCCTCAGGCTGGATAACCTGATTTTCCACCCAGAGAAGCTGGAGGTGCTGGCAGTACTGGATTGGGAGCTATCCACACTGGGGGACCCCATTTCCGACCTGGCTTACAGCTGCCTGGCCCATTACTTGCACCCCGATTTCCCAGTTCTCAAAGGTAAACAAACTTGCTCTGTTTCTTTCTGTTTCCACACCTGGTTTGAAAGAGTACAAATCGCTGTGACAGATTAGCCACGTTTGGAATAAAATATGGGATTATATTCATGATTTTCCTATTATGAAATGTGCCCAGCAGTCTTATATTCTAAGCTGTTAATTTGTGGTTTTGTAACACTGATTTTATCTGCAGCTGTGCAGAGTGAGCTGCAGTATATGGTCTAAATCAGTCACGGAGGTCATTGCTCCAAGTAAAGAAAGTGACCTTGATGGACTGTGGGAAACTTCCATTTGCTGCTTAGGTCTCAAATGTGTAGTTTTGATTTTTATTTGAAATCTTGATATTTGATACTACACTAGGTCAAATGAAGTTCCTAATCCGTTTCACCTCTGCAGTGTCTTCTGGGTCATAGCGGTTCTGGTGCTGACATCGTTGTAACAAATCTGCTTCTCTCCTGGAGGTCTCAGCGGATGTAACCTGACGGAGCTGGGCATCCCCACAGCAGAGGAGTATTGCACCCTGTACAGCAGCAGCATGGGGATGGAGCCCATCGACAACTGGAATTACTACATGGCCTTCTCCTTCTTCAGAGTCACAGCCATCCTGCAGGGAGTCTACAAGCGCTCACTGAGAGGTGGGGCTTCTACAGGAAACGATAACTACAAGTACCAAAATTTTGCTTGGTCTGTATGTATTAGGTGTAACGCTTTTAACACTGCAGAACTATATACAGGTATGAAAGAACACTCCACTCAAAATAGCAAACCAGTCAACTATACACCTATACTAATATGCATATGTATTAGCTTTTATTTGACAGTATAATAAACTATTTAATTAGGTATGCTCTAGGGTGCTTTTAATACTTGCTTAAAGAGACAATACACAATTGTAGGTTTTATCAGATTAGCACTAATGGTGGATATGCAATAAGTAAGGCAGTACACGCTTAGAGCTGATCTGGATCTGTGAAGCAGGAAAAAATCAGTTCCTGTTGCTGTAGGGCAGGCGAGTTCTGCCAGCGCAGAGGTTACTGGGAAGCTGGCAGAGCGGATGGCAGAGCTGGCGTGGGATTTCGCAGTCAAGGAGGGATTCCGGGTCTTCAAATCCATTCCCATGGGCAAACCCGGGGCTGGACCTACCAGGGGCTACAGAGCCTGGTCTGGGCAGCAGCGGCCGCAGAGATTGACCGCCACCCCTGCACACTGCGCTGCTGACCTGTCCACCAGCAGCATAACCTCCCATCCCGCAAAGGGTCACCTGGTCATCTCCCCTGACGGCCTGCGGCCCCCTGTCCAGGAGCTATACCGACACCTGCAGGAGTTCATGAAGAAGCACATCTACCCCCTTGAGCAGCAACTTCGAGACCACCAGGTATCTGAGGACAGGTGGAGCCCACACCCTGCCATGGAGCAATTGAAGGTACCTTGCCTCTGATAGTGACCCTGCTCTGTGTGTGCAGATATAGAGCCTGATTAGCTCTTCCAACAACTCTAGAGATCTAGGAGTAGTAACTCAACACAGCAGGCCCCTGTCTTGGGGGTGCCCATATATACAATTTCCACATAAGACACGGAAAATATTAAAATGAATCATAATAGGGTTGTCTTTTTGCAAAGCAACTTGGTCTTGAGGGTTTAAAAAAACAAGAACGTATTTTAAAAGTTAATTTTATTAGTTTGTACATTTTTTTTCCAGGACATCTGTTCAGACAGAGGCAGTTAGAATTCTCCAGACAGGTAACAACTTATATAGAGAAAAACGATAATCAGGAATCAGCGGAACACAGAACCACTCAGAATAATCCCTAGCATCCTAAAAGAGAAAATAATAATAATCTGAAGCCACTTCCCCTTCGAAATGAAACCTGAAAAACCATAACCTCTGATTGCGTTGAGAACCTTGCAGGTTGTGCTAGGGTTCAGTATCTCTGTACTGTGTGTGTGTGTCTGCAGAAGAAGGCAAAGTCTGCAGGTCTGTGGAACCTCTTCATCCCTCTGGAGGTGGATCCGGAGGGGAGACTGGGACCCGGGCTGACCAACCTGGAATACGCACACCTGTGTGAGACTATGGGCCGCTCGCTGTACGCTCCGGAGGTCAGATTCACCGCACCTGCATGCCTGCTACAGAAATATAGACAAACTCTAGAATTCTAGAATCCAGATTCTAGAAACCTGCTTATCCAATTGTGATAAAACTTGGTAAGGACTTTCCTTACCACATGTTATTGAGACTATCAAAATCTGACAATATATCTGTCCAACTGTATGTATGTCACGCCAGTGTACCGGTGTCTGGAGAAGCACTTTTTCCAGGGATGGAAAGAAGACTCCCACTGCATAACAGTTTGATCCATTCCTGGTTTTACTGTGAGTTTAATAAGACACACCTGAGATTTTTACCTATGCACTGTGGCTAATCAAGCTTGTAGTAAAATCTGGAATGGGTGAAACTGCTCTGCAATGAGTCTTATTTTCATCTCTGCATTCAGTTGTGATGAATTGAACACAAGCTGTTGAGCCTTTGTGTTAATGTTGTAATGGGGGTTTGCAGGTGTTTAACTGCTCCGCCCCTGACACTGGGAATATGGAGGTGCTGATTCGCTACGGGACTGACCAGCAGAGGGAGCAGTGGCTCAGGCCACTGTTAGAGGGAGAAATACGGTCCTGCTTCGCCATGACTGAGCCACAGGTAAGTCCGACCCAACACAGTGTAGGCAATATGGAGCCCAATATCGCAAGACTCAAACTGACATTTTAGTTTATTTTACATTCCATTACTGTTTTACGGGGTTTGCTGCTATTCTGCTTGGTTCTGGGTTCCCCAATATTTACTTAGTATATTTTTTCTCTAAATAGGAATTAATTTGAAATCTTGATATTTGATAGAATTAATGTTCTTTCTCATTCCATGCAAATTGTTTGACAATATGACCTTGGGATGGGGCTGGCACAGCTGAAAGGTCACATTATCACATGATTGGAGTGAGGAAGGCTCTTCAGTCCTGGCACTTGATTCTCCAGACAAACTCAAGGCCAGATAAAAGCAAATTTTAGAGAAAAATGATAATAATGTATTATTGAAACTCTGAACAACTCTGAATGATTCCAGGCACTAGCAAGGGAGGTGGAAGAAAAAACTAAACTATTAAAAAGCCATTTAAAAACAGATTTCAAGATGAGAAAGTGTTTAGCAGTATTGTTATAAGCCAAAGCTGTTTTATTTCTTTTGAAGACCAACTTAAACAATTGTATTTTTCTGTTTTTTAAATGAAAAACACTATTTCAGAAATGTTTAAGCTAGGGTAACACTGTAGCCCAGGAGTGGCGTTGGTCAGGGTCTGTGAACCAGCTTTACTCTGTGTGTTTCTTCAATCTCAGGTGGCCTCTTCAGACGCCACAAACATTGAAGCCTCAATCACAGAAGACGGAGACTCTTACATTCTGAACGGTCATAAATGGTGGACGTCAGGTTGGGAACTTCCAGTTCTGTTTTTCAGTCCTCTAGTAATACACAATGTTACTTCTCCTTAGAGAGAAAAATGAAATGTAATATGTAACTAGACAGTATCGCTGGGACTAAATGATAAAAAGTGACACCAGGTTTTCAGGTAGCGCAATTGTAACTGTGTTTGGAACCATGGTCTGGTTTCTAAGGCTAGTTTAAGAAGAATATGCTGTGTTTGTATATTGCCGGGTCTTATCTAAATCAGGATTTGTTTACCTTTTGTCCCCCAGGTGCCCTGGACCCTCGTTGTAAGCTCTGTGTGTTTATGGGCAAAACAGACCCGAGTGCTCCCAGACACCAGCAGCAGTCTATGGTCCTGGTTCCCATGGAAACGGCGGGGGTGAAAGTCCTGAGGCCTCTCTCTGTCTATGGCATAGAGGATGCTCCAGGTGGGTAACCCCTGGCACACGCACCACATGCTTTATAACTCCATGTAGATTATTCAGTCACTCCCAGTGGACAGTTTAGCTGGCATACTGAAACTGGAATTTGCTCTAACCTTGGAAAGGTTTTGTTTTAATCCCCACAGTGGGTGTACAGGGTGCCTTTTGAAATGCAACGTGGGGGGGGGGGGGGGGGGGCTTTTAAGGGATCAGAGGATCAGACCAAAGCTGTCCCTGTAAAAATATAGCTTTCTGCTCCTTTATTGTCACCTTGACGAGGATTGTAAGTCGAAGCGTGTATCCCTGACCGGGCTCATATCTCACTGCCACACCTGGTTTTCCTGTCTTGTTTTGGCAGGCGGTCACGGGGAGCTGGTGTTTGACAGGGTGCGTGTCCCCCGAGAGAACCTGCTGCTGGGGCCCGGTCGAGGGTTCGAGATTGCACAGGGCAGGCTGGGGCCGGGCAGGATCCACCACTGCATGAGGCTGATCGGACACTCGGAGCGATCCCTGGAGCTCATGAAGGAGAGGGTGAGGACCAAAGGAGCGGAGCATTCTTAGCATACTAACTGAACGTTTAGAAGAAACTGAATCAATTTAGCCAAGAACAAGGTTAAGAAAATGTTTTACCTGGGTATTTTCTGGGACAGGTTTGGGTACTATTACAGCAGGCTGGTATTCTTGTGCTATCATAACCCCGAGGTACAGTCCAGTGTGTAGTGTGACTGCTGCACTGCTTTGAAGGTTATTGGTAAACGGTTGCTACTACAAGACTTTTTCTGCCTGCAGGTGAAGTCGAGAGTGGCGTTTGGGAAGCCTCTGGCGGAGCAGGGAACGATCCTGGCTGACATTGCTGAGTCCCGCATGGAGATCGAGCAGGCCCGTCTCCTGGTGCTCAAGGCAGCTCACCTCATGGACACAGTAGGGAACAAGGTACCTGACACATGGGCGCTCTGTTTTTCAGGAAGATGGTCTTCAGTAGAGCATGTGTTTAACACTGTCCTTGCGTGTCTGTGTGCAGGTGGCTGCTCCAGAGATCTCAATGATTAAAGCAGTGACCCCAAGCATGGCTCTAAGGGTCATCGACCGTGCCATCCAGGTAAATTCATTACGCTAAAGAGGTGTTCTGTATAAGCGAGTATGTGGCCAAATTCAGAATCAGTTAGGCCAAAACTGATCAAACTTCTAAGATACATTTTTTTATGCTAATAATTTTTTGAAGATAAATATTTTTTGGTCGAGTGACACTGGACAGTATATACACCAGACCAGACTAAGATCAGTTCAGCTCTGCACATCCCAATGCTTCCCTCTTTGTGTTCCAGTCTTTCGGGGCAGCTGGGCTCAGCAATGACTACCCCCTGGCGCTGTTCTACAGCTGGGCACGGGCACTGAGGCTGGCAGACGGACCGGACGAGGTGCACCGGGCTGCTGTGGGCAAAATGGAGCTGAAACGCTGAACTTTTTAATTATCTTTACTATTATTCATCTAGATCTCCAATCATTTGACCCCTATTTTTCTACCTAATTTGAATGTGGACTCACCGCTGTAAACCTCTCACCGATGAGGAAGATCAACGGGCATCTCTATCCCTGTCTCTCTTCATTCAGAAGACATAAAGAATGAATTGCACCAAACTACTGAACTCTGGAGACAGGACCTTTCTCATTAGACTTTAAGGAATTGATGACTTTAAAGTGTCCTCAGTACTTCTAATGAGGTCTGTTTGGAGCAGCCAGTTTATAAGAACATAAGAACATAAGAAAGTTTACAAACGAGAGGAGGCCATTCGGCCCATCTTGCTCGTTTGGTTGTTAGTAGCTTATTGATCCCAAAATCTCATCAAGCAGCTTCTTGAAGGATCCCAGGGTGTCAGCTTCAACAACATTACTGGGGAGTTGATTCCAGACCCTCACAATTCTCTGTGTAAAAAAGTGCCTCCTATTTTCTGTTCTGAATGCCCCTTTGTCTAAACTCCATTTGTGACCCCTGGTCCTTGTTTCTTTTTTCAGGCTGAAAAAGTCCCTTGGGTCGACACTGTTAATACCTTTTAGAATTTTGAATGCTTGAATTAGGTTGCCACGTAGTCGTCTTTGTTCAAGATTGAACAGATTCAATTATTTTAGCCTGTCTGCATATAACATGCCTTTTAAGCCCGGAATAATTCTGGTCGCTCTTCTTTGCACTCTTTCTAGAGCATCAATATCTTTTTTATAGCTTGGTGACCAGAACTGCGCTCAATATTCAAGATGAGGTCTTACTAGTGCATTGTACAGTTTTAACATTACTTCCCTTGATTTAAATTGAACACTTTTCACAATGTATCCGAGCATCTTGTTAGCCTTTTTTATAGCTTCCCCACATTGTCTAGATGAAGACATTTCTGAGTCAACAAAAACTCCTAGGTCTTTTTCATAGATTCCTTCTCCAATTTCAGTATCTCCCATATGATATTTATAATGTACATTTTTATTTCCTGCGTGCAGTACCTTACACTTTTCTCTATTAAATGTCATTTGCCATGTGTCTGCCCAGTTCTGAATCTTGTCTAGATCATTTTGAATGACCTTTGCTGCTGCAACAGTGTTTGCCACTTCCCCTACTTTTGTGTCGTCTGCAAATTTAACAAGTTTGCTTACTATACCAGAATCTAAATCATTAATGTAGATTAGGAATAGCAGAGGACCTAATACTGATCCCTGTGGTACACCGCTGGTTACCACACTCCATTCTGAGGTTTTTCCTCTAATCAGTACTTTCTGTTTCCTACATGTTAACCACTCCCTAATCCATGTACATGTGTTTCCTTGAATCCCAACTGCGTTCAGTTTGAGAATTAATCTTTTGTGCGGGACTTTGTCAAAAGCTTTCTGGAAATCTAAATAAACCATGTCATATGCTTTGCAATTATCCATTATCGATGTTGCATCCTCAAAAAAATCAAGCAGGTTAGTTAGACACGATCTCCCTTTCCTAAAACCATGTTGACTGTCTCCCAGGACCCTGTTACCATATAGGTAATTTTCCATTTTGGATCTTATTATAGTTTCCATAAGTTTGCATATAATAGAAGTTAGGCTTACTGGTCTGTAGTTACCTGGTTCAGTTTTGTTTCCCTTTTTGTGGATCGGTATTACGTTTGCAATTTTCCAGTCTGTTGGTTAGCGGTTTGTAAATTACTTCTTTCATTTCTTTGAGTACTACTGGTAGGATCTCATCCGGCCCAGGTGATTTGTTTATTTTAAGAGCTCCTAGTCCCTTTAACACTTCTGCCTCAGTTATGCTAAAGTTATTTAAAACTGGATAGGAACTGGATGACATGTGGGGCATGTTGTCAGTATCTTCCTTTGTAAAAACTTGTGAAAAGTAATCATTTAATATATTTGCTATTTTTTTTTCTTCATCTACGATTTTGCCATTTGTATCTCTTAAACATTTAATCTCCTCTTTGAATGTTCGCTTGCTGTTGTAATATTGGAAAAACATTTTGGAATTGGTTTTAGCTCCCTTAGCAATGTTCATTTCTATTTCTCTCTTGGCCTTTCTAACTTCCTTTTTGACTTGCGTTTGCAGTTCTGTGTACTCTTTCTGCGTACTTTCTTTTTGGTCCTTTTTTAATGCTCTGTAAAGTGCCTTTTTTCGCTGAATATTTTTTTTAATTGATCTATTAAACCATTTTGGCAATTTAGTTTTACATTTAGATTTGTCTACTTTAGGGATATAATTGTTTTGCGCCTCTGGTACTACATTTTTGAAGAACAACCATCCTTCTTCTGTGGGTGTTTTCTCTATTTTACTCTAATCTACTTCTGTTAGTCTCTGTTTCATACCTTCATAGTTTGCTTTTCTAAAATTGTAAACCTTAGCTTTAGTCATTACTTTTGGGGATTTAAAAAACACTTCAAATGAGACCATGTTGTGGTCTGAGTTTGCCAGTGGTTCTCTGACCTCTGTTTTAGTTATTCTATCTTCGTTATTTGAAAAGACTAAATCAAGGCATGCCTCCCCTCTAGTCGGTGCCTTGACAAATTGTGTTAGGAAGCAGTCATTTGTCATTTCCACCATTTCTATTTCATCCTTCGTGCTACCCACCGGGTTTTCCCATTTTATTTGGGGGAAGTTGAAATCCCCCATTAGTATGGCTTCTCCTTTGCTACACGCATTTCTAATGTCATTGTATAACAGATTATTGTGCTCACCGTCTGAATCTGGCGGTCTATAGCATGCTCCTATTATTATGCCTTTTGAATTTTTGTCCGTTATTCTGACCCATATTGATTCGGTTTTATTTTCTTTGTCCAGGTTTAACACCTGGGCTTCAAGACTGTTTCTTATGTATAGCGCTACCCCTCCTCCTCTTCTGTCCTGCCTGTCTTTCCTATACAGTGTATACCCACAAATATTATATTCGTCCCCATCACTCTCAGACAACCACGTTTCTGTAACACCTATCACATCATAGTTACCTGTTAGTGCAGTAGCTTCAAGTTCTAGAATTTTGTTTCTGATACTTCTAGCATTTAGATAAATACATTTAATGGTTGTCTTACCTGCGTTGTTGTTCTTGTTTTGATGCGGTCTGCCTTCTGTTTTTTTTTTTGATTTCTCCCCCCTTCCTTTCTAGTTTAAATGCTTCTGAACCTGCTCGAGGATCTTTTTTCAGAGTAGATTGGTTCCCTTGTTATTTAAATGCAGTCCATCCCGTCTATACAGATAGTCCTCGTTGTAGAATGTGCTCCAATGATCAAGATAGGTGAAGCCTTCCTGTGTGCACCACGTCTTCAGCCGTGCGTTTTGATTAATTATTTCCAGCTGTCCATATGGTCCTTTGCAAGGTGCCGGTAGTATACCAGAAAATACCACAGTTTTGGTTTTTTCTTTTAATTTCCTTCCTAGCTCTCTGAATTTGTTTTGCAGGGATTTTGGTCTGTCTCTTCCAATGTTGTTTGTACCGATGTGGACGACTACTACCGGGTCGTCTCCTGTTCGTTCTAGGAGCCTGTCCACATTCTCAGTGATGTGCTTGACCGAGGCTCCCGGAAGGCAGCACGCTGTTGTAGTAAGGGGGTCCAAACTGCGAATTGAACTTGCTGTGTTTCTCAATATGGAGTCACCAACAATCATGACCTCCCTTCTTTTTGCTGTCTGGTCACCACTGTCAATGGGATCCTGGATGTTGTTCCTTTCATTCTCTTGTTGTTGGTTCTGCTCATCAAAATTCTGAAGTGACTAAAATCTGTTGGTGGTTGTGTTTGACGAAGTTTCTTTTTTTCCCTGCTTCTGCCTACCTGAACCCAGCTGTTCTGACCTTCTATCTCCCTGGTGGCTTTCAGTCTGTTAGGGGTGATGCAGACTTCCATGAATTGTGGGTGTGCCAGTTCCTCAAGACCCTGTTGCTGTCTCACTTCTTCCAGCTCCATTTCTAGCATACTTACTAGTTTATGCACATCCTCGATCGTGCGGCACTTTACGCACACTTGGTTTAGCTCCGCTGGGTTTTCTCGGATTTCCCACATCAAGCAGGTGTCACAGATTACTGGCTTGAAGACCATGTTGAGGGTTTAATTTTTAAAGTTTAGTTTCTTCTGAAGCTGTCAACCTGCTTTCAGCCTGCTTCTAAGTTGGTGTAATTGAGATCCTTTGTCATGCACTATATTTTGGTGAATTTTGTGAATTTTGTGCCATGTATGATGCCTTTTTATAATGTTTTAATAGTACAGAAACACATGTAAATGATTCTCTAATTCCCTCAGGTTTATTACAGGGATTGCTATGTGGTTATAATATACTGTACTTAAAATGTTGGCAAAGTAAAGGGTTAATGGGATATCGGTAAGATGATATTATTATCAGTGTGAAAGTCTCAAAACATTAGACTACAAGTGAGTCTGCCCAATAGCAAATAATGCAAGAAATAATGCAAGCAGTAATAATTACATAAATGAGCAGTTTGTGGCATGGCCCATGTAAAAGTTCCCCATAGTAAAAGCATAGCGTGTAATAAAACATTGTGCAATCATGATAAAGCATAGGTACTGGAAGCATTGTAAAGCCAGCAATGTTTGTTAAAGCGTATTAAAAAACATAGCAAACCAAGGTGAACTAGGGTATGTGCATAGTGTAACTATGTAAAAACTGCAAAGATACTGTAATAGCATGGCAAACGTTTATAAGGGGACTGTACTGGTTACAGTATACCACTCGCAGTCAATCTGCTTCTAATCTGCACACACCTGCAGATTAGATCCAGGTACAGAATATTATTATTATTGGTTTGCCTTCAAGAAGTGAACAGGGAGAGTTACTGATTAACAGAATCGTGTGTACAAAGGCCCTGCTGATTGTGTTTGTGTGAATGACTCTGCATTTATATTGAATCGCTCTTTATATGATGGTGACAGATGTCACTGGTGGAACGCTAGCAAATCATATTTTATTGTAAACCATTTTTTAAATTTTTTTTAAAATTTTTTTTTAATTTCCTCCAGGTGTCTTTTTATAAAGCAGGTGTTTGCTTTAGGGGGGAAAAAAAAACCAACAACTTTGAAATGGTGCCTTGTTATCGTGTAATCAGTTTTGTCTGTGAGCACTCTGAAAATGTAGTGTCCAAAATATCTAGTGTTTCTGCTACAACCAAAAATGTGTTTGTTTGATTGAAAGTGTTTTGTTATTTAGCAGCTCATTCAATTCCATCACTAAATTCATCGGAGAGCTAAAATGTCTGCTTTTACAGTAAACATTTAAAATGGTTTCTAAAGATCTTCTAAATACAGTGCTGAATTGCAAATATGTTAAATATATTGGGTTTTCACAGCAGTAGTTTTTCTTTCTGCTGTTGTTGTTATTATTATTATTATTATTATTATTATTATTATTATTATTATTATTACAGCACTATGGGATGTCTGACAAGAAAGTAAATGAGTTATGCTGCATTCTGTATGACGTGATTTTCATATGTTTTTAACAAATAAAAAGGTATTATGTACCTGATATAAATACTCATTAACATTATATTCCAGTACAAGGGGGGTGACTAGGTAATGTTACACTGTCTGAGAAATGAATTCCCATCACTCTTCAGCGTTTGTTTTCACAATTGCCTCCTTGTAAAACCAGCCTATGGATATAAAGGTCACACTGTAATGGTTTGCATCTCAGCCCACAGAATTGACTAGAAGGCAAGGGCTGGAGGCGAACCACAAACCATACAGTTCAAAGACAGACGACTTCTAACATTCAACTAGACCCTAACAAGCTCTCTAGTGGTAAGAACGGGTTTTATGCTGATGTTGGCATTAGTTTGTCAGCCTCTAGTAGGAGATTAGTTGCCGCCTTGTTTATAAACTGAGATTTTTTTTTTTTTTTTTGCACGGTCATTATTGCATAACCTTTCGCTGCGCTGTATGTTCCGCGTGTGTGTGTGACAGAACAGATTTCTAATAATTTCTATACATATTCTAAGTGGAGTCGATTACAGTGGATGATGTTGCGCTCCGTGCTCGCCAGTAAACTTCCACCGATCTCTCGGCCCTCGCTCCGGGTTCTAGCGAGCCAGTACTCGGCTGCAGCGTCTGCAATACCTGCGCCCAACACTCGGCCTGAAATTCACTTCAACAAGGTAATTATTGTACTTGACTATATTTATAGTACTCTGTTGCATTTTATTATTACACGTCAACGAGAAAGTGTGCCGTATTTTTTCCCTCTTTTTAATAATGTATATATTTTGCATGTAGTTTAATATGTATTTGTTTCTAACTGTAAATGCATGTTGTAAAATGACATAATATACAGCCTGAAACAGATGCGCTGTTAAGTCAGTCGCCTTCTGCAAAAAAAGGCTTCCACTGCATCCCGCAGTACCCTACTCAACCTCCGCTTCGGACAAGAAAACTGCTGACAGACTTGAGACTCAGTAATTCACTGCTACCATCAAACCTTCCAGTACAGTTTAAACTGTTATTGTAACTCCCGCGGCCTTGTTGATGAAACGCATTGAAATGTTAGCAGCTCAATCGATGCTCCTTGAGGCCAAATAGCAGTAACCAATGTATTTGTATTCCCATTTAGATTGGATTATGATTGTTTCTCTGTTTAGTATCGTGGGAAACGAGACTTCACGATAGCAGCAGTGTCTACCCCCTTTCTTTCCTAAATGATGCACACTGACTCCTTCATGCGTTTCAGATCTTCATCAACAACGAGTGGCACCATGCAGTGAGCAAGAAAACCTTCCCTACCATCAACCCCTCCACGGCAGAGGTGATCTGCCAGGTGGCAGAGGGAGACAAGGTAAGGGAATGGCATTGTACTCCTTGAATTCAACGTGATCAGAAACATAGAAACACCTGCCATAGCACTGTCAATGGGGTGCAGTCACCAGGGATGGCCAGGACTGATTGAACGTGACAAGCGTGCAAGGGGTTTGAAATTGATCTAGAGGGAGATACATGAGCACTCCTCGATGGTTTACGACCTCTGTTCCCTTCAGGGAATTTATCTGTGGAAATCTGAAGCCTGTTCTTCAGAATGGAACGTAAAGCCATGGCTGTTCTCAATAAAAACATTTGTGCATTCTTGAATAAGAAAGCAGTGAGTATGATCTTTTGTCGTGACTGAAACTGAACTAGGAACAGGGCAAAGCAGCTTATTTATATATTAGTTCTAGTATCTTCTGTGCATAAAATGTTGGTCAGTCTAGTGAGGGACAGCGGATTGCATAAAAAGGCACAGTACATACTGTGTCACGTGCTTCAGTTTTATTCAGTGTAGTTATGTAGTTGGCCCAGTCCAAATAGGGATCTGTGAAACCGCCTGTTGATGTATTAAGATGTGCTTCAGATGTGCTTTTCTTTCTTTTTTTAACATTCAAGGGTTTTATCATTTCAGAAAGTTTCAAAGCTTTGTAAAATGGGAGCTAGATTCTCTGTGTACACTTTACCAAGTGATTGTTTTCCCTCAAGGCGGATGTAGATAAAGCAGTGAAGGCTGCAAAGGAGGCCTTTAGACTGGGATCGCCATGGAGACGGATGGACTCCTCCCACCGAGGACTCCTGTTGAACCGATTGGCTGACCTGATTGAAAGAGATTCCGCCTACCTGGCAGTGAGTAGCCAGTTAGTGTACTTTTGACTCAACAGGAGCATTTACTCCTGGAAAGTGTATACCAGTTTTACTACTTCCAAAATAAAGTTGATAGTTTGATTTCTTAAACGTAATTTTGAATGGGGAGAAATTATATAAATAAAATTCAGCAAGAGCCGGTCATGGCTTTCCAGTTGTTTTCTGTGAAGCTCAGCCGCAAAAAAGCTCAGCCCCTTTATTGAACCCCCTGCTGAAATAAATCACACTGCTCTATGCTTTGTATCTGCCAGCATACTGTGCCACTCTGTATTAAACTGTGCAAGTGACCTGCTCTGTCTCAGACACATTTAAACATACCTGGCATTTTAATAGAGCAGCTTATGTGACCAGCCTGTTGTATTTGTTCTGCCTGTTTGCTTATTTATTAATTTTTTTAATAGCACATCGCATTGGAAAACCATATCAAGCAGCTTTGCATTACACAGTCCTCCCGGGGGTGTAATCAACATGAAAGAGGTTAAGCACTTCTTCTGTGTGTTTTAATTGGTTATGAGTATCTTGCTGCAGGAGACTGCAGTACATTGCTGTGCAGTATTAAGGCAGTAAAACATACTTTTGCTCCTTCAGGCTCTCGAGACCCTGGACAATGGCAAGCCGTATACATTGTCGTACAGTGTCGACCTGTCCTTAGTGGTGAAGTGCTTACGGTACAGTACAGCTTTGCCTGCTTATTGCTTTTCTTTTGGGAATTTCAACTGATATTGATTAAAGCTTACCACAGCGAAGTTTCACAGTAGTTCAAGGCGTCCAGTGCCTTTAAACAGTATCGTATAACCGCATGAAAACTTACTTTAAATCACTTCCAACATTTTAGAATAAGAATAGTCATATTCGTAAAGATTTGCTTTGTTATAATGTTTTTTTTTAAATGTAAATGTGTTAAATTGTTAACTTTGACTGTGTAGGAAATCGGTTAGAATCTAACATTCCCACTCTTCTGGCACAGGTACTACGCTGGCTGGGCTGACAAGAATCATGGAAAGACCATTCCCATCGACGGAGAGTATTTTTGCTACACCCGTCACGAGCCAGTGGGTGTGTGCGGCCAGATCATTCCAGTGAGTAAAGTGAGAGGGGCGGGACGAGGTGTCTGGTGGGCTCTGTGTATACGGTGTGGTATCCCCTGTCTTCTTCCCCTGTTTATTGTTCCAACAAAATAGCAGCATGGTTTAATAGTGTTGTCCAGTGGTTAAAGTCCAGGGCTTGTAACCTGAAGGCCACCAGTTCAAATCCCACCTCTGCCACCAACTGACTCACTGTTAAAGCTTTAGGTTGGTGTAGATACTTTCCTATTAACATGGGTCGAAGCTTGAATTGTAATCAAGGTAATAGCAGGTAGCACCAGTTCAAGCTTAACTGGACAACAGAGCTTGTGTGCCTAATGAAGCTGAAGGTAGATGAGTTTGTGACCCAGCTGCTAATGCCTCTCTGCTTGCCTCTCCTTGCCAGTGGAACTTCCCGTTATTTATGCAGGCGAGTAAGCTTGGGCCGGCTCTGGCCACAGGCAACACCGTGGTGATGAAGGTAGCTGAACAGACGCCTCTGACCGCTCTGTACGTGGCCAGCCTCATCAAAGAGGTGAGTCCCTGGTCTTCCCAGACACAGACGATGCTGTAGCGTGCAGCCTCTCCGTTAGCCTTGGCGGCGCAACTCTGAACATGCAAATAGAGCTTTCAGTATTTTGATGCACTTCCCAAGCCAGAGTAAAGAGCTTTATTCAGGTCTGCTGATCTTCCCACAGGTAGCAACACTAGTGATTTTTACATTGCCAGTAGAGAAAAACGCTTTGATGCATTTCCCAAGCTGCCACAGTAAGGAGCTTTTTTAATGTTTGTTATTCATTGCACTGAAATAAGTTTGGTTCAGAAAATTCTGTAGGAGACGTTTAATAAAAATAGTGACGTGACGTGCGTGTTTTTTAGGATGATTTAATTGCTGGGTCTTTGGGACTCACAACCCCTCTCTATCCCCACCTCGTGGCTAACCTTCTCCCTGGTCCTTAAGGCAGGGTTCCCTGAGGGGGTTGTGAACATTATTCCGGGGTATGGCCACACAGCTGGCGCTGCCATTTCCTCCCACATGGACATCGACAAGGTGGCCTTCACCGGGTCCACAGAGGTCAGTGCGCACTGCAGAATTACCTGTTGCATCAGATGAGTTGATGTTTCAGCCTGTGTGTTGGCAGTATTATTCAGTGTGTTTCTATCCCTTTGACTGCACAGAATTAAAGATCCTAACACATCACAGTCTTGCCATTATTCTGATGCTGATGACTTGTCAGAATAACAAATGTTGAATGGCCCTCCACCAGCAGAGTGTAATATTGTGCTGTGTTACAGGTTGGTCAGCTGATCCAGCAGGCAGCGAGCAGGAATCTAAAGAAGGTGACCCTGGAGCTGGGGGGGAAGAGCCCCAACATCATCCTGTCAGACGCAAACTGTGAGAAGCTTGGTTTTCATGAGTTTTGTTGTTTGGATGTTTTAAATGTTTGCTTATGTGACCGCTTGTGCCATTATGGTTAAGGACAGAACTGGCACATTTGCAGATTGTTATAACAAAGGGCTCTCCAAAAACACTGAAAGCATTACAGATTGCCAGGAAAGAGATATTCAAGTAGTTCTCTTGTAACACAACTCTCAGTGTGGTAGATCACATTGATTAAAGCAGTGATGGCCTCATCATGACAGTATAATCCCTGGAATTGCTGAGCCATGTGTCCTATCTCCACAGTGGAAGATGCTGTGGAGCAGGCCCACTCCGCTGTGTTTTTCAACCAGGGCCAGGTGTGTAGCGCTGGTTCTCGTACCTACGTGCAGGAGGACGTCTACAATGAGTTTGTGGAGCGCAGTGTGGAGAGAGCCAAGAAGAGGGTCGTGGGGGACCCGTTCAGCCTGCAGACAGAGCAGGGGCCACAGGTACAGCACCAGTACTTTTTTAGCCTTCTAGAAAATGTCTTAATGGAGCTTGTTGAGGAATCGATTGAGAAATCCTCTAGCCTATGCATGCTTCATGTAAATCACTTTCAAGCTGCAAGCGGGTTATGGTGTAGTCGGGTTGAAGTGCATGCCATTGATTTCTCCAAACCTACAAATTGATACTTGGACAGAAGACATTATATAGGCTGTCAAAAAGCTCTCTAAATGCATCCCCAAGTGCATCATACTGTACTTTAACGTGGGGCTAATTGACCCCATCTCCCTGGTGCAGGTGGATGAGTCCCAGTTCAAGAAGGTCCTGGGCTACATCAGCGCTGGGAAGCGCGACGGGGCCAAGCTGATGTGTGGCGGTGGAGTGGCGGCAGATCGAGGATACTTCATCCAGCCCACCATCTTCGGAGAGGTCAAAGACAACATGACCATCGCCAGGGAGGAGGTAGTACAGAGATGAAGGCATTTTTAAAAACAGTTGTCCAATTGACCTCCAGGCATAGACTATTAAAGTATTTTCATTGCAGCAGTTTCAAAAGATCAAAGTGAAGTTGGCCTTTTACAGATCTTCGGACCGGTGATGCAGATCCTGAAGTTTAAGACACTGGAGGAGGTGATTGAACGAGGCAATGACACGCAGTACGGGCTGGCTGCTGCCGTGTTCACGAGAGACATTGACAAGGCACACTACATCTCTGCAGCACTGCGCGCCGGCACTGTCTGGTAAGAGATCCAGGGTCACACAGCTCACAGCACAGGTTAAGGACTGCTGTTAGGATGCTTCAGAATCACTTCATGGGTTACCTTCACATTTTATTGAATAACGTGATTTGTTTTTTAAACCTCTCATTCTGCAGGGTAAACTGTTACAATGTGTGTGGTGTCCAGGCTCCATTTGGTGGCTATAAGGCATCTGGGAATGGGCGAGAGTTCGGAGAGTATGGCCTGGAGGGCTACACTGAAGTGAAAACAGTGAGTGAGGCCAGCAGTGTGGTTTAATGTTAATTTTTATAACAACTTTCAAAAAATATCAAAATTACAAAATAGAATTGTGGTGCTCAGTGTTAAAATATTAAACACAGCTTTTGTTATTTGATACATTTTAAAAGCTGTGGTTAGCGGCACTATAATTACAATGCAATCCTAGGAATTGCTGGCGATTTTTAATCAGTTTCTTTTTTGATAGTTCAAATGTGGACGGATGTAGTTAACAGGCAGCAATGTATTATTCTATGTAAATATGAGCAGGGACACAAGGATAATGATGTTAATAAATCAATGTGTATTTTTTTGTTTTTCAGGTGACAATTAAAGTCCCCCAGAAGAACTCCTAAACCAACTGGATCTTAAAAGAAAAGAAGAAACCGTGCTTCCATCTGTGCATTTGTGTTATACTGTTTGTCCTACAGCCCAGCATACATGAAGAAACATATACACCCACCCCTCGTTATATCACCCCTCGCTGTACTGAGTATTTGGATATATCACAGTGCTGGAGCTGGCTCCCCATTTTTACTGTCTAACTGCGTATGCCTTAGCTGCAATATACATAGGCACTAAGAATTACATAGGCACTATACATAGGCACTTAAAATTACTGTTATATTTCGTACTGCACATCACAAACAACAACATACAAAACAATTAAAAACAAAGCATTAATATCATACGGTTATCATATACACATGTACTGCACAATAATACAAAGCAAATTAAATATCTACTTGCTGAGGCCGTTTTTATTTTAGCCAACGAGGTGTTCACTTGTGGCAGCAGCAGCAATGCACTAGCAAAAGCCACAAGGCAGTGACGTCAGCTCCCTAGCAACAAGCCTCTTATGTTATTGTTGGGAATGGATTATTTCAATGCAGCCGGTTTGTGCATATGAGAAAGGAGAGGAAGACTCAAGAAATTAATTGGAGACTGAAGTTTATGAGAAGCAGTTAAAATGGTGTGCTGCTTTTTATACGAAAAATGAGAAAAGGCATGTTGCGTAGAGGATATATACTGGACCCTGACAGCCCCGATAAAACGAGGGAGTGGTTGTGCAGTATTTGTTATTAGCCTGTTTGTTTTTTGTATGGGTCTCTCCCCATATCACGGCCCTCAATATATAACTGATTTATTTTGGACCCCGACACCTGCGATATATAGAGTGGGTGGTGTATTTACAATGATCTCATATACTTCACATAAATATGAAATGCATTCTGTGTTTTCACATTGGCTGTTATGGCTTTATTTCATAAATAGGGGCACTTCTTACTTACCCCAAGGTAGGGTGCATTAAAAAAGGTGGTGTTCTAATGTTAGTATCTTTTAGATTTATTTGCTCAGTTGATTCAGGCTTTGAAATCCTTTCTGCTGCTGTTTCTGTTTAGTCTTGGTGGAGGAAATATAGTAGTTTGAAATGCATTGCTGACTAAACTTTTAACAGATTTTCTTAGAGAGATCTGTATACTTGCAAAATAAAACTTATTTCAGAACTATTTCGCTCTGTGAAGTTATTTCTTTGAGTGAAGGAGGTTCATCCATTAACGGCTCCTCTAATGATATGCATCATGTTGACGTGACAGAGATGTGAAATAGCTCAGTTTAATTCTCATTTAATACACTTTTTACACCTATCCAAAAATAATAATTGTGACATAGTTTTTGTGTGGTGAGCTGTTCATACATGCCAACAGTCCCTAAATGGTCAGGACAGTAGCGATTTCCTAGCAAATGTCCCGCATCCCGATGCATAGGAAGAAAGTCCCCATAATATTTACCCATAGCAAATTATATATATATATATATATATATATATATATATATATATATATATATATATATATATATATATATATATATGCACAGTAGAGTTAGTGAAAATCACACGCTGTTCTCTTCGTGCGGCCGACACATTTGCTGATCACTAACTTATACAAAGGGAAGAACGCTTCATTATGTCCCGCTGAACAATTTACAAATGTTGGCAAGTGCGGCTGTGTAAACGGACTGCAGCTTTCCAGCCAGGGGCGTGCTGCACACCTATGTGGTAAAACCGCGGCAAAGCATAGCAAAGTGTGGTATAAGCATAGTGATATCATGGTAAAAAAAACAGGTATGCATCGTAAATCTATGGGGAAGCATGATCAATACATGCTATAAACATGGTAATATATTTTTAAAAAAAAAAAAAAAAAAAAAAAAAAAAAAAATGCTTGCACCGTGCTTTCATATTTGTGCCATATCCATTTTATTTTCGGAAATAAATGCTATTGATAAAAAAAATAAATTTACTGTGAATTACATTTTAAAATGTATTGAACGGTACAAGGCATTATTATTATTATTATTATTATTATTATTATTATTATTATTATTATTATTATTATTATTATTATTGTACATAGTAACGTTGCCCTGTGTTGTCGTCAAGTCCTGGTATTCAGCAAAGCTGACCAATCATCATATGTCATTTATTTGGGAGGATAGCATACGGTGCACGGTCTGTTACAGTAAAATGTATTAAGCCTATTGCCCTAAATCTAGTTTTAGCACATGCGCCGAGAGTTTTGTATGATCCAGTACGCCTCTTTCAGATCTTATAGTCTAATTGTTTAAGTACAGTTGTGCGCAAACAACTTCTCACTCATCCCTGTGCTGCGAGTGAGTGCCGACGCGAAATGTATCTCGCTTTAAAATAATATTCTGTGTACTGATTTGTTTTATTTAAAGGAAAGTAATGATGATGCGCTCCGTGCTCGCCAGGAAACTTCCGCCGATCACTCGGCTCTCGCTCCGGGTTCTAGCGAGCCAGTACTCGGCTGCAGCGTCTGCAATACCTGCGCCCAACACTCGGTCTGAAATTCACTTCAACAAGGTAAATATATTAACATTACATAATGACGAAGGAGCGTGAAAGGTACTAATTTGAAATTAAATTCCAATGCACAGAATTTTATAAATGCATTTAGAAAAATGAAGTTATAAAATAAATGTAACGGGCATATGATTCTGGACATGTACGTAGCTCTGTTGAAAGTAAGCCATCGTGGAAACAGCAAGTGACCTGAAGCTGGCATTTGAGTTTCAGAAGACGTAAACAAGTTTATAAAAAATACATTTAAATTACCTGTACATAATGTACGTCGAAAGCAACCCACAATACTGTACTGAACTGTGTATACAGTGGTACTTTTATATTTTTGGATATGTTCCCAACCCTGAATCACATTAATTAATTTAGCAGACGTCGTTGTGTGTGTGGAGAGAGAGAGAGAGAGAGACTCTTTTTGACTTTTAAGATCCTTTACATAACCTCTTAAACCCCCAGCCTCCCACAGGCAATTTCCGCCTGGAGGGCTATGGCCTTAAATAAATCACATTGTCTTCCAAAGTATAGACAGCACAGGCATGGTTCAGGGCTTGAATTCAAGGTAACCCCTGGGCCATTAGGACTAAAACAGATTTGATGTAAGTCTTACTCAGTACCACACTGGAAGGAGATATCCAGAAAAAAAAAACAAAAAAAAAACAAGAAACGCTTTTCATTTGTTTATATTCTATCGTCATTTTTTCACCTTGTAGCACATGAAAAGAGGCAGATCTTTTTTCCAGTGCTTCCCCAACATGTCTACTACACTGGATAAAAAACTGATTGAATAAAGGGATCAAATTCTACATGAGTTTTTACAAAGCTAGGCACAAGGGTCCCCAAACCTCTCCAAAAATGAATATTGTGTAAATCTTTATGGCCAGTCATACACTAGTTTCCTGAGCAAGATCTAAAAGGGCGTTTACCTTCTGGCACCTCACATGCTATACATTGCCACATGAATTAGATTTTGTAATCCTCTTTTTAACTTATTTGTCCAATATTTCATTCAAAAGGTGGCCTTTTTGGAGAGCTTTGGGGTGCCCGAAATGTATCCATGATGAGTATGCATGACAGATACTCTCAGTTCATATGCCACAACTGTCAGGCACATTGCTCTCAGATAACTGTGTTTGTGCAGGAGAATGTTGCTACTGAGATTTTTTTGTAGCTCTGAATTTTCAGTACCTGACTGTATTTTTGTTACTCACTTGCTTGAAAGTATGTAAATGTCAAGATGCAAAACAATGAGGTTTTTTTTTTTCAAAATAAAGTGGTTACACTCATTCAAGCACTGCTGACACATGAACATGTGTTGATTATTGGATAAAGGCATCTGCTAAATGTAACAATAATAATAATAATAATAATAATAATAATAATGAGATTGCAGACACCTTTGCTGCTCTAAATCAGGCTGCCAGACTGAAAACACCTCAGTTCCTTTCATCTGTACTTTGATTGACATGTGGCAAACAAAGGAACTGAGTGAGAGATTGTTGGAGCAGGCAGACAGCTTATCTTGAAAGGCTAAGAAACCTACACTGTCTCTAGGTGAAATATAAAAAAGTTTGCTAAACACTCCCAAGCAATAATCTAAATCAGTGAACATCAATGAGAAAATAATAAAGACGGCCGGGAAGCAACAATTACTTCTTGCAACTTGTATTGCATCGTAAAGATCAGGGACCGTATACAGCAGCACAGCACAGATGAGACATGGTGTTGCTCTTTACTATGCAATAAAAATTATTAAAAAAAAATGTTATTTTTATGTGCCCCTTGAGAGTCAAAAGTTGCATTTTCTAATAACATTTACAGTAAAAATGCATATTGAAAATTACGAATAATAATAATAATAATAATAATAATAATAATAATAATAATAATAAATGCAGTGTGGATCCATTATACTTACAAATCCTGAAGAAGCTGCAATCCATCTTCAAATGCTGCTTCACAGGCGCTGAATCAACGCTCTCCATCCCAGAAAGTCATTTTCGCCGTTACTTTCACTATTACCCATCTCCTCCAAAACTTCAAAAAGACTGAATCGAATTCTTTTGGGATGCTTTGGAACACTGCTCGCCATTTCGTTTGATTTTATAAATTTTACAAATTGAAAAATGATCAGAATACGGTAAGAAACCTTGATCCTATGTGCATAACACTACGCTCTCGCTTACAAATATGTGTCTTGTTTACGTACTCACATCGATTACTCTTCAATGGATTAGGCTACAAACAAAGTCAAGGTATGAATGGACAGCTTGTGACCTCCCCTACATCGTGATCACTGAGATCTCACCATCAGCAGATACGTGTAAGACTAGAGCAGCGAAACGCACAGCTAGTTGATTGGAGTTGTTTTTGAACCGTGAGCTACTAGATGCATTGCGAAGGGAATATCTCAGCGGTGAAGCGGCGAATTCGAAAAATTCCTTCGCTGTGTGACGGTAGGAAAACAACGTTTTTGATATGGAATCAGTTTTTTTTGCTGTTTTGCTTTTGTAATAATATTACAGATGATTTTTGAAATATAATGTGTAATTGCAGTACCGTTGTTCGGCCCGCGGAACAGAGGGGGAGTAAGAGGTTAAACATTCCAAATAAAATCCCTTAAAATTCTCCTTAAAAACAGATTTTAAACAGAATAAAAGTATCATTTAAAAAAATCAATAAAAAACTGTGTTTTCTTTCTGTTAAAAACAGATTAAAGCCAAAATTAATAAAACAAATAAAAAAAACACTGTAAAACAAACAAAAAATAAATAAAAATAAAATTAAAATTGGAAAACTGGAGCTCCCCATCCTCACTCAGTTATTAGTCCTCCAGGTTATTATTTAGTTTAAAAAATTCAAAGTCTTCTCTTATCCGGCTGACCACCAACACCCTGAACTGCAGCACGGCATCAGTCAGCCCGGTCCCAGAAATCTTGTTCTTTCTGGACTTTAAAATGGCTAATTTTGCCTGACCCATTATAAAATTAATTAAAACACACCTGTTTCTCTTTTTAAAACTGTAGAGAACCCCAAAGATAAAAAGCTGTTTATTGAACTCCTCACCCAGGCCCTGCAGGAGCTCCTGTAAGAGATGGAAGGGTGGTCCTAGCCTAACACACTCGCTGTACATGTGAAACACTGTCTCCTCTGCAGATCAGAAACAGCACTCTGAGCTATTACTGGAATCAACTCTGGAGAATCCTGCTGGTGGACACAATACAGTGCAGGATCCTCCACTGCAGGTCCCCCGCTCTCTTAGTGAGAGGCAGTTTATACAGCACCCTCCATACTGGCCTGTGCCCCTCCTCTACCTCCAGACATGCCCTCCACCTTGAATCTACCAACCCCCTCAACTGGTGAAAATGTGATACTTCAGTTAAAGACTTAACTCTTCCCACAACAGGGAGTAAGAAAATCTACCGGTAGTGTGAAGAGTTAAGTCTTTAACTGTGTTAAGGTTGAGTAGCATTCCCTCATTCCCTCCATCCCCCTCTCCTTCACCTACTGCTGGACACACCAGCAACCCTGGAAAGATGAAGTCTTGGCTCTGCCCTGTGCCGCTGGACATCTCCTCCCTCAAAGCCTCCCTGATCTCGGGGGAGAGAGAGCTTCTCAGCTCACTAACCATTTTCTCTGCCAGCCTCTCAGAGTGCCAGCCCAGCCGCCCGGCCAGCTGTGTAGCAGTCAACCAGCAGGAGAGGTCAAGGTTCATCAGATGGCTCAGCCTGGTCACTCCTGCCCTCACAAAACCGGCACAGAGCGTTATTGACTGAAAGAAACGCACAGGGAAGAGCATATTGAAGAATAGGGGCTCCTCCAACAGGACCCTGCCTGTCAGAGACCCCTCATCTCTCTCCATCTAAAACACTCAAATAAAAACAAGGGAGACCTATTTTAGCTAATCCAGTACTCTCAATTAAAAACAGGTGTTTGCCTATCCCCAGCCCCCCTACTCTGCTGAGAAAAAAACAAGCTAGCCGCTTCCAATGAGCCTCCTCCCCAGCGTACAGGAGCCTCTGAACCGCGTGCAGTCTGAAGGGTGCTACCCTGCTGGCAATGCTGACCAGCCCCTGCCCCCCTTCATCAGTGGGGAGATACAGGACTGCTGGCCACAACCGATGTCTCCAGCTCCAAAAGAACTCCAGCAGTATTCTCTGGATCTCTTGCACCATACCGCGGGGAGGGTCCAGACACACCAGCCTGTGCCACAGCATGGAGGCCACCAGATTATTAATCACCAGGACCCTTCCCCTAAAGGACAGCTGGGCCAGTAGTCCCCTCCATCTCTGCAGCCGCCCCCTCACCCTATCCACCAGGCCCTCCCAGTTTTTCTGCTCGTAAGTCTCCACCCCGAAAAACACAACCAACACTTTTATACCTGTCCTGTCCCATCTCAGCACCTCTGGCAGGACAGGGGGTGTGCAATCATGCCAACTGCCTGACAGGAATGTGTCACACTTTGCCCAGTTAACTTTTGCTGTAATGCTCTCTGGAATGTGTGCAGGCTCTGTTGTAGTGCTTCGATGTCTCCGTCACTGCAAACACATTCACATCATCTGCATATGCAGACACCTTCACTGTGACAGGAGAGGGTAAGGAGGGCACTGCCCAGCCAACCAGCCTACCCCTCAGCAGGTGCAGAAGGGGTTCTATGGCCAGTGAATAAAGCATTCCAGACAGGGAGCAGCCCTGCCTAATACCCCTGCACACTGGGAAGGGTTGACTCAGCCCATTGTTGATCTTTAAAATGCTAAAAACATTTAAGTATAAAAGCTGAATGTAAGAGATAAAAACAGGGCCAAACCCAAAGGCTACCAGGGTTTTAAAAGGGTATGTGTGGTCGACCCTGTCAAACGCCTTCTCCTGATCTAAAGAGACCAGCCCAGCATTCAGATCACATGTATTAGCCATTGATAAAAAGTCTCGAATTAAAAACAAATTATCAAAAATGGAGCGTCCCTGTATACAGTAGGTTTGGTCCATGTGAATTACGGCTGCTATACATGTTTTTAATCTGTTGGCCAGACATTTTGAAATTATTTTAAAATCAAAACATAAAAGCGAAACAGGCCTCCAGTTCTTTAACAAACACAAGTCTCCTTTCTTGGGCAGCAGTGTGATTGCTGCCCGCCTGCAACTGAGGGGCAGTTCTTTATCCCGGAGGCTCTCCCAACACAGTCCAGAATTTTTTTTAAAAATTCAGCTGGCAGTCCGTCAATGCCAGAAGCTTTTCTGTTTGAAAGCTGTGTAACAGCAGTGGTCAGCTCCTGATATGTTAGTGACTTATCTAATTGATGTTGTTCTTCTTTGCTAAGGGTGGGTAAATCCTGAAGCAGCAGCTCCATATCCTGTTGGCCACATGGCTCTTTACTGTATAATTCAGTGTAAAATTTTACTGCTTTCCTGCTAATCTCCTTCCGGCTGTACAGCTCCCTGTCGCAAGGTATCCGGATGTAATGCATCTGCATGCTGTCTGCTCTCCTCCTTTCCAAGTCAAAAAAAAACTGGAGGGGGTATCCATGTCCTTCAGTTCCATGAAGCGAGAGCGCACCAGCGCCCCCTTCACTCTCATAAGTATCATAAAATTTTTTTTAAAAAAAACAGTGTTTTCTTTCTGTTAAAAACAGATTAAAGCCAAAATTAATTAAATTCAGTAAGCAGTAAAATGCAAACCAAAACAAAAGAAACATATATAAGCAAACTAAATAATTAACAAATAATTATAGTATATTGCAAAAAATGGTAGCAAAAAAACACCCTCCTACCGCTCCAGCGTTCAAACGCTACCGCCTCCCTGCAAGCTCTTCCCACAGTCCTCCGCGAGAGACAGAGTGAGTGAGTTTGATTTGATTGATTGAGATTGAGATTTAGTGGCAGTTGTTCTTGGCTCAGGCAGTAATTGTGCGTGCAGCAGGGCTGGTAGGTGACGGTCGTTGCAGAAGAGCCGCGTCTTTTGTAGAACGGTATCGGCGAGGTGCTTTAGTGAGAGAGGTCCCGGGTTTGCGCCCGCCCTCTGCCTGTGTGTGGATTGCCTCGTCCTGCTTTAACCAAGATCGCTACATTACTATAAATAAAATACGCAATACAAATATTTTTAAATAGTATGTTTACACAGATAACCATGAATAAACTAAAATAAAAGGCTAGGTAGCGTTTCCCTTTGTTTCAGTATGACAAATTTGGCAACACTACTTTGTTTTAAAGATCTTGCATCTCCAGTACAGTTATTCAGAGAAAGTGGATTCGTAACTAAATCTACTAAAAAAAATATGTAGAGATAAAAATTTAATTCTAAATACGGAAATGTATTATTTTTCAACAACAGTCGGTGAAATTCAGTTCTTAACCGGCATATTAACACCTCGCCTCTGCTCAAGAATGATTGGACAGCTGTCAGATTTTTTTTACTTTCCCAGTGGCTATTCAATTGGTTGATCGTATCGCAGAGGCCCTTCAGGGAAAAAAAATAAAATAAAATGTCGAGTACATACAAGCGCAGCGTAAGCGAGCAGCACTGTCAACAGACTGCTGTGACACTTTTGTTGGAAAACGTGTTTAAAGCGTTACTTAGTTTCCCGTGCTACGACCCGCCAGAAGTGTGTACACAGCCCATAATTTAAGAACAGCTAGCTTGGCTTCGCGGGCACCACTTTGAGGGCCACTGGTATAGAGCAATTGAACCCCGGTTAAGATCAATACTTTTATTGTGTTTTATTTCATTATGACGATTTCCCTTTATGTGTACTTGTGTTGCCTTAGTTCAATACCACTGCATGATATAATGCACATTATCACTTTTTCTTTATATACTGTCTCATACTTTTCCAGAACTACTCCATAAGATCAGCAGACATCTAAATAGCTCTCTGTGTTTAAGGCATATCAGATTACGGTGCTGATGAGGTATCAGATCCCAGTTTAGTTTTTGTAGCATATGATTCTTAAAGGGGCTTTGCTCCTATTAGCAGTTAGCTGCTAGCTGTGTGTCTACCCCTTTCTTTCCTAAATGATGCACACTGACTCCTTCATGCGTTTCAGATCTTCATCAACAACGAGTGGCACCATGCAGTGAGCAAGAAAACCTTCCCTACCGTCAACCCCTCCACGGCAGAGGTGATCTGCCAGGTGGCAGAGGGAGACAAGGTAAGGGAATGGCATTGTACTCCTTGAATTCAACGTGATCAGAAACATAGAAACACCTGCCATAGCACTGTCAGTGGGGTGCAGAGTCACCAGGGACGGCCAGGACTGATTGAATGTGGCAAGCGTGCAAGGGGTTTGAAATTGATCTAGAGGGGGATACATGAGCACTCCTCGATGGTTTACCACCTCTGTTTCCTTCAGGGCATTTCTATGTGGAAATAGGAAGTGAAGTCTGTTCCCCAGAGTGACACTAAAGCTCTAGCTGTTCTTAATAAAAACATCAGTAAAAGATATCTATCTTGGATAAATCAGCACGTATCAATTGTGACTGAAACAGGGCTGGAAACGGAGATGCAGCTTTTTATGTGTCACATGAATGAGATCTTATTTGCTAAAAAAAAAGCAGGTTCGTCGTTTGAGGGAAATCAGATTACACAGCAGTTGCATGTCACAGGTATTTGCATTGTTTTGTCCAGTCTATAACTATATATTTTTTTTTTTGCAAGTCAGGGTCTGTGACACCAGCTGGAAATGTGTTAAAAAGTGTTTCATGTGTTCTATACAATACATCAAAACTAACATGTGCTGTGATGCAAATCACCTGCTTGATTAACATACCTTTCCAGGTTGTTTTGCTGCTGATTTTTTTTTTTTTTCGTCTAACTGATTTCATTCCTACTTCATTTTTTAGGACAAAAAGCATGGGGTTCATCCTACATTCAGCTTCTCTCTAGGCTGCTATAATATTCCTGAAAAAATGAAAGATTTGTTCTTCTTTTTAAAGACTTGTTGCATTCCAATGCCTTTATTTCTATTTACCTAATCTACTATCTAATCTAATCTACAGAAAATCATTACTGTTTGCTTTGTAACTTGTTTTTCTTTATTTAAAGAAAGGGTGTATTTTACATGTGAGCTTGTCTGTTTTCTCTTATCTAGTTGCTGTATTTGTTCATGTATTAACTGTACTGGACTCTGCACCCACTTTTCAGTTGTCAAAAGTAACTTTTTTTAATAATTATTTTTTAAGAACCAGGACCTGATCGAGACAGACTCCGCCTACCTGGCTGTGAGTACCTAGTTACATGTTACTTTTGATGAAAGCTTCATTATTTGCACAGTACTGTGTTCAGAGGGTTGAATACAGGTATACAGGTATACAGTAGGTGCATTTACACTTTCCGATAACATTCTGGGACACTCTGTACCGGACTGGTGTGTTTACAAACAGCAGGGGTACTTCTCACAGAAGCAGACTCTGAGCATGTTTACTTTGAGGGGGAAAGAAAAAAAAAGCAGCAGCTGATGCCTTGCTATAATGACGACATAAACATATTATCAATACTTAATATAAAAAATATAGAAATGTGTCACAGATACTACGAGTTGGAGTTTAAATTTGTTTGCGTTCCCACTTTCAATTCCACTGTGATGACATTGCTGGTTAGCGTGCAAAGACCGCTGGGTATTTTCCACAGTCCTTTCCTGACAGTGAAAAAAAGTGACCGGAATCCGTCCTCTTATCCTCTCGACTCCGGAATATTTGTGTCAGTGTAAATGCACCTAGTATGTAGTAGCATAGACGTGAAGGGAAGCTAGTCCCTTTTTTATCTGAGATTTTATCCAAATATTTATTTGATCCACTGAATTTTATCACGTTGGACATATTTAAAGGTATTTGACCGTAAAGGCGTTTTAAAAGCAGCCACTATTGTGATAAGCCTGTATGTAGTGTGGTAGTTTATTTGCACATTGCAAATACAGGACAGATGCCAAATTACTGTCCATAGTAGTAAAAAAGTACATAAAAACCAAATTAATTTCTTCCTGCTCCTTCAGTCTCTGGAGACCCTGGACAATGGCAAACTGTATACAATTTCCTACAGCGTTGACCTACCGCTGGTTGTGAAGTGCTTAAGGTACAGATTGTTCTTGCTATATTTTTAATAAAAGTTGAATTAACTGAAATGTTAGTTAATTTGCACAGTAAAGCTCTAGATTTTGAGTCCATCCTATAGAAAAAACATGATCACAACAACTCAAAGTAAACTGTACATGAGCAGCTAACATGAAGCGTTATAGTAGCTAATCCATCACATTTAGCCAGAAAAACTTTTTTTTTTTTTTAAATGTATACGTGACATGACATTCTGTAAATGCTGTTAAGTATTCATAATACGTCATTTTAAGATGTTTTTTTTTTTTTTTTTTTTTACAGATATAAGCGGCTCACATATTTGAAATGCAGTTTACAAAAGAGTAACAATAAAAATCTTCAGTTCTTTTTTTTTTTTTTTTTAACTGATCTAGAACAACTATATTAGTCAGTTTGAAGTTCGGTGCATCTCTTGGTCCCAGTTATGTTTAACAGGGTGAAACTAAGGAGATTCTCTAGTTACTGAAACAGAGTTCAGGTTGTGGATGAAATACTGGATGCATGCTATTTGTTGCTTTTTCACAGATCTGGTGATTTGAATGTGTTCCTCTTTTCTGCAACAGGTACTACGCTGGCTGGGCTGACAAGAATCATGGAAAGACCATTCCCATCGACGGAGAGTATTTTTGCTGCACCTGTCACGAGCCAGTGGGCGTGTGCGGCCAGATCATTCCAGTGAGTAAAGTGAGAGGGGCGGGACGAGGTGTCTGGTGGGCTCTGTGTATACGGTGTGGTCAGGAATATAGTTCCCCCTGTCTGATACCAGGAGCTATTAGCATGTTTGTGTTCCAAGAAAATAACAGCATGGCTTAATAACTGAATATCATAAAATCATCATTTTTAGATTTGAGCATTTAAAAATAGTCAAGGGGCATGCGCATAATAATAATAAACATTCATAGCAAGGTGTATGATTCAACTGTTCAACATTAAATCTTCGGGAAATTTTGTTTAGGAATTATGAACTGGTTATATGCAAATAAAGATAAATACAGGGTCATGGATAATTTGCACAACATTGATGTTTCACACTGTTTTTGATTCTACTTAACTGTTGATGTTACTGAGAAATCCTGTGGTTAGCAAGCGTCAAGTCACATGTCAGCTTGCATGTAACCTCCAGTTTTTGCGATACTCTGACAGTGCCGTGTGAAATATGAATTGCCCTGTATATACATTGCTGCCTTGTTGTTTCACATCAGGGAAACCTAGAAAACGGGGAATTAGTGAAGGAACCTTATACAGTAAAGTATTATAAATGTAAACATTTTTGAGCCGTGCATTAAACAAATTAATGATCAAATTGTGAAATCACAAGTACTGTATATAAATGAATGTAGGTCAGGGTAACGGAGCGGTTCAAGCTATATTGGACACAAGCTCGGGTGTAAGCAGTGAAGCTCAAAGCAAGGCCTGAAATAGCTTTTGAGTGCTGTCCAATGCGAGTGTGTGACCCAGCTGCTAATGCCTCTCTGCTTGCCTCTCCTTGCCAGTGGAACTTCCCACTGCTGATGCAGGCATGGAAGCTTGGGCCGGACCACAGGCAACACCGTGGTGATGAAGGTGGCTGAACAGACGCCTCTGATCGCTCTGTACGTGGCCAGCCTCATCAAAGAGGTGAGTCCCTGGTCTTCCCAGACACAGACGATGATGTAGCGTGCAGCCTCTGGGTTAGCCTTGGCGGCGCAACTCTGAACATGCAAATAGAGCTTTCAGTATTTTGATGCACTTCCCAAGCCAGAGTAAAGACCTTTATTCAGGTCTGATGATCTTCCCCCAGATAGAATATTGATTTTTACATTGCCAGTAGGGAAACGCTTTGGCCAATGTTGTCTAATGGGATCGGTTGTTTTACAGTGCTGCAGCCAGCAGGTGGAGATATAGATGCCAACTGTGTTTTAGATTCAATTAAAAAAGGCTTAGCTGGCCAGTGGGTGGGTGTAATGTGTTAAGTGTTCAGCAGTGAGCTGGAGATGTCAGAAGCTGTCAATATGTGTGGGTTTATTGGTACTTTATTAGACTACCTTCTACTAACCTTCTCCATGGTCCTTCAGGCAGGGTTCCCTGAGGGGGTTGTGAACATTGTTCCGGGGTATGGCCACACAGCCGGCACTGCCATTTCCTCCCACATGGACATCGACAAAGTGGCCTTCACCGGGTCCCCAGAGGTCAGTGCGCACTGCAGAATTACCTGTTGCATCAGAGGAGTTGATGTTTCAGCCTGTGTGTTGGCAGTATTATTCAGTGTGTTTCTATCCCTTTGACTGCACAGAATTAAAGGTCCTAACAAATCACAGTCTTGCCATTATTCTGATGCTGATGACTTGTCAGTGTAACAAACATTGAATGGCCCTCCACCAGCAGAGTGTAACATGGTGTTGTGTTACAGGTTGGTCAGCTGATCCAGCAGGCAGCGAGCAGGAATCTGAAGAAGGTGACCCTGGAGTTGGGGGGGAAGAGCCCCAACATCATCCTGTCAGACGCAAACTGTGAGTTTCCTTGTTTGAATGTTTCCTTCTGTGACAGCTTGTGCCTTTTATATTTGGGGAACAGAACTGGCACTAACACAATTCCCAGTGTGGTAAATCACATTGATTGTAGCAGTGATGCCTTCATCGTCAAATTATAAATCTCATATCAGAAATCAACCAGTAACAGTGAAGTATTTACCATAATTCCAGTACCCTGTGTGTAGATCCTGTGCCTAATTCCAATGCTCAAAAATCAAAACAAAGTGTAAAGAGCACACGTACCTGGTACCTTTTGTAAAATACATCATCCAGTCAACCACTCTTTCTGCAAACTTTTAAAAGCCTGAGTTTTTCCGGCCGCACTGGTTTTTAGGAGATAGTCTCACCACGACACAGCACCTGTAGGCTTACGCATTATTCATTTGATTTTGGACTGAACCGTGTCACGGCTTGGGAAGGGTTGAATAAAAGTTTTATTTTACAAAAATACATTTCCTTTTCGTTTTTAAAACTAATTACAGTCTAAATTTGTGTGATTTATTAAAAGTTAATACATTGTGTGTAGGGTGTCTCATTGTATGAGAAGTCATTCCCCACAGTTTTAACAGCCAGAACTGCTCAGCTTGTCTTTGTGGTCCTCTGACCTAAACTGCATGAGATGACATCTCTTAAACAATAAGAGACACCCTACACACGACGTATTATCTTACAGTATAATCCCTGCAGTTGCTGAGCCCTGTGTCCTATCTCCACAGTGGAAGATGCTGTGGAGCAGGCCCACTTCACTCTCTTCTTCAACCAGGGCCAGTGTTGCTGTGCTGGCTCTCGCACCTACGTGCAGGAGGACGTCTACAATGAGTTTGTGGATCGCAGCGTGGATAGAGCCAAGAAGAGGGTCGTGGGGGACCTGTTCAGCCTGCAGACAGAGCAGGGGCCGCAGGTACAGCTAGACAACGAGGGTCCAGTTACCTGTATGTAGAAATTAGTCAAAACCAAAATGAATCATCCAAAGATCATTTTCTTGTTCCCTAACTGACAATAACTACTGTGGGATTTTGTAATGAAATACCAGCCTTCACTGAAATGGATACTGGAACTGAAAATTCTCTGCAGAGAACCTGTGCGTTCTGATAAACCTCCAAATGCATACATAGCACTGTATTAGTTCTTTAACATGTGGTTATTTGCCAAAGTCAAATTCACCCCTGGCTCCTTGATGCAGGTGGATAAGGACCAGTTCAAGAAGGTCCTGGGCTACATCAGCACTGGGAAGCGCCACGGGGCCAAGCTGATGTGTGGCGGTGGAGTGGCGGCAGATCGAGGATACTTCATCCAGCCCACCATCTTCGGAGAGGTCAAAGACAACATGACCATCGCCAGGGAGGAGGTAGTACAGAGATGAAGGCATTTTTAAAAACAGTTGTCCAATTGACCTCCAGGCATAGACTATTAAAGTATTTTCATTGCAGCAGTTTCAAAAGATCAAAGTGAAGTTGGCCTTTTGCAGATCTTCGGACCGGTGATGCAGATCCTGAAGTTTAAGACACTGGAGGAGGTGATTGAACGAGGCAATGACACGCAGTACGGGCTGGCTGCTGCCGTGTTCACGAGAGACATTGACAAGGCACACTACATCTCTGCAGCACTGCGCGCCGGCACTGTCTGGTAAGAGATCCAGGGTCACACAGCTCACAGCACAGGTTAAGGACTGCTGTTAGGATGCTTCAGAATCACTTCATGAGTTACCTACCTGAATAGCGTGATGTTTTATTTATTTTTATTTTTTTACTTCACGCAAGAGAAATTGTTGCCATGTGTTTGGTGCCCAAGCTCCATTTGGTGGCTATAAGGCTTCTGGGAATGGATGAGAGCTTGGGGAATATTCCCTGGAGAACTACACTGAAGTGAAAACAGTGAGTGAGCCAGCAGGGTGGTTTATTTTGCCAAAGTTGACCTTTTTAAAACGGCGTTATGTTCGAGCGACCCTTTTTTTTTTTTTGTATTAAATGACTAAAAGTTGATACTGCAGTTTGGTACATTTTTAAATGTTATAGTAGTTACAACTGAATCCCCGGAATTGGGGATTGTAATCAGATTATATTTTTTGGCTTAAATATGAGAGGATCACAAAGATACCGCAGTTAATAAATCAATGTTTTTTTTGGTCTTTCAGGTGACAATTAAAGTCCCCCAGAAGAACTCCTAAACTAGCTGGATCTTGAAAGAAAAGATTCTGTGTGAAGAAACTGTGCTTTCATCTTTGCCTCGTCATTTTAGGTTTTCTGTTCTGGGATTTTAAAATGTTGGAGGGCCGTGAAGAATGGTTTCTAATGGTTTAATACCTTTGTGGTTCACGTCAGATATTGCGTTGCTTTTTTGTTCAATGCATAATTAATGAAAAAAAGTCTAGTAAGCGCTTCACCTTTTCAGTGCTGCTTAAATAACTTTAATATTAACCAGATTCCAAAATATGAATACACTTTTATATATAAATGTCAATATGATATTTTTTTACTGTGAAGTTTTCATTTGAGTATGTTGTATCCAGTACTGGTGGTGAAGGATCCTTATTCATTTCAGAACTCCTTAACATGTTAACCATTCAAGTAAAGCATGGTAAGTGTTTACTAAAAGCATGATAAAACCATTCAAAATAAAAATCCTACATCGACATTACATCAATCAATGCAGGGATGGACATGTGACTCGTGTTGCATAGCAGTTTCACCCATTCCCGGTTTTAATACAAGCTAGATTAGCCACAATCTTTTAGTATCAAGCTGAGGTGTGTCTTATTAAAACCAGGAATGGATCAAACTGCTATGCAATTGGATTTTTTTTTCTCCCATGCCTGCAATGTATAAATCGAGACCATAAGATTGCATAGCATCCTTCTACTTGTTTTGTGTTTTCTTTAGTGTGATTTTTCACAGGTTTATATAGTATGGGCTTCTTTTTTTTGTTTTAGTTCATCCATTCCTCCAATGGGCTGCATGTCTTCCATCACCGCCGCAGAGAAAATACACAGACAGTACCCAAATATCCAGATTAACGGTAAGGGTTTTCAGAGCAGTTTTGCATTGTTTTGAGCACTGGCGACCGCACAAAGGGTTAACAGTGGTTGTGTTTTGTAAAGCGGGTATATGATGTCTGGATGCAGGGGATCTCCTGCAGACCAGCGTGGATGAGAGGGCTATTTTGTCACCTATAAATGTATGTATGCATTCTCAGTTATTTTAAGACCTATAACTGACCACAGAGAAGAAACCACTAGGCCTGGTGGTATTATTCCACATTGCATATTATAAATGTTGCCACTGTTTTATTTAGTTTGATTTTTGGCAGAGGAAGTTTGTCATCTACATGTATTATTTCACTGACATCTCTGCAGTCTGACCTCAGTCTGTGTGTGCATGTTTTTTCTACAGTGATAGAGCCCAGTACAGCCGTGAGCACCACAACCCGGACTGGCACCCCTCCGTCCCCCTGTTGTGTGAGAGCGCCCCCTGCCCTGCGAAGTGTGGCGCTGCAGGTGAGCGAGCGCAGGAGGGCTGGCCGCTGCCAGTCTGCGCTGAGCCACGTGGGTGAGGTGGGGGGCAGGGTGCTCTGCGAGCGGAGGAAGCGATTCTCGGAGGGCAGCTGGGGCAACAGGAATGGCAGCCTGTCCTCCACCTGCCTGGCCTCCAGTCAGAGCACAGGCTGGAGAGGGACAGGGAAGAAGGCCACCAGCCAGGAAGAGCTGTCGCAGAGCAGGATGGCTGAGTGCTAATGGGGATCATCAGGCAGAGCGAGCCAGAACCGCTAATCTCAGAACTGACTGTGCTGCATGTTTCCATGGAGGGATTAGAGAAGGTGATCCTGGAGGAATGGGCACAGGTCCCATCAGAACCATTTATACACCTTGCAGAAATGTTGAATCAATGGAGTCACCTTGGTGGCTCTACACTCTATTGACATACAAAAAGAGAGACTAGAGCAAAACTGAACCGTGTTAGCAGAGCTCATTTTGTGTTTGCTCATCGCTGTTCTATACAAGATACACTTATTTAATTTTGGTCCATCTACTTAAAATGACACAGTGGGGTTTGCTTAACTAACCCTATGGGTGATGATCATATACCTACCATTGTGTTTTGTCGAAAAATATGTCTCTTGTTTTCATCCTACTTCCATTTCCGGACTGGCAGGTAAGGAAACTAATAGAATCCAATAAAATCCACACATTAGTACCCAATTGGACGTAGCAAGGCTCAATCCGAAGACTGCGCTGATCAACTGAAGAAACTTTTCCACAGCATCATTTTCAGAGGCAATCAATGATCAGTGACACGTGCATTCAGTAATTGACAGACCCAGGACTGGAAAACCCAAAAAACTGTCTAACAAGGATGATCAATACTTGAAAATAATATCCTAAGGAATAGAAAGAAGACAAGTGTTGAATTGACAACAGAACTGGCAGGTATACTGTTATACAGCTCCATATATATATATATATATATATATATATATATATATATATATATATATATATGTTTTCAGACTGTAACACATAACCCTGGACTTTGTCCTTCTACAATCTGTTCAAATTGCTGTCTGGAGATTGATTGTATGTTTTTAAAGGTACAGGGCACCAAATCTGTAATTGCGACAGTATATGAAGACATACTAAGATGCTAAGAACATTGTGCATGGTGAGGTGTGTTTTGCTTCTTTAAAATAGGCTAAAGATATTCAGTGGGCATGCGCATTGATGTGATAGCAGTGTAATTGTATTGTACCTAAAAACATAGCTATAAAAGTTGCACCTGGAAGAGACGGTCAACACAAATATATTATTTCATATTACGGTTATAGTACTTTATTTGTGTAAATAGATTTATAGTATTTTTTTTTTTTTTTTTTTTTTTTTACTGAAAAGGTTGTTAATGTTGTGGTTTTCACATAAACTTGTTTAAGGTGGTGCAAATATATTCATACCAAATATAATTTATTTAGACAACGTTTGTTTCCAGTTTAAATGCTCGTCTCATTTGTTTTTTTGTGTAGCTGCTTTGTAGTGTTTCCCCCTATCTGTTCAGCTTCCTTAGTATGTATCTATCACATTACAAATATAAAAATGGTTTAACCTAGCGTTTCGCTTCGGATTTAATTGTTTTAAACAAAATAACTAAGAAAAATGGTTTATTTTTTTGTTCGCTGAAAACAATGGAGCTAAAGGGGTCCTATCTTATGAGTCATATTAAAGACGCTGACTTGGCACTGCCTGAAAAATAAAAACTAGCTAAATGAAAAAAACAGAGCAGTTTAAGTAAATATTAATAACACAATCTGAATTAAATTGTATTAATATGTAATCAACTAAGTAGTTGTTTTTTTAGGACGGTACAATAGAATACAATGGTGTGGCAGGCGTCGAATAAGAGAGCTTCTTCGGCGTGTTTCATCCACCGGCCGGTATCTATTGCGAAAGAAATCCTTAGAAATCAGCGCCGCCTCAGAAGAAGGAGCAAAGGCGGGTTTCGAACAGATAATTGCCCTCTTCGCTTGGCCTTCATATCCGAAATGAGCCTCGGGTGCTCGGGCGTCTCCTTTTGAGTCCAGTCGGTTTTTTTTCTTCCCTGAACAAGCAGGGCCCGCTGCTTGTCCTCACTGATCTATGGCGACGTGAGCCTGCCGGTTTCCTCAGGGTCTCCCCGAGTCTGCCTATCCCTTCCCCGAGTGCTTACCTCCTGCACTCGAACCCTGGCTTTTCTCTTTGTCCACCCTCTCCTTCCCTTTCCCTGGCAGTGACGGATCTTATCCCGATTCCTGAGTATTGGCTAACACAGTCGGGCCCTAGTCGCTCTCCATGTTGATACGGCACTTACACACAGGCTGCAGTTCTTTGTCTCGTAAGCCAAGCCAGCCGTAACAGCAGCAGCAGCTCGCCTGCAAAAGACAGGATCCACACTTGACAAAAGAACATGGAATGCCACCTCTAGCCTTGGGTTGAATATTAACAAAAACAATCATTTTCTTGTGATTGACCCTCCCCCAACCTTCATTTCGTATGTGTGCACACAGTGCGAATAGAAAGTGCATCACACGGGACCACAACCAGCACAATGTCGGAGGACAAGAATGCGGAGAAGTTAGTTAAGGTAGGGTTTGAGTTTTCATATATAACACTGTAGGATCGTGGGCATACCGGGCAGTAGAAAGGGTAGATGGTAGACCGAGTCAGCTCTGAACTGTTGAACTGACGAATGACCGCTGTGGTGTTGATACAAAAGCTGACTCTCCAGTGAGCCGTCCTGCTGTCATCAGGAGCCCAATCTCAGGCTGACAAGGAACTCAAGTGACTGCTGTGTTTGTTGATTTCACAGGTGTTCATTTTTATGACAGTTCTTGTTGTGGTATTAGTTTTAATTTACTCTTTTGTTGTGAACATATTGGCAAGAAGTTTAATTGGGGGGTAAATCGCTGTCTGATTATATAGCCTCCAATTAGTGAAATACACAAGGAATGACTGACAGACACACTATAGAATGTGCATGGTATGATCTGAATCCGCTTCTTTCCTTGAAGATTGTATTCACATGCTCATCATAATTATGTTGAAGAATTAAAAGCCTATTCTTATTAATAATATGTTTCAGTTTCTGTATATTCTATTTCGCAGTTATCCCCCAAAGCTGCAATATTTACAGTATGTGGTCAATTAACATTTTTGAATCAGTACTATAATTTTATATCTATGGGCTATAATTTACTGCATTAAGAAGTACACTTCTTAATGCAGTATAAACAGAGCACCCCCTTATACCAGTATGTCTAAGGGCAATTGCTTGGGTACTTGTTATGATTTGGTAGATCACAGCGAAGCCTTTGTAGCCTACAGTAAAAGGAGAGTTGCTCTTATTCTAACTCCACTACACTGTGTTTTGCTGTGGGTGCTGTCATACACAAGCACGTCGTTAGTGGGTTAGTGCTTTTTGGAGTGCTCGGGGCGCATTGTATAGTGAATAGTGTGGGTTCACGCACTGCAGTGCCAAGCACTAGTTGACCCAGGTGACAGGTGTCTTGAGATTTAAGGTTTGTCCTGGAGGATTGCAGGCTAGTTTTTTTACACGGGACCACACAGTCCTTAATAGGAGAGAACAGGGGGGATTTAAATATCAACCCCTCACATTGAAATACTCCTCTGAGGAGTGCTGGGGTTCTGGTAAGGTAAGGCTAGTTAACCTGTCAATGACCACCATAACTGAAGTGGACTGTTTACAGACAGACAGACACAGTGTCTTGTGTGTTTGTGTTCCAGTGCAGTCTGTACCAGAAAGATATTAACAGCTTGTTTTATTACATTTTTTCGTGTGACAGGATACCTCCATCCTAGAGGAATACAATATCAACTGGACCCAGAAGCTGGGTGCTGGAATCAGTGGTCCTGTGAGGTAGGGATTTCATTTTTCTATTGAGTTGCTCTGAAGCTGCCATATTGTTCTCAGGTGACAGGCTGGCTAAAAATAATTCTGTTTCCCCCAGCCCTGGCTGTGCACTTGCTTCCTTCAGCAAGCCTGGGAATGAACTTTGGTCAAGTCTGAATGGTCATACGAAGGGTTTTGTTCTGTGTTAGCTTAGCTTTGGAACAAAAAGTTAGTTATTAAAGTACTGGTAATTGTGTCACTTTTTAATGGTTAAATACATGCTGTGTATATTTTACAAATCAAAACAAAGAAAATGTTAATAAATAAACATCTGAACAGACATTGGTTTACAACATACATATTTATAAAACTGAAATGATAGCAACACCTTTTTAACTTTTCAACAGCAATTGGTTTATTATCAGATGTGCAAAAGCAACTGAACAATGTAGATAAATAAACTTAGAAGAAATTTTACAGAAGCGCACAGCACAAGAAGTTATTAAAAAAAAAAAAATGGTATTCCTTTACCTGAGTCTAAGGCTGTTCACAGTCAATACAGATAATGAGCTTCTCCACGCCGCCTTTCTGCACAGGGCACAGCTGCCCAAAGTTAAATTTTTTATTGCACTTGCTAACCTGGCATTGGCATCTTTTGCAGCTCTCAGCAGTGTTGCCAGCTTCAGCTGTGGGTAGTTGGACTTGTTAGTCTCCCTCTGTTCGAAATGCTTCTTGCAAAGTTCCTGTGCTAACTGTAAAATATATTCTCTCCTTGGTAAATTCTTCTCCGTGCATTCTTTGTGAAGTACCCAGAGGTTGATGGCTGCTAGGTCCAATACATTGTAAAACACGTGAAAAAGCCAACGTCGGGAGCCAGCTTTTACAGAATGTTTCCGTGCCATCTGATCCAAAACATCAATTCTATATTTTCTTACGTTGTAAAACTCCACTGTCTCTGGTATTTATTTTCACTAGTCCTGATGCTAATTGACTGACAAAAACAGCACAGCTGGTAAGCAGGCGCCAGCCTTTGAAAAGGCTGATTGAAAAACAATAGACTGTCATTGATTCACTCAGACAGAGAGTAGTAAGTAATGCGGACTAGTAAATAAAAATAATAAAGTAGAATACTGTTCTATATAATCAAAATACAACTCTTTTCTGTGTGGCGGTCAATGTGACTGCTCCCGGGGCTTTTAGGTATAATGTAAGATATCTCCTTTATTTCTGCACTCCTGCATTTCATGCTTTGTGAGAATATTTAATACATACGGACAGAAAGGTACATGAACCCATATGTGTTGCATGACGGGGGAAAATTACATTTTAAAACCAAAAACCACCAAAATGACTGCCACGGGGCAAAATCAACTGTTAAAATCAACTGAATTGAAATGTAAGGGTGAGCGGTATTTACTTTCATAGCAGTTGTTTGCAATGACCACTCTTCCACGGCTTTCACTCACTGTCTGTTACGCAATTATTTTTGAGTCGTTTGCTATTTGTCTGTTTGAGAGCTGTCAACTGATCACAGGAATCACTGGCAGATGCCTAACTGCGATATCCTCTGTTAACCGATGGCCCTATTAACCGTGTGCCATTCACACATGCTGCTACCAACTGAACGGCACTGATGGAAACTGATCAATGCACATTTTATCATGGGTCTAAAACAGGAAATGCAGCTCTTGGCAGGACAGTATATTCAGCTGCAGATACAAATCAAAAAGACTGAGTATGGGATTTCACTTTCACTTTGTAAATGCTGTCACTTCACATGACTGCCTGGTTTAATCAAATAAAAGAAAAGCGAGGGATTCACAGAATTACTGTTCTGTTAAAAAGCTGAAGCGAGATCTTTTGTTGCCCTCCAAAGCCAGTTTGTATATTATACTTGCAGTACTGCATTTTGGTGTTTCAGACACATTGATGTACCTGGCATTGTTACTTTATAATGCCCTATGTTAATAAAACAACTACAATGTAGTATAACTACTCCCTCTGAAATGCAATATTTTTACATATCCATTGGACACCTGGAACCAATAAGATATGACATGATCTACTGTATTCCATTTATGTACTGTGGATTTTATAATGAATTCTGCTTTGCCACTGAACCGCAACGATTTAAGGAACAAACCCATGAATTTGCAGTCCACTCACACTGGCTTTTTCTTTCCAGAGTGTGTGTGAAGAAGTCGACGCAAGAGCGCTTCGCACTGAAGATCCTTATCGACCGTCCGAAAGCCCGGAATGAGGTGTGATTATTAATCCATCATTAATCCATTGCCATGTGTGGACTATATCACGTCTCTGAAATGTGTAAACCGTTACACTGCAAGAGAATCGCTTAGGTTATCTGATGTTTTTATTGAGTTTTTAGTTTAAAGTGTCTGACAAAACCAGACCTAGTTGGCTATCTGGTTTGTGTTCATTTCCTAAAGGTATTGTCAGCTCATTAGCTCCCTTAAGCTTTCTTGCCTTTCAAACTAATCAGGCATTATCCTCCTGTACAGACAGCTGATATTTTCCGTAGCCTTTATGTAAACATTTTAAAAACAGGATACTGCATCTTTTACTGCAGCATGCTGTGTTGTTTATACAGTAATATTCACTCATCTCTTACTTTCTTTGAGTTTAGGTTTGAGCCCTGAACTTAAATATATTTTGCCATACATATACTTGATAATCCTTGACTATTAAAACAGGGTTTATAATGAAGTCTGCAAGTGTAAATGAGGAGCTTGGGGAATAGTGTTGCTGTTGTGTAATACCCCTTTAGGAGAGTTGGCTGATTTGTCAGGAATGTTCTGTGGTAAGCGTAACCTTGGCTACTCAGCCACGCTCGGGGACAGCCAGGGTCAGGGGAGGCCATATTCAGTTCTGTAGTAATCGGAGCATAATCTTGACAGTTTAGTATTGAATGCTAGTCTGATTTTGCCTTGAGCTTATAAAATATTAGTAATATGTTGCACATTTTGGCAACAGATCACTGTCATGTGAATTAAGTCTGTTTGGTGGACACTGCAAAATTGGCATTGTACAGAATAACAGATTCTGTGCTACACAGCTTTCAGTGCTATTGTATCATCTGAATAACCTTTGAAAGAACATAATGCCAGGTCCCTGTTGCTGTAATGACTGCTTTTACAAATGTGCTCAGCAGACAGGAGTATGACTCAAAACTATATGTAGTAAAGATAGTAACCCTGTTGTTATTTGTTCCCTGTCTCATCCGCAGGTTCGACTCCATATGATGTGTGTAGGTCACCCCAACATCGTTCAGATTATAGAAGTCTATGCTAACAGTGTACAGTTCCCACATGAATCCAGTCCCAGGTAAAACACAAGTCACTTTACAATTAGCACAATCGGGGGTTGATAATAACATGCCCAACCTATATACCAGGGTAGGTAACCTTGGCACTTCCAGTCCAGGATGTGTTTAAATATTGACTTGAAGCAATTCAGTCCCTGACCACTTAACCATTTAATGGTGCACAGTCACCTACTCCTCGGGTATATACGCAATTGTGTATTGGTTTGAGCCATTCCAGGCTTTACTTTAAGCCTGCTCAGTGTAAGTAGTTAGGCTCAGAATAAAATCTGGAATGGATAAAACTTGATATGTATCCAGGTTACTATGGTAAGCACAAGCATATCCATCCACATGTCCTAAATTTGCACTTATCTTGAGATCTTCAGGTGCTTATAAGAGTCAGGCTTGTGGGAGTATATCTAAAACCCAAAGACTTCCTTAGAAAACAGTGTGTGCAGGGCTTTCAAGTGGTGCATCCGGTAAAGGCACTCTGCCCAGAGTGCAGGAAGCGCCATATAGCTTGGACATTGCTGGTTCGAATCCAAGCTATTCCACGGCCGACCGTGGACGGGAGGTTCCAGGGAGTGGCACACAATTGACCAAGTGCTGCCCGGGCGGGGTATGGGTTAGTTCGGTTGGGGAGTCCTTTCCTCACCCCACACCAGCGACCCCTGTGGCTGGTCGGGTACCTGCAGGCTGGCCTGTATGCAGTTCAGAACTACGTGGTCCTCTGACACTGTAAGTTGGGGATATGGCTGCACGGAGGGCTTGCATAGTGGAAAAAAGCGGACGGCTATCGGCGTTCGTCTTTATCTCTAGTTCGGGGGTTGCAGTGGTGAGCCAAGTTGAATAATAGCTGGACATTCCAAAAATTGGGAGAAAAATTGGAAAATTAATTAAAATAATTGTTAAAAAAAAAAAGACAACAGTGTGCCACCAAAGTTAATGTATGCTGTCCTGCTGTCCGAATCCAACCCCCTATTTGCTGACCGCTCATCTCCTGTGCACCACTCTCAGGGCACGGCTGCTGATTGTCATGGAGATGATGGAGGGAGGTGAGCTCTTCCACAGAATCAGCCAGCACCGGCACTTCACTGAGAAAATGGCCAGCCAAGTAACAAAGCAGGTGGGGGAAGCTGCGGGCAGGCACGCGCACACACACACACACATCAGATCTTCCCAAAGGGAGTGTCTGCACAAACATCTGTGTGCTAAGGAATATAAATAATGACCATCTGTATACTTTGGGATAATGATGGCACATGTTAGCGCTGACACTAGAGAAAGCCTGTGCAGTAGAGTGTTTTAGACGCTTTTGATTTAAATATTGTATTGTCTAGTTTAAAATCAAGACAATCTCTGTACAATCTTTGTCAGGAGAAATTGGGTCCCAAGCAGTCTTAGAAACAATCAGGCTCCTATAGACTGTTGATAACAGAGCCTAGGCAGGACGTCTTGTCCCCGTTCCAGGTCTTAAGATTTGAGGGTGTTTTATTAAAAGCGTCTTTGTGTCCTGTGTGCTTCTTCAGCTTACAGTGACATACAGTGAGCACTAATATGATTGTCTGCAGGTCAGCACCTGATTTGATGCTTTTTTTAAATATAATGTGTAAAAGTGCGACTGTGCAGATTGAGATAGCCGGAGAGTTGTTGATTGCGACCTGCTGTGTGTTGTGTGTGCAGATCGCTCAGGCTCTCCAGCACTGTCACTCCCTGAACATCGCTCACAGAGATCTGAAGCCAGAGAACCTGCTCTTCAAAGACAACTCACTGGTGAGTCCCAGGCAGCCACTCTTCTGTTTCCTTCTGTTCTCAAGAACCTTCACTGTTAGTGTTGTAGAAGCAGTTAATGCGATACTGCACACTATATAGAGCAGTGATCCTTCCTATCAACGTGTTGAAAGCCACATTAGTAACTGCTAAATAGCTGGCTGCCACAGGCCAATACAATATTCATTATTCATGAAATGTTTTTAAAAAAAAAACTGTTTTTCTCACATTTGTATTTAAAAAGTTCCTGAATATTGCCTCAAACTGCTTCTTTCATATGGATCACTTATTCTTTAAATTTGTAGGTTTGTTTAATGGGTTTGCAAACTACCTAGTTTCTAGTTGACCTGAATATAGCAGGGAGGTCCACCATCGTTCCCCTGCTGTGGAGTTTAGAACTGATTCGCTACTTAACATTTCTGTCTCCTTCACTTACACGTTCCCGCAGTGTCCTTTTCAACATCAGCGGGATTGCCAAGTGTTCTTTGCCATCATTAAACAAACTGTATTTTTCACAAGAGCTCATTGAAGCACAGGGATAAGTTTTGAGCTGAAAGTCCTTTTCACAGGTTTTGTCTAAAGCATCGCCCCTTGTATTACAAATCTGAAGGTGCACGTTCCGCACTGTCACGGACGAATGAATGCGCACACACCAGAATCCACCCTTGTGTGATAATCTTGTGATGACTGTTTGCTTTTTGTATTTGTCTTAAAGCAGTGTTTTTCCACCCTGGTCCACAAGTACCCTCAACATTTAATGGCACCTTCCACTTTTATCCCGGCCAGAATGTAGTGTGAGTCAATGGGGACAAACATTGCTCGGATATCATCAGACTCTGGTTAATATCCCTCATATTTCCACCTCACTTTATATTACATTAAAACATAAAAGCACGAGGTAGGTTTTTAATTAAGTTGCTGCACACTATTAAAATCAGACCCTTTTAAGCGATGTTAGAAGGGTTTCCCTGTACTTCATTCATATACTTAATTCATCCCAGTAACTCTGTGCTGGATCGTTTGAGTGCTGTCTTTTTTCTCTTTTCCAGGACGCCCCTGTTAAGCTCTGTGATTTTGGATTTGCCAAAATTGACCAAGGTGACTTGATGACTCCCCAGTTCACTCCTTATTATGTAGCACCTCAGGTAAGTGTAGTAGAGCCCAGCCCTCTCCCTGCACTGCTGAGAGATTTCATCATCTTTCACATATTGACACAGAGACAAAATTCTCAGTTATTTATTCCAAAGTGATTTTTTTTTCAGTTCTAAAACTAAAAAGAAACAACATAAGACATATTAAACTGATAAACTTCTTGTTTATTTCTAGTTTGGGAATTTTATTGGATGTATTTTCCCTTCTTGAATAAATAGTGCTAAGTACGATATGGTGTATAGTTTTGAGGATCTAGCCCAGAATGTGTATGTACTTCAGTGACAATGCAGTGGGAGGCATTCAGACATGTTGTCTGTGAGCTCAGTTTGAACTGCAGTCGCCTCTTGCACAGTAGTATCTAAAATGGACTTTACTCCCATTGAGACTTCATGAGTGACTGGTTCTCTCATTGCTGCAGGTACTGGAAGCTCAGAGGAGACACCAGAAAGAGAAATCTGGAATAATACCTACCTCACCAACTCCTTACACATACAACAAGGTGAGCAGGCTGCACAATGTGGAACAAGACAAAAACTGCAAACTCTATAAGATTTAGCAAGAAGTTGTGTTGCTGTCTTTGTATGCATTCCTCTTTGTCTCTCCAAAACTCACTGAATCAAGTAATCTGTTTGCAACATTTTGGGACTATACAGTATTGAATGTTAAACATAATGTGCAACTTTTACGAAACTAAGTAGACAAACTTTAGAGCTGTTGTGCACCGATTCTATTTTAATCTTTGTTTATTCAGTATATCGTAGAAAGATCTCTTAATGAAACAGGAATGCACCCGGTCGTGAATCTGGTGGCTGCTCACTGTGGCTCAGTCCTGTCCTCATTTCCCTGGTTTGATTGTCTGTTGGTCAGAGCTGTGACTTGTGGTCGCTGGGTGTGATCATCTACGTAATGCTGTGCGGATACCCACCGTTCTACTCCAAGCACCACAGCCGCACCATCCCCAAGGACATGCGCAAGAAGATCATGACCGGGAGCTTTGAATTCCCCGAGGACGAGTGGAGCCAGATCTCTGAGATGGCCAAGGACATTGTGAGAAAGTGAGTGACCCCCAGCCCACCTCGTGCCAGTGCTTAAAGATGTACTAACAGTGACAACTACTATTGCGGGGGGCATTGGAATAAGTACATGCTGTAATACGCAGGCTCAGTAGTTGCTGTATTGTCTCCCCAGGCTGCTGAAAGTGAAGCCAGAGGAGAGGCTCACTATTGAGGGGGTGCTGGATCACCCTTGGCTTAACTGCACAGAGGCCCTGGACAATGTGCTGCCTTCCGCACAGATGATGATGGACAAGGTGAGTCAGCTCTGCTTATGGCAATCTACAACGACTCACAAAAAATAATTCAAACACCCCTGCTGGATTGTGGTGCCCGGGGTGTGCTGGCACATTGGGTTCCCTTTTGAAATTAATGCAAATTGGTTTTAATAAGCAAGACATCCCAAAAGTGCAGTGGTTCTCAATATTGTGCATGCAGTACCAGCAGTGCAGATTGATCCTGTCCTGATTTTGTTATAAGAAGAGTTTAATAAGATGCACCTGAGCTTATTACTTGTACACTGTGGCTAATCAAGCTCGTAGTAAAACCTGCAATTGGTGAAACCGCTGTACAACAGGAGTCTTATTTCCGTCCTTGGGGTGCAATATGACTTCTATTGCACAGCAGTTTGAGCCAGCTCAGGAATCACTGAAAGCTTACCTAGAATTGATCTTAAAATTACCAAGTCCCGTATTTCTCCCTGTGTCAGTATCAGCGTGATCTTTAACACAGAGTTGTTCTCTTCTTGCAGGCAGTAGTTGCTGGTATTCAGCAAGCCCACGCGGAACAGCTCGCTAACATGAGGATCCAGGATTTGAACGTCAGCCTCAAGCCCCTCAACTCTGTCAATAACCCCATTCTAAGGAAACGAAAACTACTGGGGTGAGCACAGAATGGTCAGCAAGAAAAAGGACTGCTATCAGATCTTAATACCACAGGCGACTGGAGTATAAGCATCCCTATAGAGTTCACAACTTTTTGCTGATCTGTTCATCTGCTTGTGATCTGTTGCCCTTCCTAGCTCTCAGAACTTACTGTGTTTTTTCGTATAGTTCTAGTCTCTAAGCATTTCTTATGGGATTATGTTTCTCCAATATTGAGTTATTTTGACTATGAGCTGCTTTGAGATTGTCTGGAGAATCCTAAATGCTGGAACAGCCTTCCTCATCCTGCGAGCTGCAGACAAGCTGAAAGCAAGGTACAAACAGGCTTATATGCCAATGAGAACTCAACAATGCACAGGATGGTACTATAAACCAGGAGGTGCTATTGACATGGTGTTCTTGGGTGCTCCTTGTTTTTAGAAGTTCACCTCTATTTGTTTTCTATCACAGCACGAAACCCAAGAGTGGGTTTTTCTTCCACGACCCAGAGAATGGGACGGAAGACTCGAACGTAGCTTTGGAGAAGCTGCGAGATGTGATTGCACAGTGCATCCTTCCCCAGGCTGGTAAGACTGCAGCTCATTAACATAGTGGCAGGAATGAATCCATTATGAAGGAACAAATGAATGGATAACCCCTCCATTATTCAAACAGTCATACATACATTCTGAAGTAAAACAAATGAACGTCTTTGCGAATGTCATGATCCATTAGCCAAAATGATTGCCTACTGAAAACACCTACTGTAACACTGTCAATAGGGGAGCACCACAGTGATTTAGCATGATAAGCCTGCAAGTTTCCTTTTGCTTATCCCCACTCGGGCCCCCCTTGTAACATATAGCAGGCCACTCACTCAGCGCCTGAACCCCTCATTCCCTTGTACGTCTATTTGACTAAAGGTTTTCAAGATTGCCAAGACCTGTGTATTTGTTCATTACAGTTTTTAAATGAATAGAAGTGTATTTGACGTGTTGAAGTAGGCTTGTTGCCAAAAAGATTTAGTGGCCAGCTAAGGTGTTTTATTTCTTATTTTGCTTTGACTGGGGGGCACAAGTTTATCAAGTAAAACTCAATTTCAGCTTTATAGTTACAAGTCATTCACATCACTGATAAGTAGGTTCATGCTTTTCGAGCCATAAAACCATTAACCTACTTGTGAGCCAACAAGCCAAGCTTACTGAAATCAACAAGCCAAGCTTACTGGGCTTACTGAAATCAACAAGACAAGCTTACTGAAATCAGCAAGTCACGCTTACTGGGCTTACTGAAATCAGCAAGACAAGCTTACTGAAATCAACAAGACAAGCTTACTGAAATCAGCAAGACAAGCTTACTGAAATCAACAAGCCAAGCTTACTGAAATCAACAAGCCAAGCTTACTGGGCTTACCGAAATCAGCAAGCCAAGCTTACCGAAATCAGCAAGCCAAGCTTACCGAAATCAACAAGACAAGCTTACTGAAATCAACAAGCCAAGCTTACTGGGCTTACTGAAATCAACAAGCCAAGCTTCTTGGGCTTACTGAAATCAACAAGCCAAGCTTACTGAAATCAGCAAGCCAAGCTTACTGAAATCAGCAAGCCAAGCTTACTGGGCTTACTGAAATCAACAAGCCAAGCTTACTGAAATCAACAAGCCAAGCTTACTGGGCTTACTGAAATCAACAAGCCAAGCTTACTGGGCTTACTGAAATCAACAAGCCAAGCTTACTGAAATCAACAAGCCAAGCTTACTGGGCTTACTGAAATCAACAAGCCAAGCTTACTGAAATCAGCAAGCCAAGCTTACTGAAATCAACAAGCCAAGCTTACTGGGCTTACTGAAATCAGCAAGCCAAGCTTACTGGGCTTACTGAAATCAGCAAGCCAAGCTTACTGGGCTTACTGAAATCAACAAGCCAAGCTTACTGGGCTTACTGAAATCAACAAGCCAAGCTTATTGGGCTTACTGAAATCAACAAGCCAAGCTTACTGGGCTTACTGAAATCAGCAAGCCAGGCTTACTGAAATCAGCAAGCCAAGCTTACTGAAATCAACAAGCCAAGCTTACTGAAATCAACAGGCCAAGCTTACTGAAATCAACAAGCCAAGCTTATTGGGCTTACTGAAATCAGCAAGCCAAGCTTACTGAAATCAACAAGCCAAGCTTACTGGGCTTACTGAAATCAACAAGCCAAGCTTACTGAAATCAGAAAGCCAGGCTTACTGGGTTTACTGAAATCAAGAAGCCAAGCTTACTGGGCTTACTGAAATCAGCAAGCCAAGCTTACTGACATCAACAAGCCAAGCTTACTGAAATCACACCTTGGATGCCCTGCCAAGTTCATCCTATCCATGCTGTGTTGACTTCCGGTCTGTTTGCGTTGCAGGAGAGAATGAGGATGAGAAGCTGAACGAGGTTGTGCACGAGGCGTGGAGGTACAACAAGGACTGCAAGCTGTTGAGGGATGCACTGCAGAGCCTCAGCTGGAACGGTATGGACACCGCTGTAGTATCACTCTGTAACATAAGCAGGGGCCTCCCTACAGCCAAAAACACCTTAAACAGGTTTAAACAACACATTTTCAGGGCTAGAAACTCCAGCCTTGCACCCAGTTCTGGGTTTCCAAACTACCATCAGTTAAGCATATTATTTAACCCCTGTTAAACATATTATTTCTTAGACAATCCACAGATGCAGACGAGAAGAGTGATCAGTTCAGAGCAGTTTTAGCAGTGGCCTGATTGTTCAAACTCCTGGCACCTGTTTATTTCAATAGTATACCTGAATAAGGGTTTTCTGAAACCCAGGACTTGTGTATGTATGTGTATGTAATTGTGTAATGCAAAGACAATGTATATATACATGTATGCAAAAAGTTGACTTTTCCTGTGAAGCACTTTGGGATCAATGTTTTGAAAGGCGCTTTAAAGATCTGAATTGCATCACATTGTATATTTACCACTGAAACATTTGAATTCTCGTTGCAGGGCGTGCCTTCTCAGACAAAGTGGATCGCTTGAAACTGGCAGAAATAGTTAAACAAGTCATTGAAGAAAAAACAACCTTGCAGGACTCTCAGTAGCAAGTGCTGTACTTATTATTTTATTTTTTTATTTTTTATGGTTTATGATAACTGTTCTTAAATAACTGTAAATAGTCATTTTTATGTAAATGAAGTACAGGACTTAATGATGCATTTCTCATGAATTTGCACGCAATTGCTGTGCAGCTGTAGATTAAAAAAAAAAGATTTGTTGATACTGTAATATTTTTAAATACAGCTGAGTACATTGCAAAAGAAAAAGCATATAATTTCATTTGCAGAAAAGAAAACTAAATTCTAGACCCTTTGGCATGGATGCTGTAACTTCTTACAGTCTGTAGTTGAAGCAGTCTGCTCTAGTGCTGCTTTTTTATGTTAAAAAAGCTCAGTTTTTTAAAATGATGATTATTTAAAAGGTTCAGTACTTTGAGAATATCATTTCCAGCCTTACCCCTTAATAAAAAGGAGAATGTCAGGTTCCCACCTCCACATTTTGGGTCCTTCATTCTAAGTTTATTTCTGCGGCAAAGCAAAACAAATCACCCAGAACAGTGAAACCTCTCTACTAGGCCTGCCAACTGGACTGAGTGATGGTCTTAATAGAGATCTGGTGTTACTAGGGGTCATCTTCTCTCCAAATTCAAATGTGGTGCTTGTATCAAGCTGTTAATGGTAACGGGCATTAACAGTTAGGTTCAGAATTAAGTGAAAACCGTAACTTATTTGTTTTTATTACTTCTGAAACACATGTTTGTGCTAAAGCAAAACTAAAGCGCTCAACCAATCACCAGGACTTAGAATGCCCATAAGTGGTTCTAAATATATTTCTATAATTTGTATGAGATTATTTTATGGTCTGTGTACCTGTACCTTTTTTATATTCTTCTCAATGAAGACGATATGTATGTGTCTATATTTTGCGTTTTTAACTAGGTAGGGTAGTAGCTATGACACTGCTAAAAAAACAACAGATCTAAGAATGAACTTGGAATGAAGAACTACAAAGCTTGAATGAGTCCTTAAAGAGCTACAAGTTTGACATACTGGCATGTTGATGTTGTCTCATGTCATATAGCTGGTGTTAGTTATTCATCATTTTGTGGCCACATGTATTCTCTTATATATTCTACTACACTTCTCCTGTGCAGAGAGGGAATGCATTTGGAACTCTCATCAAGTAGCAGGCTGGAACAGGAATTCTCTCTCGCTTCCTGCAGATTTGTTTCCAGGTTCCTTCAGGGTTAAATTGGAAACAAAGCATTGTGTAAAAAGAATAATACACAGATGTTGAAAGAAATGCATGAAAGCATTTGGACATGCTGCGTTATCTTCAATGGGCCTGTGCCAGGCACCCATACTTAAAATGTGAAGTTTTGAATTGAAATGTTGAATATTTATTGATGAAACAGAACATTTCATCCTAGAATCAGTGGTACTGTAGTTTAGATTCAGAATTACATGCAAACCCTTAACAATGAAAACGGTTAAGGTTTTGTGCAGGTAAACTGCTTTGTCCAGGGGGGGGGGGGGGGGGGGTTAATCGCTCTTTAAACCATCCAGTGTAGAATTCGTCTTGTCTGTGAAACTCAGCAAAATAGGAGCCTGCTGTTAATACCAGTCTTCTGGTGCTGTTTGAGTCACGTGTTTTTTTTCTTTCCAGACAGACTGTACAGGCACATTTCTCTTCTGTGTGCTGGTGTTGATGAACTGTGTGAGAAAACCGATCTCGTCACAAACAACTAGCCTAGCTGTGCAAGGGTTCACCTGTTTCAGCGGCGTATTAACTCTGGTCACAGCCGTCCATCTCGTGCAGTTTCAGGGAAGTGATGAGCAAGTTATTACCGTCAGCGTTGGTATGAGAATTAAAAACAGACATGCCCATGATCTTGGAGCACCTCATGGTCCGTGTCATTCAAGCAAGTTAATATTTATGCGTGGTGGACCGAATACAGTGACACTCATTTGGTGTTCTTAAATTGAGACTGTCAAACATGGTTTAGTTTGTGACAGAATTGGGAGCTGAAAAACAAACAAGCCAAAATGTGTTTTTATGCAGCAGAGGTGCTCAGTTTTAAAAACACAGGTAACTGTGATTGTTCTGCCTGTAACCAGTTGTATTACATTTCCCCCCACTAAGAATCCTCTCACATCGTGTTGATACAGTAGGGGCTGGTTGGAACAAAGGGCTGGTTGTCACAGTGATTGCGAGTGTAAAGAATCAAGTGAATTGACCAGGCAAAAGAGCTAAGGTCAGCATCACGCGTGCCTGTCTATTGCGTTGGCCTGAAGTCAGTCAAAACGGCCTGCTTAAAAGACACAATAGAGGCCTGTTCTCATCATTAAACTGGAACAGTTCCGCTAATGCATTTCAGCTTTAAAGTGTGGACTCTTATTAAGGGCTAGGTGCTTCAACTCCACTAACTGGGTGTCTTTTCAAACATTGGAACCAATCTTGCTTCCTCTTTAAAACTGTCAGGTGCTGAATTCAAAGAGGAAATAAAACACACTGCTGCAACAGTATTTTTCAATAAGTGGAGCACAAAAAAATCACTTTCTCTTTAAGAGAGAAACGCAATTCCCTTTAAGATTGCAATACACAATGTAAAAAAAAAAAAATTCAAATGCCTTTTCAAGTTCAAGTAGTGGGGTTTCAGAACAAATCTAGCATTCCACGTCCCCATGTGTTGCTACAACTGTTTAAGTAACGTACCTGTAATTTTTCTTTTCATTAATATCCTGACAACTTTTTACACTCATAACTTTAAAGTCTGTTTTAAAGCTCTTTTCAAAATGTCCGCTCTAGTGCACTGATAGTGTAAGGATTATTGTCCACATTCATACTGGTAACACAGTGATAATGATCCATGATGTGGTACGGAACAGAAAAGCCAGAGTACTTGTTGTGTTGGCGGCTGTGTGGTCCAGACACGGGCTTATAACCAGGCGGTCCCTGGTTCAAATCACTGCTCAGCCACTGACTCGCTGTGTGACCCTGAACAAGTCACTTAACCTCCTTGTGCTCCGTCTTTTGGGTGAGACGTTGTTGTAAGTGACTCTGCAGCTGATGCGTAGTTCACACACCCTAGTCTTGTATCTTTTAAAGTGCTTTGTGATGGTGGTCCACTATGAAAGGCGCTAAATAAAAAATTGTTATGTTTATTTTTTAATCGCTCTTCCTGCAGTGACTTAGAGGGCAGATCTCAAACCACAGTGCACTAGAGCGGACATATCGAAAAGAGCTTTGAAGCAGACTTTAAAATTAGAAGTGTAAAAAGTTGTCAGGGTGTTAAAGGGGAGTATAATTTGGCTGAATATTTGGTTTTTCTGCCTGTGTGTAAAAATTATTAATATTCTGTGGTTTGCTGTAAACATAATAGCAGCTGAGATGAGGAACTGTTTTGCCCTTGAATCGTATTACTGAAATTATCTGGTGGTAGCAAACTGGAAAATCAGGCTCATCACCTGTAGTGACTCCCTTTATATTCTGGCTTGGACATTTCAATGTGGTCGTATCAAACTAGTTGGACTATAGTTTGCATTGAACTTTTGTCTGGTGCGTTCAGTACGACTTTAAGAAATTGCCTTCTGAAAGATGCAACCATGGAGGGAAAAACTGCTCAAAGCAAATTTAGCATGGGCGTGATTGCTGGCATCTTCGCAACTTATTTTAGCAATACCGCTCGTCGCAATAAAACAGGACTGAGTGCAGCACAAGTTGATTCCTCTCCTAGACAGCAGGGAGGATCTCCCAAAGCAGAACAGAGTGAGGACTTGCCTTCCCAAGTTTTTAACCAAGCAGATGTGCTGTTCCCTGGCTTTACAGATGCACTGCAATATTCCACTGTTGGTTTTGATTATGTATTTATTTATTATGCAATGGGCATCAGTTGTCATGTTTAAAAGCTACAGTATTTGGACAGAACTTTATTTTAAGCAGCACTAATTACACGTAATAAATAGAAATGCTGTGTTCTCTGATCGCACTCTGTGTATTAGCATATGCACTAATTGTAAAAAAAAATCCGTCTTTAGTTGACAAACGACAGCGGATTAAATGAGTATTCCTAGGATTTTGTATTGTACATCGAAATCGTGCATATATTAATACACAGGCAGTACTGTGTAAATACATCACAGTAGTGATATCGATGTACTTACAAATGCAGGATCACTAAAGGAGGCGTTTGCTTTAGTTTGTCAGGTCTCATTTCAGTTCATTTGAACTTCCCAGCCAGCACTGGATGAGGGCACTAGCTGAAACGTTTGTCTGTTTGTTTGTTTCTTGGTTTGAACTAGCCTTGATAGCCCTACTGATGTTGTGCCAGTGTAGTACAGTTAATGCTTCCAGCTGAGCCAGGTGTTTGAATGAAGAGCAAGACCTCTCTGTGCCTCAGAAACCCCCTTATCTTCCCTCTGGCAGAAGAGGGGCTGTTCTGAAGAAAATTGCAGTAATAAACGTGATCCTCTAGCTTATGTTGGGCTCCAGAAAATGCAGGTAAGGGAAACTGGTGTTGGGTAGAAATCTCAGGTATGAAAGTGAACGCCTTTGTTTTGGGTCAGTGGTGGGAAGTCTACCTGTTGGAAGCAGACGGTGTAAATTCCAAATGCGGGTTCACAATCTATTTTGGCTCAGAGTAAGGCTGTAAACCAACTGCCTTCACAAAAAAAAAACAGTACACTGAAATATACTGGGTAAAGCCCTTGTTACACTATAATACCAACACTAAACATTTTATTCATGCATGGTGTTTTTCGTCAGCCTTTAAAAATAAAAAGGTTTTTGATCAAAGCCCCTCCACCCTCTCGCAATAATACCCATCAGCCCCCTTGCACTTCATGCCTGTTACCTGGAAGGTATCTTGGTGCCTCTTCAGGTTGTGGAATGAACTGCAAGACCATATAAGTAACAAAGCATCTGTCACTCAAAACAATTAATCCTAAATTCTGAGATCAAACGGGAGGAATTGAAGAAGCCACTGGCTGAAACATTACTGGTCTAATGCAGTTACTTTCTTACACGAGTTCATTAGAGTAATCCATAGGAAAGACATTATTATTATTATTATTATTATTATTATTATTATTATTATTATTATTATTATTATTTAACATATAAATAAGTATGTACTGTATGCTAAAGATCTTGCATTGATTTTTACATTTTCTCAGTGTCATGACAATGTACAGTATAGTGATATATTGTACCACTGTACATTAATACTGTGTGTGGAAATTAAACATTTGAAATAAATACAGAACTCAAATATAAATTCACCTAGCGTACCTTATTTTGTGTACATACACCCAGTCTGTTTGTTTAAACTGTAACTTCTGACCAGTGCTCTGATTGTAAGGTTTTCTTTTTTGTTTTTTTTTTTTTTTTTTTTTACTCTGGTACTTTTTGAGGATGTGATAAGGGAGGTTGACTCACAGATACTGCAAGTCTTAGCACTGGGTTTTTTCTATAACAAGCAAAATGTTGATGTTTAAAAAGCTTCAGATTCATAATGTAAGCGCTCCTGCATGTTCATTGGTTGTATCATGCTAGTTCTGTAATGTTAGCACTACAAATAGTGCAAACTTCCCTTCTAAAAGTTTACTAACACTAAATGTGCCTGGTACTTTTGCAGTTTCCACAAGCTTTCCCCATGTTTACACTACTATGTTGTTTTTTTTTTTTTAAGTATACTTTACCATACCTCTCTGGGCTTTACAATGCTCATCTATGCTTTAGCATGTTTTCACTAGGCTTTGTTGTACTTTGTTATGCGTTATACTAGGGTATACTGTCATAAGGGTGGGCACAATGGTAAATCCTTTGTGAGTACAGTCATATTCAGAACAGCCCAGTGTGTTACAAGTTTGTCATTAGGGGGATAATGTTTCATACTCTTTCATGTATTGCACTTCTATACTTTCTATTCAATAGGAATCTGTAAGCACCACTTAGTTAAATTTAGCAGTGAAATCCTGTTCATGAAAACTTTATTTTACAATATTTACAATATTTAAATTCAGGATTAAAATGTAATTAGTTATCAGTGTATATACAATGATTTTACACAACTATATGTTGATTTTGTAGAGATATAGATATACTCCAGACATGTAGTAGTAATAATAATAATAATAATAATAATAATATACAAATTCAGTACCCAGTTAGTGTCTGGCTAAACGGTAAAGATGTTTTACTTTACTGTGACCACCAGATGGCAGTTGTGCTTGCAACTACTGCAGGTCTAAATTTGGCTGCTGATTTTCAGTTCATGTGATCAGGTAAGGGAAATATTTTTATACCATGGAAACCACCTGCAGGTGGTGACAGAACAGAAATACCAACATCCATTTGACTGGCACAGGAACTGGATATGATAAACAGGACTGTATGAATCGCATAGAAAAATACAATTTACCAGTTTCCCACTGGAAATATCTGAATTGTTCAAATATTGTTCAACATTTTTCATATTGTACTTTTAAGTTGCAGGTACACGTCATAAAGACTTTAATTGGTATAAGAGAAGCATGAATGTGACCTTGCAGTGATTTATTTTATGTTATTTATGTGACCATGCTTCTCTGTGATTTATGTTTCTTAATCCTGTACAGATACGCTTCGAGCGCCAGCCCATATAAAAAGGTTGTAATGCTGTCAAAAATGCAAAATGACGACTTTCCCAGCTTATTGTGAATGACATCACCCAGAACCTCGACGGTAATAGTGACCTTGCATTCGCTGCACCCTGCCTGGTATTGGGCTTGGTCATGCGTTGTTTTTCTCTTATTTTAACCTCGACGGTAATAGTGACCTTGCATTCGCTGCACCCTGCCTGGTATTGGGCTTGGTCATGCGTTGTTTTTCTCTTATTTTAACAGGGTGTTTTAAGTGTGTTTTTCATATAAACCAGGCTATTAAATGCATTCATAAACTGGAGACAGATGGGGATGCTTTACGTAGGCATCAAATGCCTAAGTCTAAAAAACTGACTCTTTTTTTTTTTTTTTTTTTTTTTTTTTACCTTCCCATACTAATAACATGGTAAACAAACAATGTGTAATCATGTAAAGATCACCAAGGATCATCATTTTAAATGTTAAGTAGCATGATCTAGCCCATACATGTGCTGGATAATGATTTAGTTATACTGAAGGGGCAGTTTTCTTGTGTCTGTCCTCCACCAGTGCTGTGAAACTGTAGAACAAGAAAGCCAATCGAAAACAGATTTGAGAGCAAAAATACAGCACTTAACCCATTAACATCCAACTGATTTAAAACACTGCAATTATCAAACCCATGCTAGTGTACAGCAATAAAACCCCATCGTTCTACAGAGCTTTCTGCATGAACCTCCTGTGACAACTTTCATACAGGTTAATACAGTGCAATATTCATTTGTAATAGAGGGTGTTTCATGTGCCACATTCTGATGTGCTACAGGGATGGAAATCAGACTCCTATTGCATAGAAGTTTCACCCATTCCAGGTTTTACTACCAGCTTGATTAGCCACCGTGAATAATTAACAAGCTCAGGATTGTTCTATTAAACTCCTAGTAAAACCAGCAATGGATCAAACTGCTATGTAACGGGTCTTATTCCATCCCGGTGCTATATATAAGGACTATGAGAATAAAACCAACCAAGTTATGCTTTTTAGCAGAGTTAAATATCTAAAACAAATGACAGTTTTCAGTACTGCACCATGGAAAAAACAAGTCACCATGACTTACACCCACAGCAATAGCCACGTCCATCCAGACCACAGAGTAAACAACTCCATGTGCCACAGCAGCGAGGTCATTTCAGGGTCAATAGGAATGATTCACCCATGGTTCTTCTAAACACATCCACTGCAATCAAATCTGTGGTTTTCAAACAATGATGATGCATGACTGTGAAAGTAAAAAGGTCCAGTCTTTAGCAGTATAGCTGAAGGCGGGGGAATTCTAAGCACGTGGACTCCGTATAGAAATTCCAAATTCCATTGTTGCATGAATATGGCTAGAATAGACACGGAACTCCCCTTTCATATAAACCTATTGATTTACAGGAGTGTTACACGTCAGAGATTGTTAAAAGTGAATTTATCAATATCTTATGTACTGTTGATGGTGTAGTTTGTAGTGTTATAGCTCTTTGGTTAGTTTTTTGATTTGCTTCCATAAGCTCAATCATACCCTGCTGCTGCAGTTAGTGTCAAGAGCCGGAGCAGAAAGCTTCTAGAAGAGATGAGGTACAGAGAATGACAACTAGGCTGAGCCTTGATGGGCTGAACAGCCTCTTCTCATTCCCAAACACTTCTAATCTTACACAGATGAAGCAGAAACACTTGTCTGCCTTACCGATTCAATGTTTTGAAGTTATAGGTAGAACTAAACAAACTATTCAGAAAACAAAGCCCCCGAAACATGGAGGCTAAACTATGGAAGAATATAGCAAGCGTTCACTCGAGATCATAATCTGGGGTAGAACTGAACAAGGACGTAGATGCTGCACCACCTTTAACTGTACTGGCAGTAGCGACACACGTCCCCTGAGGGTCTCTGCCAGTCTGTTTTTGTTGCTGGAGCCTTGGGGAGTATAAGCTAGGTGGGAAGGCTGCTGTTGACTCGGAGAGTTAGCAGTTAGCTGGGTGTGGTCTGAGGGGTGAGGTAAACATACACAGAGTAAGACAATAGCAGGTCAAGTTTAACGGCAAGAGAGTTTGAATACAGCAGCTGAAAGCTGGAGCTGAGGGTCAAGTCTTTCAAAGGGAAATTGCATACCAATAGACCCAGCTCTATCCATGAAAGCATGAGCATGCAAGAATAAATACAGGCTTTAAAAGACTAAGACTATGCTTCAGTATTTTGTGCTAAAGGTTGTTTTTTTTTTGGGGGGGGGGGGGGGGGGGGGTTGCATTTACCAAAGACAACTATTATTTTATCTTTTGTATTTATTTTTATATATAGCATCTTTCATGGCAAGCCATCCCAAAGCGCTCTATAAAACAAGGAAAAAAAAAATTAACTAACTAAAAAATACTAACAATTAAAACAGAAAATGTCCATCTTCCATAAGCTTTGAAAAAAAGTGTAATTTTTTAATAAAGACTTAAATTCCTGCAGAGGATCAATGTTTCTGAGGCAGGGAATTCCAGAGGGAGGGAGTAGAAGAACTCCAAACCCCCCCCCCCCCCCCCCCCCCCCCCCCCCAGAGTGACACAGCTGAATAAGAGAATGGTCAGTATAATTAAACTTGAAGGGCGTAGTCTAGGCATATAGGGATACAGCAATTCAGATAAATATATAGGCCCTATTCCTCAAACAGCCTTATAAACCAAGAGTAAGATCTTCAATGTAATATGAAACTTGACAGGCATCCAATGCAAATTTTCCAAAACAGGTAGAATATGCTCAGTGCTTTTAGTACCAGTCAATATTCATGCAGCTGCATTTTGACCAGTTGTAACCGATTCACCAGGTGAGAAGGGAGCCTAATCAACTATGATCTTCTACCTTCACTACAGTATCCCAGAGCAGCTGGGGACACATCTTCGGTGAAATTGTTTCTGGCATTTTCAAGACCAAAGCCCTGCTTCTGCTTTTAATCAATTCCTGGCTGCTCATAAAATGCCTGGCAAACCAACTAACCATTCAAATCTGCCCCAGAGGCATAAATCTGTTTCACAACAGGAAGGCATGAGATCACAGAGGTTTGCTGGTTGAAAGAATTGTGTTTTATTTCCCAGCTAGTCAGTCTTCCAGCACAGTGTTGTGAAAGTGCATCTAAAACATGCCATTGAAAAATGTTTGAAGGCAGTGGAAAGATTGTTGTCCATTTAAGCAGGGATGCAGATTCCCAGCAACACTGCACACTGTGAATGTAGGTCACAGGCATTGTGTATGTATTGAACATTTTTGACCTATATTTTGAGAACCATGTCTTCAAGTGAAACTTGATCATTTCTACATTTGTACATGTATATTATGAGTCTAGTTTTACACTATTAAAAGGCATACTTCACCCCCAGATCAAGACTGACCCAAATTCACAAAATTAAGGTGGAATATTATCTATAATTGAGAAACAGCACTAAATATATTTATTTATTTAGTTATTTACTGTGGTAAACTATTATAAAGGAAGCTTACACAGAAATGATCTGCTTGTGTGTTGAGAAGAAAAGAACCTTTGTTTTGTTAGATATGCAATGCTTATATTACAGTTCAAGCCATAATTCTAGTGCAGGGGTGGCCAACCCTGGTCCTGCAGAACCTCAGGGTGTCCTGGTTTTTGCTTTACCCCAGCCTTTTAATGATGTAATTGACTTAATGTCTGGGCTTAACTGGTCAGAATTAATGTTTGTTCCAGGTATTTAGCGATTGATGATTTAGAGCTACCTATAAAACCTGCAAATTGAAACGTTTGGTGGAGGAGAAACTGAAGACAAAGTGGGGGTGCTTTTGACTCCCTGTCTAGCGTCTTGGCCACACAGCTCAGCCTTTAAAGGATTCACAAACTGCAACACCTCCCCAGCCAGAACTGACAATGAAACACAAATATGGGGAAGGCATTTGTTTTTACAAGGGATGTTAAAAATATATAGTTCCCTCCTAAACACTGCGCTGGATTAAAAGAGGAACAATGATATCCCTTTATCTCAAAATAAATAAACACAATCCAAGCACATGAACATTATTCTCAAATCTTTTTAATCCTGCTTTACAAGAAATACTCAAAAATCAGAGACACACTGCAAAATCCAGGTTAAGAACTACATACAGTCTGACCGTACTTACTAATATTTAGTACATGCATGTAGCACACGCTTCTGTGATTGGGAGGATGGAACTCTATACATTAACGTATATTTAATTATTTTTTTTTGATCGTATGATTTTGTTGTAAGTACTTGACTTACATATTGCAAAAACAGTAGGTAGTGTACCTGCATGCTGTATCCAAACTCAGTTACCTTTTCCAGTTATAATATTTAATAATAACAACATATTATTAACAATAATATTAAAACAGCAAGAGGTTTATTTTGCATTAAAAAAGACAAGAAAAAATAATGTCAATGCATACAAAGTAATGTACATAGAAAACTGCAATTCCTTCAACGGAATCGTCTGTACTGTGGAGTATTGGGGGAAAAGACATCACAGCCCCAATGCAGAATGATTCACCGCTCATGAACTGACAGTGATAACAACTCGGGACACCACGGGACGAAGCTCAAGTGCTGTTTAATGCAGAAGGCTGCGACAGGAAGTATTAGGAAGTGATACTGCTGTGTTTTCCTGTGTGATCCCATTTATGTAACTTACAAAGCAAGCTGTCCTTCAAGACATTTGATGGTGGATGGTAGCGTGGTCTTAATGTCATTTTTTCAGAGACATGTTTAATAGCTAGCTTTCCCGTTCAGTTCTTCGGGGATCAAACACAAAGTACCAAATCCACTAAGCATTTACTTAATTCTAAAGTTTGCTCAATTCTTGTAACACCAAAAAAAACATGCATCCTTACAGCACTGTTCAAAAAATAACCCAGTAATAAAACAATACAAGCAAAACAAATACGGTGTACGTGAGAGCTTGTAAAATAACACCTTGGGTTTAGCAACGTTAACATTGTATTTTACAATAAACTGGTGCAAATGCTCAGTTAATCTAACCCAAAATGCAGGGGGAGCCTTTCAGGGGTACAGAATCACCCTTAAACAGGACATTTTGTCCACCTTTTTGCACTTATGTCATTGGAATGATGCTGAAGATTCCAGAATCTGTGCATCATCACTGATCACTACTGACCCTCATTGGGTAAACGTGGGCCACAATACCTAGCCTGTTGTCTGGGAGGTGCCTGTGCTGATGGAGTGCCGAGAGGCATAGCATTTCTTCTGGGAGCGCAGTAATGGGGTCTGGGTGTCGACATCCCGGGACGTCTTATTCTTCATGAAGCGGATCATGTGCTGCGTGAAGCCGTACACGAAGCAGTTCAGGATGCCCTGTGAGGCCGAGGTGAACGCCTGTACAGAACAGAGATTGCACTTGAAACGTTATACAGGACATGCTGGCAGTATTTTTAAATGAGCCCAGGCCGCAGTGCACAGGTGCGGCCGTGGAGGGAAACTATTTCCCCAGTATGAAAGTGCTGGAAATGACTCGGATAAAAACAGCTATCCTATTTCAGACTTTTTAAAAAGATCCTGTAGTTCTGCCTTAGAAAGAACCTGCAACCATGAATTATTGAAACATGGAGGGAGGTGTAGAACCGAGTGAGTCGGGGGTCTTACCTGAAGGATGTAGAGGGACACATAGAACTTCTCCTGGCCAGTCGGGTTAAACAGCTTCACTGTCTCAAGAACAACAGCTAAATAAAGACAAGAAACAACATTTAAAAATGGGACACTCGCTTTAGTGCTCACATACATGAGAAAAGCAACTGTTTTATAGTTTCTTTGACTGAACTACCTAGGAATCATGCTGTAGCTTAAATGCTTAGAGGCTATTCCGAAGGATTCATTTTGAAATACTAGCTTTGGGAAACTTTTCACGAAACTAAGTGGGTGACCGCGATCTAGCAGCATGTGAAATGTTGCCTTGGTTCTGCACTGCAGAGTGTTGTGTTTAGTTTTGGAGCTGCTCCAGCTCGTGCCCCTGGCTGTGCTTGTTACAGCTCACCTGGCCCCCAGCAGCAGAAGAAGGCGGTGGGGTAGAGGATGACCCTGCGCTCAATCACACTGATGTTCACCCACTGCTGGTCTCCCAGAAACCCGCTGGAGTTCACAAAGCGCTTGTACAGCGAGCGCGCTTTCACCAGCAAAACCTGAGTGAGAACAAGCACATTTCAAATAGTAACCATTCTAATAATAATAACAGCAGCAAGTCATCACATCACCTTTGGAAGCTAACTTGCAACTTCACTGGGAGTGTAGATCTCACACTCCAGATTTCAATGACAAAACATTCCAAACACCACTATATAAACCGATTAAGCGTGTTAATAACATGGTGTTTGTAGAATTAATTCAATGTAGATGTAATCATGGTACCTCTTTTATTCTTTAGAAAATGCATTGTTAAAAATATTTCAGAAAAAATAAACTAGCTTAGAAGTACAAATCAAAAGATTGTGTGGCTCAAGAGCAAGTATTTTCTGTGATATCCCACTTGCTACAACAAAGAGATTCTCTTCACTAGGCTCACTGGATAAACTGTAAAATCTAAACCATGGAGGAGTTATGGTAGGATTTACACAGAAGCCTCAGGTGGCACTGCTATCCGCACAGACTGTTCAGCTTCCACACTGCTGGCACAGATGGTGTTGCATGTTTAGATGTTTTGCCTTTCATATGGGGCCCATGTCATACTTTTTGCAGAGTGGTCACGAATTGCTATTTGTTAACACCAGGCACTACTGCAGCAAGATCCAGGAAAGAAAGGCTTAATAGCCAAGCCTTGAGAACAATCAGTGTGCTGGGCGTTGCCGTGTGGAGCCACGGCTGACACTGTCTGCTCTCTGCATACAGTAGCAGCAGCCAGATGTTTAAGAAATGTGAACAAAGGCCCCTTGACTTTTACAATGCCTCCTGTGCTCCACACGTTTGTTGGAACACACTTAAAATTGCGACTACCACCTTATAAAGCGAAACTGGTCACACTTCAGTTTAAGGACTTACATATACATGTCTTATTAATGGTTTCTCATGATTATTAACCAGTTTATTACAATATTTCAGTGACACATGTGGCAAGCTTTATGTATAAAGTAATTATACAGTTATCAAGCAAGGAGGACAGATAAAAAGAAACTAAACTAAATAAAAGCAGATAAGAAAAAGACTGGGGGACACTAGCAGGAAAATAAAATTCCCCTGAGTTGCATCGCTAAACAAATACCATTTTATTTATAGGGGAGTGACTCATAAAATACATTACTTTAGGCATAAATAGACTGTAGAGGTTTCCAGCTTATTGGCACTAATTTACACCCTGTGAAAAGGAAGCACTGGCAGTTGTGGGAATAACACTACAGTTACCCTAACAATAAAGTTATAAAAGCAGCAGGAGCCTCTTCCATTCTCAGGTCAGTGATGATGGGTTGATAATGACACTTGTTGATGCCAAGCCTTGTTTCCTCTAAGACGGGGGCGTGCTGTGGCACCATTTCATTACATTGTAACGTGAAACGGAGGAACAATGCTGTCATTATGAACACCAGTGGAAGTGGGTCAAGGGCTTGGCAGCTCAGTGATAGGTAAACACGGAGCCAACATCTCAGCTAATGGTGTTACCATTATTATAACTCATGTTGTTAACTCCATTTCAATAACCCACATTGATAAAAGCTGCAGCGTCCCACAATCACTGGGTTATTGAGGTGCACTGGAGTGGTTCTGTGTGGTAAGCTCCCAGCATGCATAGCAATGCCAGGATTAAGCGAGAGGATGCCCCTGAGGTGAAACCAGCAGCAGATCTGAAAAGTGCTGAAGCTCTTCTTACCACGATGCCTGTGAACGTGCAGAAGAAAGTCAGCAGGAAGACACCAATGCCATAGTAATGCATGGCATGGCAGACCTTTGTGTCACTTTCATTGTAGCCTGTGTCCGGCTCCAGGGTCCCAGTGTGCATCAGAAGACATCTGCACAAGAAGGAAGAAGAGCACAGTGCATTATTAGAACATGAACATTCAAGACCTGATCCCTAGCCTTACCAAGCTGGAGCTACTCTGCAGCCTCCCTGAATATGTTAATAATCAGGTGCCTGCCTGCTCTTGGTAAAGGCAAACTGTTTACTTTTTGTGCTTCATTGAATTTGACAAGCTGGCAATTAGAGGTTCAAAGTCGATGTAATAGAATCTCATAACTAATCCTTATGCATGAATTACTATCAAAATCACATAAGTGGTTCTAAAGATTTAACCTTCAATGGCTCAGTTGTGAAAGTGGATATAGAGGGAAAGTCCTACGAAGACCTACTTGTAGGGCTGACTGAAGTTCTGGTAGCACTTTGCAACATTCCCACCCCAAAACACTGGAGCCATTAGGAGAACAGGGATCACACTGCAAGAATGACAAGACAGAGAGAGGGGGTCTGTAACTGGACTGGGACAGAGAGGAGAGGGGAGAGGGGGTCTGTAACTGGACTGGAACAGAGAGGGGAGAGGGGGGGGTCTGTAACTGGACTGGGACAGAGAGGAGAGGGGAGAGGGGGTCTGTAACTGGACTGGAACAGAGAGGGGAGAGGGGGAGGAGATGAGGAGAGCATAGGAGGAAGAAAGTGGGAGAGAAGGAAGAAAGAGGAATGGAGAATGGAAAACAAACAGTTGTGAAGAGAAAAGAAGAGCGAGAGAACAGAAAGAAAAAAGAAAGAAAATTGAAATGTTTATTTTACCCTGATAAAATTGTCATGATCCTGCTGATTCGATACGCATGGTTTGAACCCTGAAACACATCGACACAAATCATCAGGACAAAAAATAAAATTTAAAGAATGAACAGCTGCTTATCAAGTGCAGTTCAAGGACCCTCCCTGCTCATTACAGGACAGTGTATATAATGCTCACCACTTGAGAGAAGCCATTCACTGTCCTGTTGTACTTTTCCTTTAAATCCGTGTACAGGACCCAGGTGTAGTTTATAGTGTAGAAGAAGGAAGATACATAGAATATCTGGAAAGGGAAAGAAGAATTACTCAGGAGTATGTCAATTTAATACAGTTCGATGTGAACACAATCCTGGGATTTACCAAATACACTGTATTCTACCTAAAACACTGGCTATAGGAAACCGTAAATACAGGTATAGTAGATATGAGACAGCACCCCTGTAGAACGCTTTAGGGTCCTTATGCACTGGCCACGTCTGTCTGCAAATTATCACAGACTCCTAGCATTGCATTTGGATGTGATCCGAGACCCTGTTGACTTTCTACTTATTATTATAACCCATTGTATATTTTGTTCATTATACAAATGCCCTTTTCTTTTGTAAACATTTGCTTTAATTGTTGATCTCTATGTAATATTCCAACACAGTTTCATATTCGACACAAACAAACTCTTCATATTCATATTGTATTTACAATCTGCAGTTAATTAGTGGCCTGTGCTGAGGTCGGTCAGCTAGTTCAGTTTTCACCCCTATTTTGGCTCGGCCTATGTTTTTGACACGCCCTGAATGGAAAAACCCTGTTTGACTGCATCAGGGCTTTGCTAGGCACACACACACATTGTGTAAACAGATCAAAGAAACAAACAATGCATTGACTGCAGTTCCGTGATAGTATAGTTATAGTGTGAAACCCAGACTGTTTAAACAATCATTATCCTGAAACATACTGTACAGTTAGTTCCTTATCGCAACCTGAACACGACTTCAAACTAACAGCAGGAACAGGAGGTGTCTCTTATTTATCTGTACAGGCTGTAACATTGTCTTGTAGACGTGTCTAATTGATAATATAATATGCTTTGTAATAAACACACATTGTGCATGTACATTTCTGAAGTTCGGCTTGACATCTGTATGTCTGGGCTTGCTAGACAGGAGTCCAGGATTCCAGCTGCATTCCTGGGCAGGTTTATGAACAACACTTTCCTTACAGGTGTGTCAAGAACATGAACAGGTCACAATGATCTCCAACCACAGCACATGATAAGAAAACTGACGCGCAAAATACAGCTCTTAGTAACTTCGGTGTTCTGAAGATTAAGGACCAGGCTTGGGGTCTCCCGTTGGGAAATGATTTAGTACCAGTGTAGTACATTCCTGATATGGTACCATGGTATTCCAATGGGTTACCAGAAAGGATGTACTGGTTCCTACCATTGTGATACAATTGTGGTACCATTCTACACTACTGTAGCTGCTTCCATTGCATTTCTGCTCCATGGAGGCTCCTTTGGCAAGGGCTAGTATTAGCATTGTGTCTTTAAAAAACCGCTAACAATCCCCAGCTACCACCAGCACGAAAACATTTTTTTTTATATAAGCGTAAAGGCACTAAAGTGCAAGGTGTACATTGGATTGGTCTTCAAAGGTTTGACAGAAACAGACAGATTGAATACAGTGAGATTCCTAGACAGCTGATTTGACTTAAAAACAAAGAGAACTCCACCCCTCATTACAGTCTTGTTTGCCGTCATTAATACAAGTTACTGTCTGTGAAACCCTGAAGGCTGTGTGGGTACAGCAGGGCAACAAAAGAACTGGAACGAATTCGGAGGTGAAAATGCAATTACAGCCTGTTAATGAGGGAACTACAGGAGTCTCCATTCGACCTGCCCTATAACTCATAGAGGAATTGAGGAACATTTTCCCTTTCTCTTAATATATCCTTGACTTCTGTAGGTTTGACTCAGGCCAGTGTGGTGAATGTGGGGGTTAGCTCTATGCAGATGGGAGTGGGAAGTGTTAAGTAAACAGGTTTGTGTGGCCTCACCTGCAATGGCTTGTGTAACATGACTGTGTTTATTTACACAATGCTACTGGAAATCTCTACACAGGTAATAAGGAGACTCCTGTTGCTTTTTGTGTTCGCTGAATAAGAAAGTAGCTTTTAACTGTGGTCTAATCACAAAATAAAACCAATGACCACCACAACATTGCAGACCCATCAAATCTCTTTCTATACAATAGGAAAACTAACAGGTAAACTGAGGTAAAAAAAACACCCACGGTGTGTAGCACATCATTAATAAAGAAAACACTGACAGCAACAGTCACATGAAATATAGGTGAAGTTTTCCACAGCAACACCTAGTGGAGGAGATGGTAATGAACGGCAGAAGGCACCAGAATAGTAATGAGCAGTTGAGAATGTGAGAGAGAGGAAAGCAAATACAACAGATTAAATGAATACAGCTAAACCTGTTCATGAAGAAGGGCCTGATTAACAGTGAGATTCATAGACAGCTGATTTGACTTGAAAATATTGCAATGACAGAATAACCCTGCATGTCAATTCTGCGAGATCAGGAAGAATAGGCTTGGTTTGTCACACACATCAATACAGTTTGAAACACCAAGAATTTATTAAAAAAAAAAAAAAAAAACAACAACAAAAAAAAAACATACTTGCAATGATTTGTTCAACAGGGCATACAAATGCTTGCTGCACAAATACTGTAATATCCAAACCAAGTCACAGGTTATGAAACTGTCCTGGGTAACCCTCAGAAGAGCTACTGTGCCCTCAGGCCAGTATAAACAGGATGCAGTGTGTGTGTGTGTGTGTCTAAGCGAGCGAGCGAGCGAGTGCGTGCGAACGGCCCGAGATACAATGCCAAGGCCAAGGTCAAGTCTGCTTTGTGGCTGTAAGACACCGCACTTCATCTGGCAAAAAAGAAAGTGCAGGACAACAAGGGCTTTAAAAAAGAATACGGGTATGAAAAACAAACATTGGAAGTCAAAATGCTTACAGTACAAAAACATATTTATAAAAAAGAAGCCAAGCTAAACAGAAAGTTTCGAGAAAGACAATCCTTCTGGTTGGTTCTTTAACTTTGAGCACTTTTAACAAATCTTTAACTTAAAGATCAAAGATCAGCATTGTTGTTTCCTTTCCCAAAAGAAATCAAGATGTGCCTTTCCCTGCTCTGGTTCTCACTGCTAACGTGTTCCCAATTAATTCCTGATTCATTCCACTCTCCTGCCTCTCTTTCTGTTCAACGGTTTGGGCATCTCCTCTCTCTTTTCAATGGAGGAGCCTGTCAGCCTGATCTTTCCATCTCACCGCTTGCCCCTCTGGCTTGCTAGCATGCCATCACCGCTGTCAGCTGGCACGTTGTGCTTGGTGGGTGCCTCCCCCGCACATGAGTTCCCCTGGGAACAGGGCGCCCCTCTCAGTCCCATCAGCACCAGTGGGCCAGTGATGACCTCATCCCAGCTCCTCAGCGCCTCATGGAGAGGGCCTGAATCGTTTGTGTACGGCTGCCTTAGGCGAGACTGAATGGGTCAGATCTACTGAGCCTTTGCTTGAATAACAGTTTCCTCTAGTTTCTCTCTTATAAGTCCGAGGTTGGTTAGCATTTCCTGGGACATTCTCTGCTGATTGATCTTACTCTTGAGTCAAAGACGTCAATGCTGACCAGTTGCCTGAATGGTTCATGCCTGTTTTTGATTAAATCTTTTTAAGTTCCCTTTCTCATAATTTTGTGTTGTGCCTTGGGATGGCTTTGTAAAAAGAAATTCATAAATCAAAAGTTGTTGTTTTATTATTGTGAAAAAACTAGTACACGCTGACAGACACACACATACAATAATTTTCAAATACAAGCCACACTTTATGATATAATAGTGAAAGTAGAGGGGCATCAAAGCCTTTTGTATTTTAGTTTTATTTCATCAAAGTACTCCTTTAGTTGTAGGACATTTTTTTTAACAGCACACACACACACACACACACACACACACACACACACACACACACACACACACCACACACACACCACACACACACACACACACACACACACAAGTTGGGGCCAATCTAAATAATTGAGCTTCAACTGTACTGCCATTAAACATTGCTGCTAGGCTACTCCAAGTAATCATTAACCCCAGCGATATAACTGCCTTTTCAATACTTCAGATAATCACAAACAGCCATCAATCCATTCTCATAGCGTACAGGACTTAATTTGATATTTCAGAGTGAGGTGCTTCTTAAGGAGAGTGAAACTCAACTTGGGGCTCTTGCTATGACTGGGAGCCTCTCAAAGTCCTGGCAGCTGTCATGTGTTTGTGTTTCCCTGCACAGCTTTGAAATAATTACACAGTATGCAAGTTGATGGAATGCTGAAGTCCAAGTCCAAGAATAGTTTTAAGTACTCATTGTAAAGTACAGAAATGCTGAACCATAAACTAGCCCATGGCAAAACCAGCTTCTTATGCAACCTGATTTTTTTTCCCCTGTGTTTATCTTCTGCTTAAGTTATCAATCTATCTATCTATCTTTACATTTTGAAGTTAAACTATAAGACTCTAAAGGGGTATTTATTTCAACCCTAATGAACACTTTTTCTTAAAGTAGAAAAACACATGTTAATTTAAGAAAGAACTAAACAAATGGATTTACTGTGGCCATGTTCCCAAAAACTAGAGTAGACCCAAGCACAGATAAACGATGCCGGCTCTCTCCACAATAAGACGCGCCGCTCGGGTCACAGCGGCAAGGCACTCTATTAACTAACAGAACGAATGTCTTTTTTAACATATGCTTGCTTTACCTATCTAAACGTTTATTTGTGTTCAGTGTTTAGATACGTGTTTTGAAGTGATGTGCCTCATTAGGGAATCACTTTGTAATTTCAGGGGTCACAGTGGCTGAACATGTCTTCACAGAGTCCTATACCACAGCGTACGATGTGGCCAAAATGGGATATTCATAAATGAACTTAAACTAAATGGCGTGTAACTATTTATTTTAAAGAGCCTACACTAGGCACAATTCAAAACATGAAATGTAATTTACTTGAGATAAATAGCTCACCTATGAACTATACAAAGCATAAAAGAGCATAATGAAAATCACAAATGGACAATTAGTTTATCTATTCCCTTCACTACCAATTTCCCCATGTTCATTGACAAGCTATTAAACCGGTAACCGGTGTTTAATGCATGCCTCTGTAGCATTTTCCCTCACAGAGTGCATTTCCTTTTTGTAAAGTCACATGAAAATGCGTGCAGAATGTTGATCAATTCAATCACCCAAACTTTGAAATGCATCTTCAACCAAATGGCCCTGAGCACAGATGAAAGGTTACGTACTTGTCCTATGGATTGCAGGTTATAGCAGGCGACGTTCTGACTGCCCAGAGGTTCTCTGTACAACACAGCTCCAACCAGCCAGCTGACCCCCAGCAGCAGGTCAGTGAAGCTCAGGTAGAAGAGGGGCCGGATCTGCAGAGGACAAGAGCATTGCTGCTTAGAGCACTGCAGCGCCAGGCAGGTAGATGAGCCCAACCTGAAAAACAGCTGCCATCTTTAAAACAAACTCGTCTATATAAGAGTGTATAACTTTAGGAGTGCCCCCACGCCATCTACTAACCAAACAGATTCTTAATAAACCAAAAGGTTCGAGGCCAAATGAATCATCCATGTCATGTGCCATAATCATCAATAAAAAGATCACTCTTCTCAAATTCTGCGTCTGGTTTCCTGAACTCCTGAAATATGCTGTGCCACACATGAGTGTTGCGTTTATTGTACAGATAGAATCCCTGGCATGTATTCTGTGAAAAAAGCTGCATCTCCCTGCTACAAGCGTATTTCAGCCACCAAGAGCAAGGCACGGATGTGACAAAATTCTATTTAGGGATAATAGTTATCGGTTGGCAGGTGCTTCCCTATCTAAGAGCGCACAAATCCCTGATACATTAGCAATGCAATGATTCCATGGGCCAGTCTTTGCTGCAGATTTCCTTCTGCTTCTCAGAAGGAATTCAAAGTGTTAATCACTGAGAGCCGCTCGTATATCCCTCCAGATCAATGTAAACACCTCGCAGACTCATCATGTCAAATCACGGTCCTGCGCTGCTGTGGTTATGGCAAGTCTTCCTGTATTTATTGTCCTTAATCTAGACTTTTGTTTTGAATTGTGGCCTGAAACTGTTTTTCAGTGTCAGGTGTGCAAACCTTTGCCTATTTAGCTATCTGCCTCGAGATTAACAAACGCAGCTGATTGGTTAGAACCCCTATATCTAAAGTCACCTGATGGGCACGGTGTGTGTGTGTGTGTGAGTGTGTGTGTGTGTGTGTGTGTGTGTGTGTGTGAGTGTTTAACTGCTTTTCTATACTTCCATACCTGAGGACAATAGGGGTAAAATACAGTAAGTTCTTATAGTTATTTGTATGTGTATATATATATACATATCCTTTGTTTGAATTTGGGAGATAGGGGAACTAGCGTATTGTTCAACTGACAGTAGGAGGAGGATAATGAACTCCATCAATCGCTCAGTTGGGCGTGTATTTACTTGTGCAGTGTTTGAAACGATGCCTGTGCATGTAAGCCTGCAGGGTCCAATAATTACAAATGGATTAGCATGCTTTGCATGTCCTGTTACACTGCTGGCTGTGTTCCGTTAGTGTGTTGATTGCCTCAGAGGCTCACTCTGAGTTTAAACTTTGCTGTTTCCATCCCTATCATCCGGATTCCCATTTTATAAAGAGCGATGCCTTGTTAATGAACTGTGTCCAGTGTCATGCAATCGTTCCTCAGTGATCTCCTCCTCAAATTCCTTCAGAAGATAAGTCATCCCTTTTGATATTGTTTCTCAGGAAACATCGCTCGCTGTGAATGTGTGGGTACGGAAGCACCTGCCAACCAAGCACCTACCTGCTAGTAGGTAGTTTTTTAGTAGTTTAGTAGTTTTTTTTTTTTTTTCGAATATTCTTCCAAAATGTATTAATTCTGATCTCAGATCTCTTGACCACTATGAGCTGACACAGGGAGATGCAGCTTTTATATAGTACAGCGCACATGCCAGGGATGTCTTTTGTATAATAAATATGAGGGACAGACTCTGCCTCTTCATATACTTGGCTTTCATCTACTACATTTTTTTAAATTATTTTTAACTTACCTCTGGAGTCTTGATTAAATTCTGGAATGCAGCATAAGTAATGATAGAGCCTGAACCTAAGATACTAAAGAAGAGAACAAACAGTTATCATTCCTCATTGTAAGAAGAAATAAAGAGAATTCTATTGTGAAACACAGAACAGCATTTGGCTGTTAAACTGGACATTTACCTTAAAATAGCCATGATAAACTGGATCCATCGTACAGCAGCATAGACCTTAAACAGAGGGGAAAAAACCTGTTTTATTCACAATGGTTCACCATACAAGCTAACTGCAGCCTCCTAATTAGAAGCTCTGCTTTCCGATGGAACTTTGTCAAATTCCATTAACAGTCTTCGTGTTCAAACTCCCAAATTCTCAGCAGCACTATACATCAGGACAATGAAGACACAATATACTTCAAGCTCATGAAGCTGCCAATCTAGTGCGTCTTCCCAGGGGATCTAAAGGGGCTTTGTGTTCGTATGTTTGACATACCTTTTAATCACTACTTTTTTGACCAGTATTGTGTCACAGACCAGGGACATAACACAGGTCATTAAGCATTGTGTTTTCTGCTTTGAGTCACCACACATTTTCTCATGACACTTTCCCCATGCTTAATAAATCCTTTTTAATTTTATAAGAGCATCAATGTATTCCTTATTTATGAAAAAAAAAGCTCAGTTTTTTCCACAAACAGCAAATGTTTTTTGTTTGTTTGTACTGTTCTGCTTAAAAAAACTATAATTTGGGAGCCATGATAAAGATACACTGAACTCCAGTAGTGCTCAACTGAATGCAAAATCTTATTATGGGATCATGCCTCATACTTATTTTGTAACTTTATTTTTTTTTTGGACTTGAAGATTTTTGCCAGGGTTCTCCTGGATAATACTGGCTCACACTCCAGTCACGTGTTCAGTGAAATAAAAATAAAAAAAATAAATAAAAGAAAACCTTAAATCGATTCTGATCGCATGGCTTACTGTTTTGTAACATCAGAAAAACTGGACTTTAAACTGTGAATGAATTGCTTTATCAATAGCAAGCTCGTGTTTAACTTTGAACAAACTGTGTTGTTCTTAAGGAGAATTTTACATAAATAATAACTCTCGAATACCTGTTCGAGTTTGTTTGTTGTACTTGCTGGTTCCAAACATTTGTATATTGCTTTTTTGTCAGACAGCATTGACTATGCATCTATTTATTAATTATGTTGAATTTGAGTAATTACATACACTCGCAAACGCTTTCAGGGTGGGATACGAACCAGATAAGCGACCGTGAGCAGTTTCTCTGCAGTGTGCGTTTGAGTTTTCACCAGGGGAGACAGTCCAACAGACGCCAGACAAGAGCTGCGTGTGTACGCTTTGAAGTGTCGGAATACTGCGCTAACATTACAGCGACCTGCCCCGCTTTAAAACTAAGAGAGAGACTCTCAATCTCCTGTACAGTTCCAGTATACACAAGTACTGCAGAAGTTTCAGCATGCTGTTACATAGCAAAACCACAGTTTGTGTGAACTGTAAGTTTACAATATGTATGCATTATTATAATTTAAAAAAATTGTAAGATAATGAATTAATAAGCTATTAGAAATAAATACGTTAAACGTACAGATATCAACATATAAAGTATTGTAACGTAATATCAGAACGGTTCTCAACATAACCATTTTGTGTGAGAACAGCAGGCAGTCAACGACGCGCCACAAGAGGCTTGTTTTGCATAAACTACCACAAGAGATTATTCGAAGCACTAAATACCTCACATGGGTCCCCAACAGCACTCACCAGGGTTAATCCACTAAGCAGTATCAAAAAGTCATAATAAAGACTGTATGCACATTTCATTATTAGTAAATAGATAACTCACCCCAGTCCAGTCGTGTTCCAAGCCTGTTAAATTTGAAATCTGAATCTCAATCTGGAGCCCTTCGTTAAAGCGTGGAAAACGTTGCATTGTTTCAAGTTTATTTACTATGTTCCAATATACGAAAAATGCCACCGCGGTGTGTTAACTTGAAAACGTGTAATTCCTAATGTTGTATAACTATTATTCCTCCAGTAGCTTTTTTGTTTTCAATCAGTTTTAATGTCGAGTACAGAATGAAGAACGTGTTTATAATATATTGCATTTATAACCCCCCTTTGTTTTAGCGTTAATGCAGGTATCCGTTTAAAGAGTGGGGGTGTTTTTTTACATGCTCACGTATTGTACGCTGGCGAGAAGCATGCTGCAGTTGCCTTGCACTAGTGTTCTTCCCTTTATATATCCTGTGTCATTCTTCTGCTCTGACACGTCTAGACACAGATCACGTGAATTTAAAGGACAAAAAACACCCGTCCGAATTTTACACAGGTAATAACACTGACAAAGGAAATACAACACGTCAGAAGAAATGATGTACTGTACCGTACTGTACAGCAAGGCTTTTAATAGGGCGAGGAAGCTGGCTGTGTTTTTGTGTGATAGTTGCAAGTTTATAGGATTTGGAATTGTATCATCGCACGCAGAAAGAAAACAGACTGCATGTATTGCGTTTCTTATATTCATACATGACTTTTTGTTTGACCTAAATTAATAGCATAATTAATAATTATTTTGAATGTATTTATTAAAGCAACGTTTTCAACTCCTTGGTGGAAACACATTTCACTATGAAAGGGAATTTACAAATTTGTAAATTATGTTTGATTGAGGGGAATGCCTGTAAAAAATAAAATCTCTTACTTTTTCTGTAAGACATTTAAACAATTCAAACGGTACTTGTGATACACCTTCGGTTTTTTTTTTTTTTTTTTTTTTTTTTTACATTTTTAGAAATTTTAAAACAGTTCGTGTGAACCAAAATGAGGCCAAAATCAATACAAGCAATATAACAGAGAGGAAAGGGCTGGTAAAATAGACGAGTTTTATTGTCACATTACATCTGTGCACCACGTGGATAGTGTAACTACGGTAAATTGGTATTCAAACGTGATTAAACTCAATAGTGCTGCATTTACGAATATTAAAACAACCTTGATAAATTCGATGACAAACGTATTGACTGGAAGGCATTTGAAACATCTGTCATTTAATTTCTAAATGACTTTCAATGGCAATATACACATATTTATACCATTTATTCCAATTAGAAAATGAATACAAATGGTTAGAAATGTTTATATGACACGACTTACAGCAATGGTCTGTTTTCCTTTACCCAATTCTCTTCTATGCAATTCGTCAGAGCATACAAGTCTGGGGTATATTTCAACACTGTTCTATACCAGTTTCAGCTTCAGCTTCTCAACGGGCAACTTGAACACGTGTTTGTTTTTGAAAAAAAAAAACATTGACTGGAACCAACAATATTCAGAACAGGAGACTTGACAATTGACCAAGAATGAACTATTGGAATTAATTGGGGGTGTCGATACCTATGTACATGCACTGTGTTTAGTGGTAACATGTTTTTTTTTTTGTTTTGTTTTGTTTTTGCATCCCTCGGTTCGATTTAACAACCACCCCAGCACAGAGCAATATATTGCAGGCATCAAACATGAAAACTTCAGCTACACAATTATGAAGGGAGGACTAAACATAAATGTTCAAGTTGATAGGGCAAAAGACAAATAACTAATATATATATCGCCCCCCCCCCCCATTTGATTCTGGTCATTTTAAATCAGAAGTTAGTGAGCTGTGAGTACAAATAGTATAAGAAACTGCTGGAAAGCTGTCCCTACACAGGTAATGACTTGCAGCTAAAAACAACTATTCTAAGGGTTAGTGGCCGAGGTGGGATTTGAGAACATGATCTTCTGGTTATAATCACTGGACTTTAACCACTGGACCACACTGCCTCCTGTGAGCTCCCTTTAAGAGCCTTGGTGTAGCAAGCAACACCCACAGACACACACGATCAATCCTCATACCTGGAAGAGGGGTTCCCATTGATACCAGAATGGACCACACATAATGGTCACACTAAGTTAGCAATCCATTTACTTTATAATGATTATGAAGAAGGAATGCAAGTTTATTAACGTTTCTAAGACAGATTACAATTGTAAAGCAGCATACCATGTTATAAAATACTTCTGAAGTTTCTTTTAAATGCCTTAGTTACATGTTTTTAAGCACTGTGTTGCTATACCTAGAGCCCTCCTTTTCCACAGCGATGCTGTCAATCAAATGTGTACAGCTTTCCTTATTTCAGAACTCAATCAAAACCTTCCCTTTTGGCAGAGTGGACTTCAATAATACAAGTCAAGGCAAGAACAGACAGAAAATTTGTTTTTGTTGTTGCAGAATTATTCAGTTGCATAATACATTTATTTAACATGTTTTTTTTTTTTTTTTTTTTAAGCCCCCAGTATTACATACAATATTACAATTTTTATAATGGATACAAGTCTGTAGTTTTTCCTGCAAAGTATGTATTTTAGTGTGTTCCAATTAAAATGTATTTAAGTACTCAATATTTAAAACTGCTTTTGTATAAACCAACTAGTTCTCTCCAGCGCTCTATAGTCAGCAGGACGTAACAGATTGAGGACGTTTCTTAAAGCAGGCTGGACTGCATATCTGATCTTCCAGCCTGATGAACACATCACCACTGACAAACACTAAACTAAACCTGGCATCCTTGTTTACTGCAGTTATATGGGCAAAAGCAATGCATATTGCTGTAAATCATGCTGAAACACATGACAGAAGAGATTATCTGCTTTACCATGACACCTAACCCAATTCATCATGTTCACTGAGCCATTTCCTGACCAGGAGGGAAACGGTCATCCCCAACGCTGTTTTTCTTTTGTATTGATCTTTTTGCTTTGTTAGATTTTTCACTATCTTCTGGTTTATAGCCTCTGGCACAAGGTGTCAGGTGTGATTTGTGCATGGGGCAAAAACAACATTGGTGAATAGGAAGAGCTCTGCATTGGGCTAACAACAGGGTCCTTTTAAAAGTATTTAGCTGTACAGTAGTTTGCATTGTTGTTTTGCTATGCAACAAAGTGACAGGGTTAGAAACTCAGGACCAGGAGTTTGAGCAATTCCGCCCTTGCGAGATGTCATGCTTGGACACTACAAGTGCTATCAGTTCAGAGCAGATTTTGGGTGAGCACTGGTGTGAGTTTCTAACACTGTACATACACTTTGTAGAAATGCAGTGCCAGACTGTAGTGTAATACAGTATGGATGACAGCAAACATTATTTCAACAGTAACACTGTTTTTTTAATTTAATCAGAACCCGTTTCATTTATTGATCCATGACGTGGGAAAAAGGATACTCACTGCATCATGCCGTGTAACAGTAATTTAGCTGTTGATTTCTTTCTGTTTAAACCCTGCATCACACCTGGGGTATAACAGCACCCTGTTGCACTAAATAAGCTGGTCCTTCCTTTTTCTGTGGTGTAAAGATCATCCATTGTTTTTTCACATGGTTTCTCTTCCTTGACTTTAATCCAAACAGATTCCACTTGAGGCTTTCAAAGATATCGCCCTCAGGTTTCACAAAAATAAATAAGGATGACAGAAACTCACACAAGCCTGGCAGCCAGTCCTGGGCTTCAGAACTGCCTAAAGCTAAGGATATTATTTAAATGCTCATGAGGCAGGAGTTTGAGCAACCAGGAAACCGTTAAAAGCATTGTTACATCCTATAAGTGAAAGCTGCTAATGATTTTCTTCTTACTAGCTGTTTACATTATTATCTTTTGTGTTTTTCGTGGAAATATATTTGGTAAACTAAATTTATACATTTTAAGGAAACTGTTCTGGGCTGTTTTTGGCATCTTTAAAAGCAATCTAGAACACCAATCTAGGAATATCAATGCTTATATACTTATGTTTTTTTTTTTTTTATAGTGCCCGTAATTGAATCTATATTGAATGTACAGGTTATCATTTAAGAATCACACAGCAGCCCACTAGTAAACAATTCTACAGATTGGAAATTCGAAATAAGGAAACCCCTCTTTTATTTGAACTGGGGAATTCCTCCAATGAGTTTCTTCTGGCTCCAGATTGTATAGTTCATTTTTCAATATTTTGCTGAAACAGGAAGTGGTTAAAACATGATCACAGTCACAGGAAGCTGCATGGTCTGGAATAGTGAATAACTTGTTATCTCACTGAACATTCCGGAGCTGGAGACAGTGGTAGAAACCCCTAGATTAGGCAGCACTGGTGTATTTAGCACGTGTGCTCCAGTTGCTGGTGTTAAAAGGTATTTGTGATTGCAGGGAGATCACAACAGTTATAGAAGGAGGATTTGCTTTTACAGTTTAACCAGGTAAAGCCTACCACATTTTAAATTATGGTTAAACCTGATTTCCTCAGAAAATGGTATAGAATCGAACACTTTCTCTTTTCATGTGAAAAGAAGCAAAGCTGTGTAAATACCAGTAGAGTGTTTGTATGCTGAGTGTAAATAAAGATTAATTATTTTAAATGTAAGTTTGGCAGGGACAGGGTTAATGCCATCCCTTCCAAATCCACGTGTGGAATGTGGCTGGGTTCTGATTGAATAATGGATCATCAATCAAGGCAGAGCTGAAATATACCCTGAATGTATTGAGTTTTATTTTAGATATACAGTAAGAGATATTGTTCAATCAGATGTTTTACTTGCAAAATTCTTTAGATGTGTACATTTTGATATTTGATCCATGTATCCTCCAGGAACCCAGCAAGTATTAATGACTCAGTGGGGGGATCACTCTTGACCAGAACTCAATCAATGGTAAGCATGGTATTTAGGGGCATTGAGATGAAGCTTTAAACCCAGGTCCTCTGATCTACTGCGGAAACAGGTCTTTAATCGATCTTCATATTATTACTGCAGTTTTAAATTGTAGTTCACTAATAGGATTTGACTCCTAATAGGCAGTGTGGGATCAGGGTTAAGGGTCACAGTTGCCTTTGTCTCAACATGCTTTCAGAATTTCTCATCTACTCAGGCAACGTCTGGTAGACAATAGGAAAAGCTGCCCTTTTGTAAACACACATTTTGTGTTCTTACAGGCTTGTGAAATGTTCCGGTTTCTGCTTCTCTTTACACAATGATTCCGTTTTGTTCCTTGTAGCCAGTATAAATCAACACAGTCAATCTGTGTTCAATACAACATTCATAATCAGGCTGTACTACTGCTACAATCATCTACACCCTAACGGAAATTCCAGCAATGACCAGCACTGGTGTAAGCTAGTCACATCTGGTGGTTTTCAGAAGCTCAAGCTGGTTGAGGAGCTTTGTGCAATAAAACAAATGGATCAATTTAAAAAGCCCTTTCTAAAATCAAGTTTGTCTACTCTTCTTAATCTAATAAGGCCATATTTTTCAGTTCCCTTCTCTCAGCTCATCACCAGTTGCTGGAATTTCCATCAGCACAGCTGTGATAAGCAGAAGGAACCTCAAACATGTTCTTAAATAGGAGCACAAAGTTTCCCTGGTAGTCTGATCATGAGACGTTTTTGTTTATGTCCATTAGTTCCTGGCAGCGAGATCAAAATTAATTGCTAATAATGTAATTCACAGAACTACATCCACTTTTGTATGTGTTGAATCTTTGTAAAATTATTTTCTTGACAGGTTGGATGGGCCATAAACTTCAACTCACCCAACAAGTACTTAGAAAATAAAGAAATCTCATCAGTTCCAGTGTTTCTAACAAAATTTATTTAGAGCAGATGACAATGTTACAAAGATTGCAGCCATTTTCATCGGACAATGCTGGTCAGAAATCTGAACTTTCGTGAATGTTTTTTTTTTGTATATGGAATTAATGATCTTACAAAGACAAGGACTAAAATATTTTACTTCTGGAGCTTTTTATTATCATCACCAGACGAGTGCAGCAGTTTAAACATAAACCCTCCCCCAAACAACTCTCAGACAAACACCAGATTATTACTAGAACTAGCTTTCATTTTGTACTGCAGGGCATAACATTATAAAAACATGGAGGATCACGTCAATACAATAAATAAAGCCTTTGGCCTCTTGCAAGCCACTTGTGCTGAAATGAAAAGGTAAAACTCAGTTTTAAAATAGAATCTGAAAACATAATCTGATGCTTTAAAACAGTAAAACTTCTTAGTCTAGACCAGCGATTTTCAACCCAGGTCCTCGAGGACCCGTCTTCTGGTTTTCATTCAAACTAAGCCCTTAATTGAATTAATAATTAGCTTAATTATGCTAATTGTTCAAGTTATTTATAACCTTTTATAGCCAACATCTCCAACTGTTTAAGAGCTGAAAACAATTCAAATTAAGCCAATTATTAGTCCTGGGTTCTTAGGACTTGGGTTGAAACCCACTGTTCTAGACCACTCATCCTTGCATTACAGCCCAGCAGGACACACGCAAGGCAGCAGACCCACTGCCATCTCCAGGTTGACTTAAGGGTCTAGTTTGCAATCCTCACGGTAACCAGAAGCCCTTGTGACCTGTGTGACTTCTGAAGAAGCGGTTTGATTTTAGTCATTGACCTTTTTTTTTTTTAAATCAAGTGTGAACTGTAATTTTAATTTAACCAGTCGAGGACTAAAGGTTGTCTGTCTGTTCCCCCTAATTATTTTGCCTGTCGCTATTTGTCCAAGACATCTTTCAGGTCTGCCGTGTTTAAAGAGTACCTTGATATGACAAAGAGAAGGGGATTATTATGATTAATCAGAGCCTCACACATGGATTTCAGTAGTTGCCTTGTTTAGGCCCCTTGTTTGAAAAACTGGCCACCTATTTATCAAAATCCTCGCAGTTCCGGCATCGATATTTAGCATTCTGTGACAGGCACTGTTAATGCACTGTGCATATTTTCAGTTACAGGAGAAATGTAGTCAGAAAAGAAACAAAAACCACACAGAACTTGGATCTGTTTCTCAAAGTTTGAATAAACTCACAGCCTATGAAAGGCCAACAGCTGATCGCGTATTTTGATCCTTCCAATTTGAAGACCCTTTTGGTGCTTGAACTGTTCATCTCCATGCCCTGCAGTGCTACCGTGCTTGGTCGCATCGTGCTTATCTTTGTTTTAAACAATGCAAACTTGTACGTTTAAGCTTAAGTTTTCTGCAAGTTCCTACAAATTAAACACATTCTGAGCTCCAGAGTAATGATTCACTCTTTTCTGAGTCAATAAATTAAATACCTTTCAATGGATGAAAGCTCTTCTCGTCTCTTTTGCCATTCACCCTACATACAGGACTATACAAAAGCTTCTAACTGTACTTCCCACCCCCAGAGCTATTGAAGGTCCATGGAGATAGGGTTGTATACAATGTGGTGGTATATGCTCATGAATATATATTAAAAAAAAAAAAAAAAAAAAAGAAAATGAAGAGCCCCAGTACAGGAGTTTTTTTTTTTTTTTTTTTTGTTTCCTGTGGACTATGTACAATAATTTATTTGGAGTAATTATTCTAAAAACGTTTTTAAGATTACAAGTCCTTCATGCGGTCAAGGAGGAAGTTCGGGATTTCTCAGGTGGACAGACTGGCATTGAGGATAGCTCAGGTCAGCTTGCTGGAGCCAATTAGATTTTCAGGGTTTTCAGGGTGTCCAATCTCTTCTTGAGGAGCTCGCCAACTTCCTGCAGGGAATGCTGGTAGCTGCTCTGAACCTTCCCTCTGACGGCCTTCGTAAACTTCCTCTCAGCCTGGAAAAACAAGGAACGATGGGAAGAGGCTGTAAGCATCACATTACGGGGCTCAACTTCAGTAATCTTTAGGGGGCCTTTAAATCATGGCCTTGTCTATTGAATCGATTCATCAGATCAGTTGAATGATGAATTCCAATGTATATAATGTAACACAATCCCACATGATCAGAATTGTACGTACAGTCGAGAACCAAAACAAACATTCAGCCAAACTAAGCTCAAGAAGATTGGGACAAACACAGCTGTTTCAGTAAATATATTATTAAACCTTGACTTTTATTGAAAAGTATTGACAGTGACATTGCATTTATTGTTTGTATAACTAGTAACACCCTAATAATCCCCAGGATCTACTGTACATAATCTTGTCTAGTAGCAAACTTATATTCGAGTCCTTGAAACCTCGAGTCCGAGCCAGAGTTCTTAAAACAAACTTAAATCAATTTTCATTGAACTAGTGGTAGTAGTAGGGGAACAGTATACCTAACAGATGTTGTCTGACATCCCACAGCAAAAATGCACAATTAATATATAGTTTATGCGACACTCAAAAAAAATAACAAAAATAAACGAATTCCATCTGACTGTTCCTTTCGTTATACTATTGACAGTGTTTTGAATACAGCAGTCAGACTGCTGCAGGGCTTCTAGGCGAGTATATCTCCAGTCCTTTTAGTGTTAAAAAACTACAGTGCTTAAAGAACACAGTTTAAAGTAGTAAAGAGAAAGGTTTGTTAAAAGCTAAACAATTACATACTTGTTTACCATGCTGACACTATTTACTCTTTATAAAACTTCATGCAAAATAGAAAAAAAAACAACAGGGTCTGTGATGGTTGCAGTTGGGTTTATGTGACGGGGTGTTTACAACCTAACTTGCTTCTAATTTCTTATTCTTACTGCGATTGGCTGCAAAGAAAACAGGGCTAACCAGTGATTGGATAATGTTTTGTTGGGTGGGTTTTTATTGTGCACAGTTTCCTAGTAACTGTAATATTACTTGTGTAATAGAAAAGAGAGGACTCAACGTTAATATCGCTGTTACAGAGCCTGAAAGTTGCGAGTGTGACTCAAGTCCGTGTTCCGGACTCTAGTCCTAAGAGTTTGTCTAGTAGCACAGTAAAACAATTCATGTGTTAATACAACTACAGGGAGGGAATTTGCACTTGTAAACTCCAGGTATGAGGGAAGTGTCTTGATAAAAGGTGAGAGGCACCTTCATAGAAATTCCTTAGGTGGAGTCCCTGCTTATCTGACAATAGCAATGACGAACAGTAGCACTTTAATAGGATAAATCACATTTTGTAAATCAGATACAGGACAGAAGTATGTATTGCCCCCCTACCTACATATACTGTTGGAGATAGTTTCCAGACAAAATGTTTAAAACTGAAACAACATCACCAAATACAGGGAAGCAGTCGTAGCAGATGGCACGATGCACTCCTTTCTACGGTCACCCCATATAAATGCCATTCCCCCCTCAGTTGTATTCTCCTGTTCCAATCACACACACCTCTTGTAGTTCTCTTGCTCTGCCGCTCCTACCATGCACTGGACTTGCCTGGCCTACGCACCACCTTACCGGATCCTCAGCTATTGCATTACTAACACGTCATTGCAGATATAACTTCTTTTAACACTAACTTGTTGCATCCTAGTTCTTAATGTACTTTAGTAGCATTATTTACTTACTGTAAACTATACTGTATTTAAATATGAATCTTGCACTGTAACCCTGTACTACCCTGCAACACCTGTAAATCGCCTTGGACTAAGACATCTGCCAATATTCCTACTACTAATAAAAATACTAAAGCTCCCTAATTAGTGGGTTCACTTTGTTAGGAGTATTGACAGCGGTGATAAGCAGAAATGGCAGAGATTCACTTTAACCTTTCGATGAATTCAGGCTTCAAATCTTGCCCAAGAGGTGAATGCAGCCGCTGGACACCTGGCAGGGGAGCAGGTCTCCTGCCATCTTTACATCAGCTATGTTCAGAATGAAAGAAGGGGGCACACCATGGCAAGCACCCTGGCTCCTGACCGCAGTCTAATCCTGTGGACAACCCCCTCTCTACCTTACTTAAATAACACATCCCAAAAAGCACAATCTCTTCAAGTTTGTGCACCTGAACAGCTTCCTTTGATAACTCAAACAAGTCGAGGTAATATAACAAGGTTTTTGCATGTAGGTCTTTTAAAACACCTGTTGATTTAATGGGTGTTACTGCCAAAGGAAGGGTGAAAATGTTCATGATGTAATATTCACATTCTAGATATATCAAGGCAGTAAGTGGCATTGTGTTTCTGCTAAGAGAGAAGCGATCCAGCCCTCTACTCACTCACACTGCGCAAGTACAAGAGACACATTTGGACCTCAGCCTTCTGTTGATGATTGGGTTAAAACACTATCATGGCAGTGTGGAGTGTGCTGGCTGACATTTATAATGAAGTAGAACTGGTTTGGGCTGTTTGTATACAGAACGCTTCCTGTAATCCTTTACATATAAACACCACCACATACTGGAGAATGGCTTACCAGAACTACTTATTTTACAGTCACAAATCACAATGGCTATGCGTTTAAGATGTGGACCAACACATCATTCAGTTAGAACCTGTTGCTATTCACGTGAGCTTTGGAGCGTTAAAACATTTACCATACCCTATGAAATCTTTACAAAAAAACTAAAATAATACAGATGGCTGTCAAGTCATGAAGTAAAGAAAAATGTTGCATTAGTTCTCACTCAACCCAATTCAGAGTAAACAGCTTTAAACTGCCGGATATTTCATATCTGCATATTTATAAAATCAACATGAAAAATCCAGATTAACAACATTTTTTCAAAGACATTATGTTTGATGTGAGAGAATACAAAAGAGCAATGTGTGTGTGTAATGCAACACCTCTTTTACACACAGAACAAGTGTGTTATCAGCATAAATATCTGCCTACACACCAAATTAGAGGTTTCATTGTCAGAAAGCAGACATGTATTCTATCTACAGCATTAAGAGCCTTTAAATATTTGTGCTAACCCAGGTTTCTCCCCAGGAATTCTGTACAGCCGGGCGGCAGAACATTACAGCTGGGAGCACTTTAAAATAAAACTTGCCTTATCTTACATATATGACACGACAAAGAATTTGAATAATGTGCTGTCTTTCGTTGACCATATCTGGTTGCTCTTTATGTTCTACATTTTTTTCATGACTTTTTTATTATGGTAAATACCGTGCCTATTTAGCGCTTGATTTAACTGGAGAAAGATAAAGCAGGGTTATTGGGGTTCACAAAAAAAAAAAGGTAACCTTTTCACTTCCTTTTTAGCTTAATAATTGAGCTTACTGCTTCATTTAAATTGTTTTCTTTATGTTAAGTTTTCAGGGTTTGTTAATGCATGCCTTTGTTTTTCGCTGTTCTACGTTTTTTGAATGCAGCTGTTCATTTTAACACAACAGTACTCACACTTGTTTGGTCACCATCGCAACTGTTGCATGAAACCGTAGTGTAATAATCCAGCATCTCTGCACTAAAGCATTTGTATGTCAGCTGACAAGTGTTCAGCTGATATCCCATCACGCCTTTCTTCTTAAAGGTGTACAGCCTCTATATATGAACCCCCAACATCTCTCACAAGCACCTGGGTACATATTGTTACGATATCACGACAAAACGAATAGGCTTTTTTTTTTGGTGCATATGTATTATGTACTATATATCATCTTACAGTACAATAATACGACAAAAATGGACTGAACATTTTTTAATAAAGCAGCCGGCGCAAATCTAGTGTTAGGCGGCTTATTTTGACCCCCTGCATTCATTGTCAAACCCACCCCTTCAACTCTCCGATTGGTTAAATGTTGTGTCAAGACGTAACACAGCTGTCATGCGGTTTCAAGATTTTTTTTTCACTCAGCAACGTGCAACTGATCTAGTCTGCTACAAGTACAATCAGTCCTTATTGTTAAAGGCACAGTAGCATCTGCAAGACGGGCGGCAACAGCCAATTTGCCAGGCGGCCTACCCAGCTGAAAAGACCTGGGGAGAACCCTGTAACCATATCAAGTTTTCCACCTCCATCTAAACATTGTTAGTACCTGTTAACCTGTTACCATTGTAAACCTGTGAAAACACTTTCAATTCAAGAAGGTGCTGCAGGATGAACTGTTGGGAGGATCTTACCTCAGACAGTGCGCTGTCCTCCAGAGACAGGCTTTCAAGCTTCAGTGCAGTGAGTGTAATTTCCAGCCCTTTAATGTGATCAAGAACCTCAGAGAGTAAAGTCTGTAGCGATGCAACGTATTCCTGGTAACGGGTAAACACAGGAGGCTGTGGACGGAAATGACATCCTTCAGAAACAGAACATGTTTCAACCACACTTGATACTGTCATTTAGTTTATGGCTTATCGCTTGTTAATCATAAACACCAGGAAAAAAGTTTTTTTTTTTTTTTTTTTTTTTTTTTCAATGGGGTTTTAGTGTACTGAGGAAATCACCCTGTACTACACCTATCTGCTATCCCTAATGGAAGTGGCGGACTCAAAGCACGGAAAATCCCTGGCACTAAAAAATGAATGCCAAATAAAAAATCTATGCCGAATATAGGTAGAATAAGGCTTTGACTAATGCCTTCTTCAATGTCATCCAAGTTTGACTTTTGTGGTGGCGTTTTAAAGTGATCAAAAAGGCATTTTGCCCCCCATGATTACGCTATGCTGCTACCATTAAATGTCTGTTTTAAACAGATGATGCATCCAGAACAGGACTCCACATTAAAACACAAACGGTCCTTTTAGAAACTACCTCATGATAAATGTGCTAAGAAGATCTAACGACTTGTTTGGCACAGTACAAACACTGTTCAGAAGTTAATAGCTGTCAAACCAGTCAAGCAGGCCCTGAGAATCCTGCAGTACCGTTGCTGTATTGGTATCCTTTTTTTTCTTCTTCTTTTTTTGTATATTGGACTTCAGAGGCCGAAGAACATTAGCGCAGTAACTCGACACCCACAGGACGATGGAGATGGTCTGGAAGGAAACACAGCACAGCATCCTGACGTTACAAACAGTATGGCCCTATTGACAATATGCTACAAAAAAGACTAAATCATTCTGTAGTCCAAACAGAGATATGTAATGCACACAAAACGGAAAGCCTGGTGTGGACTACAAGACCAGCAGGGATGAAAAAACTCCCATTAAATAGCACTTGGAGCCATTCCTGGTTCTACCGAGTTCAATAGGTCACCTGAACGTGTTATCAATACACTGGGGCTAATCAAGGACATATTAAAATCTGGAATGGGTGAACAAGTCTTATTTCCATCACTGGTTAGGGTTGTCCAACAGATATTTACAAATGCTCAAGTTCCCCATTATTGTGGTCTTTGATTAAAGGATTCAGGTTTTCTTCTGTTTCCAAAAAGCAAAATAAGAGACACTCACCTCAACAAAGAAGACTAGATTTTCTAAAATGGAGGGTTTGGTTTTACACTGGCTGTCCTTAACTTCCAAAAGATCCCCTTTGCATTTATTAAAGATGTCTGGAGAGAGAGTGTGAGAGAGAGACAATGCATTCATACTGCATGAAGTTGAGGCAATTCAGAGGCTCACTGAATATTGCACAGAAATGCACGTGCAAGACAGTGGTCTCTAACTTCCCAAAGCGTATACCAACATGCTGTTTAGGGAGTTACCAAAAAAATAAGATTATGATATAGATGGGTTAATTTCAGAATAGGAAGATGCTGGAAACCAGAGCCTGTTTACCTGGCAGTGTAACCAATTAATGGCTCTGCGAATGTGGGAATAGACAGATGCAGTACCTTAATTGTTAAGGGACCATCTGGAATTTACTCCCAGATCACAGGTTGGGAACCTCAGGTTTTGAACACTTAAGTGCTACAGTAAACACTGCCCCCTGCTGACAAACAAATGTAGTAAAATCAGCAGAAAGAGGCAATTACAGTAAAGCAGACAAGAGTGAGTCTACACTACAGCAGTTTAAGTGAATGGACCCAGTGTAAAATTGTATTAGTCAATAGTTTCACCTGCAATGGAAACACAAACAGTACCTGCTTGAATACCCACTGATGTTACGCTCTTTTTAATTTTAAACTCACCTTTTAACTGTGCTAATAAAGATTTCAGACTGTTCCCTATGCTTTCTTGGACTTCGGTTGTGTCGTCTGAAAGAAAGGAGATGCTTCTGTGACAGAGGCAGCGATACAACAGACAAGATGAAATTACTTGGGAGATTTTGGTTCCCTCCCCGCCTCTCCTTCAAACCTTACCCAAGCCGTTTGAGTCCAGATCGTACACGTCACTAACACACTGGAAGGCGCTCGTCTGACACTGAAAGCACCCGCTGGCGAGGGCGGGGGCGAGGCGCGTGGAGGGAGGGCCGAGGAACGGGTACTGCAGGACAAGAGTGGGGTACTGAGTATAGGGGACACCTACAGATCACTCCTTCAGTCAGAAGTGTACATCTCAGCATGCACTGCAGTTAGGAGACCTTGTTCATTTTTTCCCTCCTAGTACACAATGGTATCTGTTTTAATTATCTCAACAAGGACTGACGTTAATACTGCTGCCCTAAAATGTAGAAACCTGCTTTGTTGTCTACCTCTTTCATGTAGAGTAAGAGGGAAGCCTTGTTACTGTCACTGTATACGAAATGAACACCAGACCCTGGTGTAAAACTGATGCATACATTAACGTAGCCAGGCCGGCTGTGGGTGCCCTACCTGCACGTTCCTCTCTGAAAAGCTCTTCCCCGACTCCAGAGCAAAGTGCAGTTGTTTGAGCAGTGAGCTCAGCGTCTTGGGTTTGCACTCCACTCCGTTCTGAGAGTTGTTTGGTTCGACGGTGTGGTTGAGAGTCGCCAGGGCAGCAATCAGGCGCAGGGTCAGGGAGCGAATCCGCAGCCACAGCGTCTCCTCCTCCAGGGACCAGCGCCTGTGCTCTTCAGAGAGCTGCCTGGGAAACAACACACAGCACCAACGCAATCAGACCGGCCTCGCCCACGGCCACTCAAACACCTACAGCTACAGCCAAACGTTCTGCATCACCCCATAGAATGAACTCAATTTACTTGATAATTTGAAGGAAACCTGCTGAATAATGTTATGTCAGCATACTGAATTACATACCGATGTGTAGTGTTCCATATACTTATGAAAAATGTAATTAAAAAATGTAACGTTTAAAAAATTAAAAAACGTAACATTTCGAAAAACTAACAAGAAATATTGTACAGTAATCTGCCCTAAACGTTTATCCGCCATGAGCAAGCTCTTCAGCAATGTTACTTTATTATTGAACAGAGAAGATTAGTTCAGATACTGTAGAGCCTAGCAAAGTTTTCCTTCACTGTGTTGTATGTGCTCAGTGCGCTGCCATTGCTGGTAGTGTGACGTGAGCTGTTCAGTGTGTCGATATGTCAATAAATCCTGTTTGCCTGCGGGGGGGTGGATCAACTTCAATCTTCGTCTCGATCTCCTGCCTGCCAGTCAGCTGCAAATGCACGCACCCACACTGCAGACGGCAACTCTGTCACTAGCATTAATACCCTGTATATTTCTAAACAAGGGATTTAGGGGAACTCCCTAATAAAAGCTGAATCTCAACGTAATAATTGTGTGAATATAGTAATTGTTACAGCTGCGTATAATGGTGTTTAAAATGGGACTCATTCATCCGACTTTTTATATATCCACCCTTACTCTGGTCCCACCACAGTCGGATATGTGATGGACTGCTTCACTACTATTATGGCTTCCGGTAGACTTTTGCAATATCATTTTGCAGTTTCTTTGATTACATGATGTTATATAAAAGATCTAAATTATGTTCACATGCATACATTATATGTAATGTATGTGTATATATACGTAATTGTCTCTTTCATAGAATTCTTGGCAGTGCAGAAAGTTTGATCATAGCTGCACATTAATGTTCAGGAAAAGAGAGAGTAGCGATACCTGTCCTTTGGATCCCAGCTGGCAAGAACAGTCAAATCCCGATTGTCCCTCATATCATTCCAGGGAATATCATCCTCTTCAGGACACAGACCCATGGATTTAATATTCTCTTCCAAGCTGGATAATCTGTCAAAAGAAGCAGAGTCATTAGTGGTTTGGTTCCGTTTCTTAAAGAATTCCAATTTCACTATAACTTAGTCTATCTATACCCTCTTACTATCCTTCCATTCACAACATTCAAAGAAATTCTATCCATATGTAAACTTACAAATTTGCTTCGAGGAAAAGGTCTAACAGCATCCTTTCCGTGCGAACTTGAGCGAAATGCAGCGAGCTGTTCAGCCTGTTCCGGAAGGCAATGAATTCTGGGATTTTTTCAAATGCACCATATTTATATGCTTGAATGATATATTCTGAGGTCTTAAAAAAAAAAAAAAAAAAAAAAAAAAAAAAAAAAAAAAAAAAAAGCGAATCAGTTAAAAAAAAAAAAAACACACAACGATGTACAAAACCTAGACATCTTAAATACAGAATGAATATGTGTTTTTTTCCAATGCAGCCTGACTGCTTACCAGGAAGCTGACTGGGTGCTGGATAAGCGGACTGGGCTTCACTCAAGACATCACACAGGTGCAGCATTTCAACGGTCTCACCCTGAACTGATGAGCTAATGTACAGCTAAAGCTTTTCAAGTATGCACTGACATCCATACTTACATCCTTTTGGTTGGAGTGGAAAAACCTGAGTGAAAAATTACAGGACTGAGAAGCAGCAGCAAACTGACCCAAGGACTCTGCGTAGCGCGTCAGCAGGTACCTGCAAAGCAAGCTCAATTACAAAGGGAACACTAAGCCAGCTGGCTGTTTACTAGCTGATCTAAACCCACGCTCTACCAGGATACTATACACTTGAATAGTGTCTCCTGCAATACAACCATTCCAATGTCAAAACAGCTTTGGTCAATATGTGCTGAAATCTAGTGACAAACTCACCACCACCTTTAAAATAAACAGTCGAACTCTACAGAATACTCTTCTGACACCTTGACACGGCTGCTGCTGAAAAGAGTATTTACAGCAGAGAGCCATGGGATTGCTACTGCAGTCAAGCTTTGTTGCATTACATGAAATTATAATCTTGTTTGCAATTGTTTCTTGCCTCCACCTGCCAGGCTGCATTGCTAGGAGGTGATGTTTTCACAAAAGTGACCAAGAGCATATGCCTATAGAATTTGCATATGCCAAAAGACTGCTCTCACCCACCCGATGGTATCGTGCTGTACGTGCTTGGCGTCCAGGCTAGAGTAAAGATCCACAACAGGCTCAAATGCCCCCAGTCGGCAGAAGATGAGAATGAGCAGCAGCTTAAACTGGGCGTTGGAGGGGCTTTGAATCAGACCTTCTTCCAGCAGCCCGAGACATTGCCACAGAGACCACTCCTCACCTGCAAATCAAGAGACTTTCAGTCTAACTAAAAAACACCTATGCATTATCATCCCTGGAGATACAGAACACTTCTACCAGGCACACACAAGTAAATGTACTGGCTCTGTACAATTCTCCTGCAAATCACTGGTTCATACAGACAACACTTTGAATTCCTTAAAGAAACTTCACCTACCAGTCTCCGCCCACATATCGATTAACACGTGGGCAGCAAGAAGACAATATGCATCCGAGTACTGCAGTTCAGTTTTCAAGCTGGACTTTCCTGTTTGAAGAAAGAAAAGTCTTCTTATAACCTATTAAAACAGATGGGAGGTCAACTTTCTTAAAATGTGAATTATTTTTACACAGGAAACTCATTCCCACCTGAAGGAAGCCTCAGCTTACCGAATTCCAGCCCGTGTCGGTACCTCGTCTTCAGTTCGTGAATCAAGCTGAGTTTGTGCTCCCGGTTCATGGCGTGGTGAAGGCCCAGGGACCGGGCCAGCTGAACCACACAAAGGTGCCTCTGCAGGGCTTTGGTGTCAGCAGGCAGGGCAATGGCGCCCTCTGCAGGTGCAGTGAGGGGAACCGTCTCCATCACCCTGTTAATGAACTGGGGCAGAGGAGAGAACCACAGAACAACTGGAATCTTTATACCAGCTCAAAAGCATGACGCCCAATCCATTTATCTTTGATGCCACTGACAATCTTTTAATGCCGGATGCCCCTGCAGTTGAAGCAGTCTTTTGTTACAGCAGCATGGTAGTTATGGGTTAAAACTTCACTTCATACGGGATAAGACTGCATACAGAGTTTTGAATTGCTTCCGGTCTAATTAAATATCATAACTACGACCTACAACTGTAAGGAGCAATTAGGAGAGCCGGCAAAAATAATACAAATTAAAGAGACAGAGCAAATAAACATCAGTTTACAGCAAAAACGATAAATAAGAACTCAAATCTTGAAGTCTACCTGTACATGCTGGTCGGGTGCCAAAAGGTCCAAAAATATCTTGAGATCAGAAACGCAGCAGGGTTTGTCCCCAAACTTCTCAAAGTACTGGAACATGAGCTCATGGGGCTCTCCTAGAGATGGAGAAAAATAAATGAATTAATTAAGAGAGCACATCAAAGTACTCAACCTCTAAAACCATCACTTTCTTGAATTACAATCTGAATTATGAAAATATATATAAAACCCTTCTGATACATGAAGTAAAACACATATATTTAATACAAATTATTCAGTATACCACAATCTGCGTCTAATGATGTACATTCCACAGTCAATTCAACCTAGCACAGGGTTTGTCTTGACCTCAAATTTATTACGGCTAGTTCTTTATGTAGTTATTTCAGATGTGCGTGTAGAAAATTGTCCCAGTTCCCCCTCGTTTGTGACGGGGGCTTGGCACCCTGTGCTGGGCTTACCCAGCTCCTTCTCCTCTGGGCTGCCCCTCTGTCTGAGTCTCTGGATCAGCTCCAGTCTGGCCAGGTATGGTCCCCGCAGCGGCCGGGATCCTTTCGCCTCCTCCGCAGAAATCCTGTCCAGAACGAATTTAACAGCCTGTGCTATAGAGGATTCCACTTCACCTTCCAACGAACTGGGAAACAAAAAACACAAAACCAACCCAGGATTCTTGTGTTAAAACAGAAACGTGCC